>NC_088684.1:262514679-262819076 GCF_028017835.1 Emys orbicularis | reverse complement strand
CTCTTGTTATTTTCATTTTTTTAATGAATGTATTTTCTGTACTCTGTGTTGGCTCTGATCATCTTATGGGAGGGCAAGGTGTTTAGGGCTTGTCTCCATAGCAAGCGAGTGCACAGCATATCAGTACACTGTAGATTCACACAGTGGATTGGCACACACTAATTCTCTATGGAGACAAGCCCTTAATCATAGCTTTTATTTTGCTTGTTTGTTTATTTTTTGTTGTATATGTTAAGGTCCTCAAGTCTTGCAAAAGGGAGCTGCCATATTCACAAATGTACTTATTTGCATAGTTAAAATATATTAAAATACTTTAACATATAATATCACAGAATTCTTCACAGCATCATGTGTAATCTAAAGGGAAATGGAAAGTTTTTAATGCAAGATATAGAGAGATATATTTAACTAATTCATCAATTGTAATTATTCGCAATGACATCCTACATTATAATCTATGTATGTTTACATTTTTAATTTAACATAGAGACTCTTTTTTTCAGCCTGCATGCCATTAAGGATGAGATGTTTCTTAGACATACTTTGTACCGTCAGGCAGCAGCATTTAACCATGCATCCCTCAATCAACCCGTATGTAAAAACAACTATGCAATTGATTGTTTTTTAATGTTTTGTTTTTATTGGAAGGTATTTGGACCTTCTAACACAGCAAAGCCTAGTAATAGACTTATATTATGAAGCCAAGCAAATCCAAAAGCAAGAATAAGAAAGATACAAAAGTGATTCACTGCAGAGAGGGTGTGAGGGAGATTCCCACACCTGAGCCATTCTTTTTAGGTGACAAATCTGAGGAATTGTCCCAGATTGAGGTGTTAGTAGAAGTGGTTTTGGAACAAATTAATAAATTACACAGTAGTGAGTCACCAGGACCTAATGGTATTCACCCAAGAGTTTTGAAGAAACTCAAATATGAAATTGCAGAACTGCCAACTGTGGTATGTAACATATCGGTGCCAGGTGACTGGAGGACAGCTAATGTAACATTGATTTTTTTTAAAAGGCTCCAGGAGTGATCCTGGCACTTACAGGCCAGTAAGCCTATCTTCTATATCAGGCAAATTGAAATTATAATAAAGAACAGAGTTATCAGACAAATTGATGAACATGATTTGTTTGGGAAGAGTCTTTTGTAAATGGAAATCATGTCTCACCAATCTATTAGAAATCTTTAGGGGGTCAACAAATGTGGACAAGGGTGATCCAGTCAATATATCAGAGGGGTAGCCGTGTTAGTCGGGATCTGTAAAAAGCAACAAAGAATCCGGTGGCACCTTATAGACTAATATAGTCAATATAGTATACTTAGACTTTCAAAAAGCCTTTGACAAGTTCCCTCACTAAAGGCTCTTAAGCAAACTAAGCAGTAATGGGATAAGAGGGAAGGTCCTCTCATGGATCAATAACTGCTGAAAAGACATGAAACAAAGGATAGGAATGAATGGTCAGTTTTCAGAATGGAGAGAGGTAAATAGCAAGGTCCTTCAGGGATCTGTACTGGGACCAGTGCTGTTCAACATATTCATAAATGATCTGGAAAAAGGGGTAAAGAGTGAAGTGGCAATGTTTGCAGATGATACAAAATTACTCAAGATAGTTAAGTCCAAAGCAGACTTTGAAGAGTTACAAAGGGATTTCACAAAACTGGGTGACTGGGCAACAAAATGACAAATGAAATTCATTGTTGATAAATGCAAAGTAATGCATATTGCAAAAAATAATTTGAACTATTCATACAAAAGGATGGGGTCTAAATTAGCTGTTACCACTCAAGATAGAGATCTTGAAGTCATCATGGATAATCTCTGAAAACATCTGCTCAGAGTATAGTGGCAATTAAAAAAACTAACAAAATGTTAGGAACCATTAGGAAAGGAATATATAAGCCAGAAAATATCATAATGCCACTATATAAATCCATGGTACGCCCATGCCTTGAATACTGCATGCAGTTCTGGTTGCCCCATCTCAAAAACAATATCTTAGAACAGGAAACAAAAACAGAGAATGGCAACAATAATGATTAGGGGTAAGGAACAGCATCCATATGAGGAAAGATTAAAAAGACTGGGACTATTAGCATAGAAAAGAGATGAGTAAGGGGAATATGATAAAGGTCTATAAAATCATGAATGGTGTGAGAAAATGAATAAGAAAGTGTTATTTACGCCTTCACATAACACAAGAACTACTGGTCAGCCAATGAAATTAATAGGCAGCAGGTCTAAAACAAGCATAAGGAAGTACTTCTTTACACAACACACAACCAGTGGAACTCATTGCCAGGTGAAGTTGTGAAGGCCAAAAGTAGGTTCAAAACAGAATTAGATAAGTTCATGGATAATAGGTCCATCACTGACTATTAGCCAAGATGGTCAGGGATGCAGTCCTATGCTCTGGGTGTCCCTAAATGTCTGACTGCCAGAAGGTGGGACTGGATGATGGGATGGATCACTTGATTATTGCCCTGTCCTGGTCATTCCTCTGACGCATCTGGTACCATCCACTGTCAGAAGACAGGATACTGGGCTAGATGGACCATTGGTCTGACACAATATAGTCATTCTTATGTTCTAATGATTGAAGCAGATTTTCAAATATGGTTTTATTGCGTGCACACAGTTCTGTGTACCTAATTTGTATGTGCATGTTGTGGATGAAAATGAGATCACCTTTGCTGGGGTACAAGGTATGCCAAATCATCACAATGGCTTATGTACTACAAGCAATATCATTATAAAATATTCAGAGTTGATCTGGAGACTGAAAGCAAGATCCCAGCTTGTTTATTATACCCCACCATTGGGGAGTAAGGGTCTGTAAGATTGTTATTCCCATGTGTGGGCTATTCCCATTGTGGGTCACATTGTGATTCCAAAGGGCCACTAATTTCTCTCCCATACATGTAGGTGGGTAGTCGGTGGGCAGCAGTGGGGAATTAGACGAGTTTTGTCTCTGGCTCTCCCTCCTCCCCAAAACATTAGCCAACACAGTTGAGCTGAGCTGTCTCAAAAAGGAAATAATAATCTGCATCAGGGAAAGAGTTGGCACAAATTGCTTCCTCTCTGGAATGAGGGATTGAATTGTGACTCTTTGAGTCACAATTCATTCCCTAATCTGCTCCTGAGGCAGTGCAACTACATGCTGTCCCTTACTTGGGTCAGACTCACTTACTGCTTGGCAACTGAACTTATACAAAGGGGAAAACATTTATTTCATTCACATAGAGTTGTGTGTGCTCTATCCAATTTGTGCTGCTCTGGCAGTGTAAAGGGGATGGGTCTGATGATCTGGTCCTTCAGCTTGGTCAGATCTGTAATCAGCCATAGCTCTCATCTCCACTGAACTTTCCCAATAGAACTAGTAGTCTTAACACTCAGACAACAGTACTTGGCACTATAAGTCTGAAAATCCTTCAGTTGGTGAATATATCAAGGAATGCCTCTGTTGGAGCCAGACTCATTTTAACTACAAATGTCCATCCTAACGGATGGGGAAGTACTTCTACAGTCACTATCAACTCAAAGGAAATGGATAAAACCAGAAAATGTCAGTATATTCCTCTAAATTATAGTTCAAACATAAAGGTAGTAAAATCAACCCTGGTGAGGTCAGTCAGGCAATGAGATAGCTGTTACATATCTGTACATGCAAGGGAGAATTTCCATTAGTGGAACTACTCACATGCTTAAATTTAAACACCTGCCTAAGTGCTTTGCAGAATACAGATGGAATTATTCACATTCTTAATTGCTTTGCTGAATCAGAACCTTAATGCATACATACATTGTCCTGGACGTGCAGGGAGAAAGACAAGGTGCAAGGGATTGGATAATTAGGCCACAACCGTAATTATGTAATTCATTTGGGAACTATCTGGCAATAGGTCATACAGTGAAGTTCATCATTCTTTCCTTAATGATTTCCACCTGTTTGAAGACTGCCATCAGCCCCCCACCCCTCCACACCTGCTCCCACCCCATTGCTGGGACCCCACTGGCGTTAACTCATATGAGGGGCTAAGGTGCTGGGTAAAGGGGGTTGTCTCCTTGTTGTATCAGACATTAGAAGCCCCGACCCCATTCCCCAGCTTCTTCAGGTGATGCCTTTTCCTAAGTCCACTTCCAAATCTGTTTTATCAGGGAACCAAACCGCCTGTAGAGCGAGTACCTGCACTGGCCACCAGAAGTTGCCACCAATTAGCTTGTCTGTCTCCTACCCACCCCTAGTCACTTTCCATTATAGTTATAAAATGCTTTCCAGAGTGGGGATGGAATTACAAGATTAAGTGCTTTGCTGAATCAGAACCTTAATGCGAACATGCAGAGTAGATGAGTTAAAGTTGCTGTGAAAACTAGAGCCGTCAAGCGATTACAAAAATTAATTGCGAATAATCACACTGTTAAACAATAATAGAATACCATTTATTTAAATATTTTTTGATTTTTTCAAATATATTGATTTCAGTTACAACACAGAATACAAAATGTACTTTAGATTTATTTTTGACTACAAATATTTGCACTGTAAAAAAACAAAAGAAATAGTATTTTTCAATTCCCCCATTACAAGTACTGTAGTGCAATCTCTTTATCATGAAAGTTGAACTTACAAATGTAGAATTATGTACAAAAAAACTGCATTCAAAAATTAAATAATGTAAAACTTTAGAGTCTACAAGTCCACTCAGTCCTACTTCATGTTCAGCCAATTACTCAGACAAACATGTTTGTTTACATTTGCAGGAGATAATGCCACCTGCTTCTTGTTTATGTCACCTGAAAGTGAGAACAAGTGTTCACATGGTACCGGCATCACAAGATATTTATGTGCCAGATGTGCTAAAGATTCATATGTCCCTTCATGCTTCAACCACCCTTCCAGAGGACATGCATCCATGTCAATGATGGGTTCTGCTCGATAACGATCCAAAACAGTGCAGACCAATGAATGTTCACTTTCATCATCTGAGTCAGATGCCACCAGCAGAAGGTTGATTTTCTTTTTTGGTGGTTCGGGTTCTGTAGTTTCCACATCAGAGTGTTGCTCTTACAAGATATCTGAAAGCATGGTCCACACCTTGTCCCTCTCAGATTTTGGAAGGCACTTCAGATTCTTAAACCTTGGGTCGAGTACTGTATCTATCTTTAGAAATCTCACATTGGTACCTTCTTTGCATTTTGTCAAAACTGCAGTGAAAGTGTTCTTAAAATGAACAACATGTGCTGGGTCATCATCCGAGACTGCTATAACATGAAATATATGGCAGAATGTGGATAAAACAGAACAGGAGGCATACAATTCTCCCCCCAATGAGTTCAGTCACAAATTTAATTAATGCGTTATTTTTTTAATGAGCATCATCAGCATGGAAGCATGTCCTCTGGAATGGTGGCCAAAGAATGAAGGGGCATACAAATGTTTAGCATATCTGGCACATAAATACCTTGCAATACCGGCTACAAAAATCCCATGTTTAACAGTGTGATTAATCACGATTAATTTTTTTTAATCGCAATTAATTTTTTTAGTTAATCGTGTGAGTTAACTGCAATTAATTGACAGCCCTAGTAAAAACCAAATGTTCAACTTCTTGACATAGATGCAATTAAAAATTAAATTATAATAGTTGCACATACATTGGGTTTTTGCACTGATACATATTGTTTATTGCGTAAGGTCACATATAAAGTCCAGCTGTGAACATATTCAATTCTACATGTAAAAGAGCTGTTTTTTACTTTAGCTATATTTGAACTGTCTTTTGTGTGTCATTATTGTATGCAACCTCCCCATTTAGTCAGATGAACAAAACATTACATGCTATTTCAGTATTTTATTATTGAAGCTTAGTTGTTTGTGAGCATACATGGTCTTAAGTTATGTTTTCTTGAAATATGCTTAGTATGTTTTTGGTGTTTTACAGTTTGCTGTTCCTCTCTATATTGAAACTGGTGCAAGCCAAATAAATGAACGAAGGGGTGGTTTATATTTCCCTTTTTCACCATTGGTATGTAACTGTTTTTTTAATTAAATGTAACTTTAAAAATTTTCTGTGAATAATACAAGTGTATAGTAGAATTTTCTGACAATTTTGAAAAGCAAAATTTTTATATAGCAAGGAGTCAAAAAAAGTCTGTGATTTTCACAATGAAAAAATTGTTCTAGTGATTCTTTTGACCACTTGTATCTGACAACAGTTTATTGCAGATATCTGAAAATTCACTATACATGTGTACATTTTAACATGTAGTTGTGAATATTGTAATTTATATTAACTTTTACTTTTTCAGAACTTAGACAAATGGTCTATATTGAATAATGGTTTATGATAGAAGATCTATAGAATATCTAAGGCCAACATTGCACTAAATAACATTTAACAATAAAATTTATAAGTCCTTTTTAAAAATTAGAAAATGTAATAACAAATAATTTACTGTTAAGATTGCTATGTGTAATTCAAGAAAAGACATATAAAGGTTACAAAAACAGTTCTAGTGCTCCTTCTTAACATTCAGTTAATACAGACAAAAAATTTAAAAAGAATGATTCTCAATGGCAGGCATCTAAACAACCTTAGCTCTACCCTTTTAACAAGACATGAGCAACAGCAACAAACTCTTAAGGAACCGTATTCCTTTATCATGTAGCTCTCTCTCAGAACTGTATATGAAAATTTAAATAACAGTGTATAGGTACTGTATCTCAAATAGGTATTAAATGACTTACTAGGTATTCAATGACTTAGTATATAGGTATGTCAAATAGCAATCTTTTCTTACTGAGAAAAATAGTTCACTATACCCCTAATTAGACAACTGTAATTAGAGAGTAAGGTACAGAATAGACTAAATATAATCCTTAAACCAGAGAATAAAACTTTCCCTATTACCTTAAAAAAAAAAAAACTGTTCATCTGATAGTAAACCACCACACTTGTTACTATAAAAGAATATACACAAAATACTCAATTTTTTATTTACAATGTGTGACAGAACTCCTTCTCTGCCTCAGTGGGTTCTGCACTTCCACTTAGCGGTGGGCCAGGGCATTCCTCTCTACCTTAGAATTTTCCCACACCCCTGGGCTTGCCGTCCATACCTTGCCTGAGCAGGGTTCCTCCCGGCCTCCCTGACGGGGGAGGGGGAGGGGGAGGGGGAGGAGAGCCTCTTAGTCTCTGGTAGCCCCTCCGGGCGTGGTGGCAGCAAACCAGACACCCAGTTCAGTCTCTCCCCTCCAGTGAAGTCTCTTCCCTCAGACCTCCGGGGCCCAGAAGGGCTGTTTACCCTGTTGGGTAGGATTTCCCCTGCCCTTTGCCTCTACCTGTGAGGTTTTCCCTCCTGGTGCTTGTCAGCATCTGCACTGCCCAGCTCTCCAGTAGTGCGCTTTCCTCCCACAACTCCTATCGCATGCCCCTATCTGGCTGGAGGGGAGGCTTTTAACAGGTTCTGGCAGGCCCTTGATTGGCCCCAGGTGTCCTAATTAACCTAGAGCAACCTCTGTTCAGTTACCAAGGGAAAAAGGACCTGCTCATCTGGGGGCTAATATACCTGCCTTCCAGCACTCTCCTGTAGCCATCTGGCCTGACCTTGTCACATATCCCTCCCCCCTGCTCAACACCATGGGGTTGGGCAACTTGGGTCACTAGACAGTGTACCCGGGACAGGCCATCTGCATCACCATGGCGGCTTCCGACTCTGTGTTTTATGCGGAAGTGGAACGGTTGGAGGGACAAGAACCATCTGATCACCCTGGCATTCTTCTCTTTATTCCATTGCATCCACTGGAGGGGGGCATTGTCGGTCACGAGGACAAATCACCAACCTAGCAGGTAATATCGTAGAGTTTCCATGGCCCACTTAATGGAGAGGCACTCCCTCCCTACTGCTGCATATTTCTGTTCCCTCAGAAGGAGTTTTCTGCTAAGGTAAAGGATTGGGTGTTCGTCTTCTCCGACCATCTGTGACGGGACAGCCCTCAACTCCACTTCGTATGCATCCATCTGTAAAATGAATTCTTTAGTAAAATCCAGGGCTATGAGCACAGAGTTGCTGGAGAGGGCTTTCCATAGGTCTGTGAATGCCCCCTCTGCCGCATCGGTCCATCGCATCATGTCAGGTCCCCGGGCCTTTACCAGGTCCGTCAGGGGACTTGCCCTGGTGGTGAAGTGGGGGATAAATCGCCGGTAGTACCCCACTACGCCTAGGAATGCTCTGACTTGTTTTTTCTGGTTTGGCTGGGGCCAATTTTTGGATCGCTTCCAGCTTATTTAGTTGGGGCTTTACCACGCCTTTCCCTACAATGTACCCTAGGTATTTAGCCTCCGCTAGTCCTATGGCACACTTGGCAGGATTGGCTGTGAGGCCGGTGCGCCTTAGGGTATTCAGCACCACTTCTACCTTTTCCTGGTGGGTCTCCCAGTCTGGGGTATGGATAATCACGTAGTCCAAGTATGCGGCAGCATAACTGGCATGGGGGCGCAACAGCTTGTCCATGAGACGCTGGAAGGTGGCTGGAGCCCCATGCAGCCTGAAGGGGAGAACGGTATACTGAAACAGCCACTCTGGGGTAGAAAAAGCAGTCTTTTCTTTTGCTTCTTTGGCTAGGGGAATCTGCCAATACCCCTTTGTCAAATCCAGGGTGGTCAGGAACCGGGCGTTGCCCAGTCGGTCAGCTAACTCGTCTATGCAGGGTATAGGGTATGCATCAAACTGGGATACCTCATTCAGCCGGCAAAAGTCGTTGCAGAACTTTGTGGTGCCATCGAGTTTGGGCACCAGCACGATCAGTCTGGACCACTGACTGGGATTCCTTGATGACTCCTAATTTCAACATTCTCTTCACTTTGGCCTTGACATCCTCCCTTTTGGCTGCTGGGACCCATAGGGCCTTATCATCACCTTGGCCCGGGGGTTCGTGAGGATGTGGTGATATGCCTTGGTCATCTGGCCCAGTCTCGTTGAGAACACATCCTGGTTCCAGTTGACCATCAGTCTTTTGATCCGGCATCAAGTCGGGGGATATCCTCACCTGCTCGGGCTGGCTGCTTTCCTGGGGCAGGTTGTCTTGGGTGACTACACATGCCTCTCAGGCATGCCAAGACTTCAGGAGGTCGACATGGTAGACCTGCTCTTGTTTTAGGCGTCCCAGCTGTCACACCTTGCAGTTCACCTCTTCCACAGGTTTGACCACTTCGTAGGGCCCTTGCCACTGGGCCAAGAGCTTACTCTGTGCCATGGATACCAATACCATCACCCAGTCTCCAGGTTGGAACCATCAAACTTTTGCTTGGTGGTTGTAGTGATCTCGTTGGGCCTCCTGCGCTTTCTCCAAGTGCTCCCATATGATGGGGGTGACTCGGGCTATCTGGTCTCTCATCTGTAGCACGTGCTCAATTATGTTTCTCCCTGTGTTGGGTTCTTCCTCCCAGATCTTCCTGGCTATGTCTAATATGCCACGGGGGTGGTGCCCATATAATAGCTCGAAGGGGTAAAACCCAGTGGAAGCCTGAGGAACCTACCAGATGGCGAACATGAGATAAGGCAATAGTGTGTTCCAGTCTTTCTCGTTCTGATTTACCACCTTCCTTATCGTGGCCTTGAAGGTCCTGTTGAATCTTTCCACAAGACCATCAGTGTGCGGGTGGTAGACCGAAGTCCGCAAGACCTGTACATGGAATAGAGCACATAGGTCCTTCATCAGTTTTGACATAAAAGAGGTCCCTTGGTCGGTGAGTATTTCCTTTGGTAGCCCTACACGGGCAAAGATCTCCACTAGCTCCTTGACTATTGACTTGGAGGCCGTGTTCCACAGGGGAATGGCTTCTGGGTACCGGGTGGCATAATCCAGGACGACAAGTACATGCTGGTGGCCTTGGGTCGTCTTCTCCAGGGGGCCCACCAAGTCCATGGCTGTCCGCTCAAACGGGACCTTTATGATTAGCAGAGGCACTAAAGGTGCCCTCAAGTGGGGATGGGGACTGTGTTGCTGACACTCAGGGCAGGAGGCGCAATACCGCCGAACTTCTTCACGTATTCCTGGCCAGAAGAACCTTCGTAGGATTCGTGCCAGGGTCTTCTCTGCCCCTACATGCCTTCCAAAAAGGTGACTGTGGGCAAGGATTAACACCACCCTCAGATGCTTTCGTGACACCAGGAGCTGCTGTACTTCCTGCCCCTACATCTGTATGACCCGGTACAGGAGATCCTTCTTGATCATGAAGTAGGGTCCTGGTCCCCGGGCGTTTTCGTCTATGGATACCCCATCTATCTCAGCCACCTCCTTCCTGATGTTATCATATCTCAGGTCTTCCGTCTGGTCCCGTCCAAAATTCTCTTTCTCAGGACTAACCTGGCCCTGGGTCAGGATCCGGGTTCCCAAGGCCTTAACTGCCCTCCTTTCCCACTTGGTCTTCCTGACCCTCCTGGGAACAGGGAACAGACCTTAGATATCTCAGAGAAAATCAGGGGATGGCATTCTGCTGTGGATGACTCATTAACTTCGGGATCCTCTCCTTCCTCCAACCCCTCTGGTGGGAGCAAGCTTCCAAACCCTGGGAAATCTCTCCCTATGAGTACGGGGTATGGGAGTCTAGGGACCACCCTTGCTGTTACCCCGGTAATGTTCCCCTGGATCTCAATCTTTACTGGGATGGTGAGGTAATAACTAACCACCCCATGGACCAGGGCTGGTTCCAGGGTTTTTGCCACCCCAAGCGGCGGGGGGGGAGGGGAAGCCGCAATCGCAATCAGCGGCAGCTCCACCGCGCCGCTTTCTTCTTCGGCGGCACTTCGGCGGCAGGTCCTTCTCTCCGAGAGGGACCAAGGGACCCGCCGCCGAATTGCCGCCGAAGAGCCGGATGTGCCGCCCCTTCCCCTTGGCCGCCCCAGGCACCTGCTTGCTGCGCTGGTGCCTGGAGCCGGCCCTGCCATGGATGCATGTTACCCCTGTATGTTTGGCCTGCATCAGTTGACTGCATTTCACTAGCTTCCCTGTGATGAGGGGGATAGCACTCCCAGAGTCTACAAGCGCCGTGATCTCTACCCCATTCAGTCTCACCAGCCTTGTATATTTATGTGGTGTTAGCGCAACACCCACTAAGTGGATTAGGATGCACGGGTCTGCCCAGGTCCCCAGGTTACGCTGCATGGGCTCATCAGCATTGGGACACTGGGTTGCTATGTGCCACAACTCTACTCATGCATAACATCTATACATGGCCCTAGTCACCCCCCTGTCCTTTGGGCTAGGGGGACTGGCCCATAGTCCGCTTTGCCCAGGTCGCTCCATCCCTTCATGGTCCCGGGCTGGTCCTCGGCTCCCCTCTTCTCCCACCTAGACCTTCCTGGGTGCTCTGTCGTCCCAGGATCGGGGCCCATCATTTGATTCAGAAAGAATCTTCCCTGGGTGGTCATGAAAGTTCCCTGGCCATCATCCGTCTCTCCACCAGTGCGACCACCTCGTCACAGGAGGAGGGGTCATTCTGGCCCACCCATGCACAAAGGTCTGGTGGCAGTCCCCTCGTGTACCGGTCTATGACCAGAATCTCCAGAACCTCCTCGGAACTATGGGCCTTGGGTCGCAGCCACTTCTGTGCGAGATGGGTGAGGTCAAATAGTTGGGACCTTAGAGGCTTGCTCTGTTTGTACCTCCACTCGTGATACCTCTGGGCCCGCACCGCTGCCATTACCCCCGAATGGGCCAGGATCTCCGCCTTCAATTGGGAGTAGTCGGACGTGACTTCTGCAGGCATATCATAGTAAGCCTTCTGGGCCTCCCCACACAAAAAGGGGGCGAGGATGTCGGCCCACTGGTCCTGGGGCCAGGCCTTACACAACGCGGTTCTTTAAAAGGTAAGGAGGTACGCCTCCACATTGTCTTCTGCAATCATCTTTGGTAGGTAACCAGTGGCCTTTAGGACTCACGTCTCATTGGGCCCACAGGCTAGGGTGGTCAGGGCTTTCAGCTGGTCCATCACCTCTCGCAGGAGGGCTCAGTCCTGAGCAGCCTGTTCATCAGCAATTGGTTGGTCTAGTGCTGCAACCCCATCAATTCCTGCTGGACTGTCATCTGGGCTCAGGTGGCCTCCTGCTGAGTCGCTGTGGCCCGTACTAGTGCCCTCACCACTTCGTCCATTGTGGTGAGGACAAGAAAATCCCCCTTTTCTATTTTTTTTTTTGGCTTAGTCCGCTGCACTGTCACACAATCCCACCCCTGACACCAGTTGTGACAGAGCTCCTTCTCTGCCTCGGTGGGTTCTGTGCTTCCACTTAGCAGTGGGCCAGGATATTCCTCTCAATCTCAGAATTTCCCCATGCCCCTGGGCTTGCTGTCCATACCTTGCCTGCGCAGGGTTCCTAATATACCTGCCTTCCAGCACTCTCCTGTAGCCATCTGGCCTGACCCTGTCACAAATGTTAAAAAGGTCTGTAAGAGACCATTCCCCTTCTAAAAAAATCAAAAGAAATATTAATACTATTTCCATGGAAATTGAATCAGGCCAAAAAATGGTAACACAAAAACTAGGACAGAGTTATGGTTATTTAAATGCTGCTCATTGAGAATATATCAGTATTTGTTTGCAACATGTTGTAGTTATTATAGAGCCTAGAAACTGTAGTCATGGACCGAAACCCCAGTGTGCTAGGTGCTGTACATACACAGAACAAAAAGATGGTCCCTACTCCAAACAGCTTACAATCTAAGTATAAAACAAGACACAGCAGGTTGATCTAGACAAACAAGGGAATACAAAGAAACAATGAGACATGGCTGGTGTCAGAATTGTTTATGGAATTTCCAATTTCCACTTTTTATAGTATTTGATGGCTTTACAGATGGTTTTATGTCTTTGCTTGAATTTCACACAATAACCTTAAATGTAACTTAACAAGTTTCTTGTTATTTAATCAACCAATAGCTTTTAATCAGCCTTAATGAAAAAATGTTCCATACTAGCCCCAGATACGTTCCGAGTCTACTGCAGCGATGGAAGAAACAGATCTTAATATTGTAAAAATTCCAACTGGAACAGAAATGTGCTGTTTGTATGAAGATGGTAAGTATGAATTTTTTTAGGAAAAATAATATACTTTGTAACTTTATTTTGTGGGAAAACAGACTGATAGGAATCCTGTACCTTCAATTCCATTCACACTACCCTGAAAATGTAGACATAAAAACTAAGTAGAGCTTTATAACAACTTCAATTAAATTATTGCTGTTTGTTATGAAACAGGAAATAATATATTTTAAATGCAATGCAGCAGTTTGACAAGAAGCAAAATACAATTAACTACTTCTCTTATAAAAGTTAGGAGCATTATGCATCAATTTGTCCGGTATGCAGTTTGTCAACAGTTTGTTCAATCAGATCTCATGGTCTCTGATCCAACAAAGCACTTAAGCACATGCTTAACTTTAAGCATGTGAGTGTTCCCTTGACTTCAATGAATTATCCACATGCTTAAAGTTAAGCACATGCTTTAAGTGTTTTGCTGGATCAAGGCTTTAGTATGCATACTTTCCATTAATAGTACTAACATTGAAACTAGCTACCATTCCTATCTTTTGATACATCATTCTGGATGCTTGAGTGCCATTTAAGTATTCTCTGTCTTTGGATAGACTGACAAGCAGCAAAATCTGTTAAAACTTTTACATTTGGCATTGTTCTGCTGTTTTATCCCACTTACATAACTCTCCTCCAGTTCTTTCTCTTATTCGCACAAGTTCAAGTAAAACCTACATCAAGTTTTGGAAGTGAAGCTTGTCAAGTCAGGAATATAGAAGTAACATTTCAAAATGGAGTCCTCCATGTCAGCAATGTTGGCAGTTAGCTCTGGGAACTTCATTGCTTCAGAGGATCTGCAAAATACCCACATGTATTTGCCAATTGTTGTCATAGGTTTCTAATCCTGTCATTAGGACCTTTAATCTACTTTGCTGTTTGACCTTAGCTCCCATGTTATTTACCAAAATGATAGTAGTATTGGCAGCCATTGACAAAGAGACAACTATTCTAGTGTACTCTGATGGCTGGCCAACCAGAGCCCTGACTCTTCCACTCACAGACTCTGCTGTTCATTGAGCTCATGGAATAGGAACTAAACAATCACATAGCTAACTTCTCTCTTCATGGCTTCTGATCTACATGGGCACAATTTTCAGTGTCACTATCTATAAGTCTTTTCACAAAAAGAGAGGGTAAAAGTTCCAAACTCAAAGAAAATAAAGATTGCCGCATTCAAGATTACTTGGATCTGTTACATTTAGAGGTCTCCTATCAGGAGCTGACTCCTTGAATCTGTTCTGACCCAGGTCTCTGTTTTTATTCCTCTTGGGAAAAGTGAATTCACCATCCTGAAGTTTTAAGATTAAAGGTGGTTATCCCCAAAGGAATCAATTCTTATCCCTGAGCAGAAGATGCAAAGAAACAATTATGAATCTAAATAAAACACATTAGACTGTAAATAGACTTTAAAGCAGGGGCATAGACAACTATTTTTATTTGAGGGAGCTAGAGTTAAAAAAAAATAGCTGTTGAATATTGTGTTACACTATCTAATTACTGTAGCAGCGACAGTCTTCTGATAACTCAGTTTGTTCTAATCAGCCCAGATGGGGGTACAGTTGTCTGATGGTCTCAGCTGCTGATGGTCTCTTTGTCAGCTGGCTCTTGGTAGCTGAGGCCAGGGTGTAGGTATGTCCTGCAGCAGGCCCTGGCTCCTTTCTTCTCTGTCTGGGAAGTGGCTCAACAAGCAGGGTCTCCTGTTCTTGTGAAGGGGAATTCTCTGGGCCTGTGTAAGGCTCACCTGTCTGTGCTTCTCCCACTCTTTCTGCAGCCAGGCTAGCTGTTTCCCTCCTTCTCCACAAAGACTACTGACTCTCTCTCTTGGGGCTGTAGGAGTTTGTGAGAGTGAGACTGTGTTTGGTATGTGCTATGTGCACTAGCTGGTTTTCAGTTAGTCTGTGTTTGTTTTTGTTTCTTGCTGTTTCTTTGATTTAGGGGTGTTGTGTTCCCTCCCTTTTTTCCTTTGGATGGGGGGGGGTTTTCTCCATGGGGGTCCACTTCAGAGGGGTTTAGTGGCTTGACCCCCAAGCATGGGGTTCAGTGTGTTCCTGCTGTCTCCTATACTGTGGAGTCTGCTGTGTGTAGGTAAAACTATTGGCTGTGCTAATATAAAATCTGCCTCTCGAATTAGTAAATCTGCAGTGATTTTCCTGACTCAACAGCAGTTTGTGAATCATTTGGTACAGGAGGGATTTTGGGTCAAGGAATCTTTTGTTCCAGTTTTTTCCATGTTTATTCCTGCTACTAAAATAGTTTTTTTCCAAAGCCCCCCCCTCTCCCCTTCATTCACAATGAGACCCTAGTATCTGATCTCTCTCATTGTTTCTGCTGTTAGGATTATTCTGTTGGGTTGCAAGAATCCAAATGTGAAACATGTTATGTCATTCCAGCCCCAGGCTTAAATAACCTGAACAGCTCTTCAATCTGTTTTTAAAGGCTCATATAGATGGGGTGGATTATACAGTGTTTGCTACCTCTGAAATGGTGTGGTGACCTGGTCAATGGAGGGGTTACTATTCATGTACAACTGGCTCTGGGTTCCCTGATAAGAATATGGGACCCCAGGATAGTGGGGGGGGGGGGGGCTGGGACACCAAGGGACCAGCAGGAGACCGAGCCTGCATCTGCATGGCCAGACTATTCCCTCTGTGGTCTGCCATTGTCCAAAGAGCAGCACTCCCCAGAGAAACCCTCTGTTATGACCCCATCACTTATGCTTGGACGGAAGATAGCCCTGGAAGTTGAGGAGCTTCTCCTTACAGAGCAAGCAGTCACACATTATAGAGATGGGAGTGAAGAACAGACCAAGAAGATAGATTTATGCTGGACTAATTCTAAAAGGGATAGGAATTTGGAGGCCCTTGAGCTGCTGGCCATGGCTGAGGATGGAGCTGTGTGCCCTAAGAAGAATTGCTTTGCTGTGGGTGGTGGATCCATGACTGGAGCTCCCAGTGAGGTGCTGCCTTCCCTGGCATGGTGAGCCCTCAAACCCCCAATCCTGCATGTTACAGTGATGACACCAGGTCCCAGCCTGGGGCTGTGCTGCCTATCATTCTTGGGGAAATAGATATGCCAGCTTCTTCCACTGAATCTCTCTCCTTTTGTAACATTCTCATTATTCACATAGCAGTTCAATATTATTCTAAGCTGGCATAGTCTGAGGGAGGTGGAGAGGACGATGATGATCTCTCTCTGACTCCTCACTGATATCCCAGCCCATCAGCTAGATAGGAAGGGTGGGTACAGTGTGCAGAAGATTAGTGGCTTCTTGTATAGCACTAAAGGGAAGCGGAGAGTTGAGGTCAAGGCCTGTTTTCCTGACTTACAGCACTTTGTTCACTCAGCTACTCTTGTCTTAAGAGATACCTTGGGTGATCATAGGAAACATTGCTATCTCAAAAAGTTGCTGAGTATTTTGAGGAAGCATGCAGAGCTTGTTCAAAATATATGGGCCTTCCATTGGCTCTTTTTTTTTTTTTTTTTTCTCATGTACTTCTGCTTTCCATTGTTTCTCTCTGCTCCTTGGCTCTCTCCTTCTAGACTCTGCAGTGCTGATCAACTTTGGCTCTGCAAATATTAATGGATGCTGGGATGGTCATAAAAGGGCACAACTCTGAATTTCTCAGACAAAAATGGGCTGAGGTCCTTTTGCAAGAGACGCACTCAGACCCTGATAATCAAGAGAACTGGTTGAAGGAATGGGAAAGGGAAGCTTTCTTGAGCCATGGCTCCAATGTCACTGCTGGGGTAGCTGTTCTCTTTTACCAGGGTGCGGGGACACAAATCCTCTCTGTGAAGGAGATTGTGCAGGGCCAGCTCCTCAAGGTGGAGACACATGTTGGCACTGTTGTTTTTAATCTTTTTACTGTGTATGCGCCCACACTGGGGCAAGACAGTGTCTCCTTTTTACAAACACTTGCACATGCCATGTTTGACTGTGACCTGTCTTGGAAGGGGATTTCATTTGCACTGTTTTTTGTTTGTTTTAGACAGGAACCACGAGGAGCTACACCCTCAGTCATCCAGGGAACTGTATAGTCTCCTATAGACCTTTGGGCTAATAGATGTTTGGAAATTCTCCCAACCACTGTTAGGCAGTACTTTTGACTGAAAGCTACTCCTAGCCACATCTCAGGGGCTAGATTGCTTTTATACCACGAAGGCCAGTGTGAATATGTTTGTTCAATCCGCAGGGGCATACGTCGGGGTGCCCTCTGTCTGGGATGTTATATGCCCTGATTCTGGAGCTATTCCTGTACCTCCTAAGAAGCTGTTGACTGGCCTACCTGGGCCAGGAGAGCCAGGCGCTTTCCCAGTTTGTTTGTCAACCTATGCTGATGACATCTCAATTTTTGTCATGTCTGAAGGTGAAGTGCAGGCACTTTGTGTCTGTTTACAACTATATGAACAAGCATCCTCTACCCGAATTAACTAGGGTAAGAATAATTAGATCTTATTGGGCGGGGACTGAAGAGAAAGTGCAGGGCTGCCTGCAGAGATGGCACTGGCTCTTTTCTGGACATTCTTTTCAGGGATGGGTTTTGATTGCTAGCAACATGTGGCCTCAGTGTTGTAGCACCAGCTGCTGTGTGTGGATCCTCCTCCGGGCTTCCAGGACCAGATTCAGCACATTAATCTTTTTTTTTTTTTTTGAATGGTTACCACTGGTTGCACCCTGCTTTGCTCTTCTTACTATTAGATGAGGATGGCTGGGGCTTATTGGCCTGGTCAGTAGGTTGGTGGCTTTTTGCATCCAGTCTGTTCAGCTGTTGCTGTACTCTGACTCCCTGGTGGCCTGGAAGTCCCTTGCCCTCTCTGTCCTCCTTCGTGTTGGAGGATGGGCTTTGACCTTCACATTTTCTTGTTGGCACCTGGCTGATTACAAAGTTTAGATTTGCCTCCATTCTATAATGGCCATTTTAATGCGTGGTGACTTCTCTGCAGTGCCCAGCCTGACCAGGCATTTTTAGCCTATGGTCTTAGAAGAGCCACTGTTTTCAACCCATTTTTATGTTCTTTCTGCCAGGAGCCTGTTTTCCGCCTTTACTCAGGCTGGATTGACCAAGCTGCCTCACCTGATTGTTCCCTGTTTGTCACGCTGGAAATCATCAGCAGCTTTTGCTGCTGAGACCAGAAACCGGTCTGTGTGGTTTTTTTGGATAAGGTTCTTGCTGAATTCCAGGTGGCACTCCTTAAACGGGCTACTCAGCATTTGCAGAAAGATTTTGCAGGAACTGTCCTTCAAGTGGGAAACCCTCTGTTCCCCTCACTGGTTGACTTCTCTTCTATGGATGAGATTCTAGTGCACCCAGGTAGATAGTTGTCCTGGAAGGGTCTGGTAAATGTTTGTTTTGTAGCCATGATCAAGAAGCAGCTCCATGGTATAAATAAATAAATTAATGGAGATATCCTATCTCCTAGAACTGGAAGGGACCTTGAAAGGTCATCAAGTCCAGCCCCCTGCCTTCACTAGCAGGAACAAGTACTGATTTTGCCCCAGATCCCTAAGTGGCCCCCTCAAGGATTGAACTCACAACCCTGGGTTTAGCAGGCCAATGCTCAAACCACTGAGCTATCCCTCCCCTGATGTGTATCAAGGGATGGCATTATGCCACCCATTCTGTTCTCCTTGATACAACCCGGAGGATGGCTCTGTCCCTGGGTGACTTTATGTCCTCAGCTTGGAGGATGCTATAGAAACCTCCTCGTTCTAAGTGCTCTGGTGACTTTCATTGGAGGGTCCTGCACAGCATCATAACAACCAATCATTTTGTGACCATATCAGCCCCGGTGTGTCTGTGCAGTGCTCTTTCTGTTCAGCCTCAGACATGGTGTTTCATTTTTTCCTTCATTGCCCCATTTGGTTCCTCTCTTTGTTTTTGTTTTTTGTTTTTTCAGCGGCTTTTCAACAGTCTGGGACTGGTTTTCTCCTGTTTGTTCTGGGAGCAAGATACAGTGCTCACATTCAGCAGGTTTCATTCCTGGCTAACTTTTTTCTGGGTCAGGCAAAAACTAGCCATTCTGAAATCTCTCTAGAACTGAGTGGCCAGGGTAGAAGACTTTTGATGTGCTAGGGCTATTCCACATGCAGATTGTGGCCCAGCTGCAGATCGATTACACCTTTTATAAACCTACTTTTAATTTTTGGTTGATTTGGTGTGATAACAATATTATGAGTGAACTTAGTGATGATGATGCTTTAGTGATTCATGTTTAATGTTCGCTTAAGGTGGTTTCATTTTATTTCATTCATATCATTCTGTATAAATATGGCAATTTTATAACATTTTTAGTAGTTTTTAATGTGTTTTATGTGAATAAAGTGTTTTTCTTGTCACACACACACCCTATCTGCATGAGGACTTTTGATCCCTTCTCTCTTAGTATCAGGTGTAACAATCAGATGGCAACAGGAGGAACCACAAATTACATATACTGATTGGAATGGGTATGCTTTGAATTTGGCATGACAGGATGCTATTGAAAATAATATTATCCTAAGAGATACTCTTGTAACTGTTTACAAAATTGCTAAATTAATTTTAAAATTACCCAAATAAGTTGCTATATTTCAGGACATTAAATATGTAGTGTTAAGTACATCACCAGGTATCCAGGTCCTCTGTCCAACAAGATGGACTCTCTGAGCAGAAGCATTGGTTACAGTTTCTGAGAACTACCTTACCTTGTGCAACTTGGGAGGTTGTGAAGGATGCAACAAAAGATCCTGAAATAAGTGTTTGAATTGGTGGCACAGTAGCTCAAACAGAGAAGTTTAACTTCCTCTTTGGTATTGAACTATGACAAAAAGTCCTAAACATGGTAGACAATGACCAAAACTCTGCAAGGGTTGGACTTTTCAGCAACAGGAGGACAGACTTATATGAAAATGACTGACTAATTCACTTCAGTCCATCAGATCAGAAGAAAGCAATAATTTATTCTGGGAGCAGATCCCCCAGAAAAGTTTAAAGTTGGAGAAAGTCCAGAATGCCTGAGCTTCCAAGGAAGAGAAAAATTACCAAGAAAATGTAAATAGGGACAGGTGAACCCAGCTACCCAAATTCAGCAAAGGAATTTTATAAGTACATCTGCTTTGAAGTAATTGATTTTGCATTGTCTAGTATTCAACCAAAAATCAAACAGGCTACAAAATTATTCAAATCTTGAAGCTTTCACAATCTAGCCAAATATGACAGAAATGTGAGATCAAGACATGCTTCAGGGATATGGTTCTGAAGTCAGCCAGGATTGACTAGATTATTCAGCTTCATCTGTTTCAAATAAGCTGTCATTTTGCAGAAGGATTGTTGAAGTCAGTTCAGAAATATATCAGTTCACCCAGCCAAGGCCAAACATTAGCTGTTTTCAGAAGTGGTGAAGTTGATAAAAATGATTGTGGTGATACCAGCTACAAATGTTGTAAGTAAGAATAGTTTCAGTGCTCTACTTAGTATTAAAACATGGCTTCGATACACAGTGGAAGACTCACAGCTTAACTGGTGTATGATTTTACCTATATACAAGGAGAAAACTGATGACTTATAGCTTTCAAATGTTGCAGAAGAATTCATTTCAAGAAGCCCAGGGTAAACTTTTTTAGATATGTAATTCATTCTTTTTACTTGTGTTTAAAAAAATTAATGCTTTATTGAGTAGTTTTGTATCATGACTAAATTCGTCCACTTTTGATAATGTGAGACAATTGAGCTCCTGTTCAAGACTCAGTACCTGATCTTTTTGGTAGGGTAGGGATTTGTCTTGTGTTCCCCCAAGTTCCACCTCACTTAAAAACTACTTGCTTACAAAATCAGACATAAAAATACAAAAGTGTCACAGCCACACTATTACTGAATAATTGCTTACTTTTTCATTTTTACCATATAATTGTAAAATAAATCAATTGGAATATAAATATTGTAGTTACATTTCAGTGTATAGTATATAGAACAGTATAAACAAGTCATTGTCTGGATGAAATTTTAATTTGTACTGACTTCACTAGTACTTTTAATGTAGCCTATTAACAAGGCAATATCTAGAAGAGTTGATGTACCCCTTGGAAGACCTCTGCGTACCCACCAGGGGTACGTGTACCCCTGGTGGAGAACCACTGCTCTAGACAAATTCCTGTGCAGGTAGCCTTCTGCCTACCTAAATTCCCCTTTCTGTTTCAATTAGATACAGTATTTTCACTTCTGTCCACTATTTTTTTTCTGTTGCTATGCACTGTGTGACAAAGTCAGGCCGGATGGCTGCAGGAGGGTCTGGGAAAACAGGTATGTTAGCCCTAGAATGCTAACAGCCCTTTTTCCTACAAGCTGGGAAGGGGTTACTTCAGGTCAATTAGGGACACCTGAGTCCAATTAAGGGCTGCCTGAAACCTGTTAAAATCTCTCTCCTGGTGAGAGAGAGGAGAAGGAGGGTGGGAGATAGGCTTCTCCAGTATGAGAGACTGTGCTCCTCCCAATAGGGGAGACACCCAAAACCCAGTGCCTTTGTAGGGGAAGGACAGACACCCCGGGGTCCAGCAACAGGACAACACCTGCCCCAGTATTCCCTTTTTGTTTTGGTGCTTTATAGACTTGTTCCCCTTTGTTTGGCAGAGGTGCACTTCTCAGGCCTGCCCCGAGGCCTACCGGGAAGGCTCTGAAAAACAAACCCTGAAGAGGGAAGACAGACGTGCTCCAGAGTGGGGGCTGATTTACCCCAGGCCCTGTCCCTGCCAGAGGAGGGAGTGCTAAGCCCGGCGAGGCAGAAGGGGTGCCTTGCCACAACTGTAATAGCTCTTAAGTTACACTGCATTTTGGAGGTAGCTGTATTTAAATTTTGGGTGAGGTTATCCATTTGTGTATACTGTACGCTCTGATGAAAGGCACCATGTATAGCAAATGAGAAATTAAGCAATACAGTAGATGGAGAATTTCAGAACAATTAAATCATGTTTCAGCTGCAAAGCATCAGGCATTAGACATTGACTTAAATGTCCCAAAGGCCAGCTATCAACTAGAAATATCCTGTCTGACATTTCATATTACTGTTATGAAAATGAATTGCTTCATCAAAATAAAAGAAGGTGTTAGACCCAGGCATCATCGAGAAACTCCAACTATATCCAAAGCTTAGGGCTTGTCCACACAGAAACTAAATGGGTGACAAACTGGGGTGCAAATCTACAGCACACTAAGTCGCGTGTGGACCCTGCTATGGTGTACTAAAGTTTTGGAGTGTGCTATGGAACTTTTACTGCATGGCAGCACAGTCCACATGGCGACTCAGTGCAGGCCAGGCTAGTACACAGTACATTCATACTCTACCTTGCCACACACTAAGAAGTCTCTGTGTGGACAAGCCCTTAACTGTCCTTTTATCATAGATAATTGGAAACTTTCCCATAGCGCACACAAACTTGTTATGCAGTATAGTATGAAATGTCTTTTTTTTCTTTACAATTATGCTTTAGAATGTTCTGCATATTTTTCTGAAAGAGAATCGTTCACTAAAACAACTGATTCTCAGTGAGTAAGGAACTTTAAGAAATGTAATTTTATAAGAATTATTCTATTTACTCCTGTTTGTTCCCTAACTCACCCTACTCTAGCTGTGAAGATGTGCTTCGGGGTCTGATCCTGCATTGAAGTCAATGCCAAAGTTCCCATTGAAGTCAATGGTGCACAATCCAGCCCTTGTTCTGTATCCCTTTCCACTTCTTGCCAAACCATATATAACTCTAGCTTTTCAGCACCATGGACACTCTGTACTGTTCACACATTCTTTCAGCAAGTACACTTTCCTAGTCAGAAATTTACTTTGTTTTGTAACTGCATATATTCTAAAGCCAATTCTGAACAGAAATTACGGTCAATCAACATTATTCATAGTTAGTGCTGGCCTTTTGTTCATCTTCCAGGGAGCTGTGGTTTGTTTAATTCAGAAGACTTGACTCTCTTGGTACCATTTATCTTATTTGTTTAGAATAAATCTTTTTTCTTTTTGCAAAAATCAAACAAATTACAAAAAAATAATGATTTTCTAATACATTTGACTTAAGTGTAAGGATCAGAGGGAGCATTGCATTCAGGTAAGACTGGATGAACCTATAGCTTGTTTATTATTACTGTGACTATTTGAATTGTACAACTGGACACCTAATTCACATGGTGGTGTTTCTGTTTCCTGACTGGATTAGTGGAATTAGTAGTAAAATCATAGAGATTTCAAGATGACTGTGCTAACTCTTCCAGCATGAACCTTATGTGAGCCTATATTCACATGATTTTTTTCTGAGATGTTCGCTTTCTGCAAATGCTCTTTCAGATAAATCACTGAGAAGAATGTTTGTAGAAAGTAAATTAAAGAGGTTGTTATTCAAACAAATCTTAGCAAAAAAAAGTTTGATATTTATCTAGCTGTACATTTGGGACTGCCCATATCCAAAGCCCCTTTCATGTAGATTGGGCATGATTGTTTTGTTTTGTTTTAAAGTCAGTCTCTTTCCTTTTATAATTGAACACATTGGGAGCATACAGGAAATATAACACAGAGAAAGAGGGTGTGTGTAAAGGTTTCAATGGTTAACAAAGATTATATTTTATAAATATAATAACTTTAATAAATGAAGACAATATTTCATAACGAACATCCTAAAACCCCAAGAGTCTGTACACAAAGGAGGGCCCTATTCTGCAATCTTACTCCCACTGAGTGCTACTTACTTATGCAAATAGTTCCATTTTTAGTACTGCTCAGCATGACCAAGGTCCATAGGGCCTGATCCAAAGATTTAAATCAATGTAAAAGTCCACATAGACTTCAATGAGTTTTAATCAGGCCCATAAAGAATAAATTAGGACTTATCTGTACTACAGAGCCTCTGCCAGTATATATGTACCAGCAAAGCCTCCTAGTGGAGAGGCAGCATAAATTGGCAAAAAGAGTTCTCCCAGAATAGCTAAACCACCTCCCTGAATGGCATTAGCTAGGCCAGCAAGAGCACTCTTTTGTTGGTTTAGTTGCATCCACAAGGGGTTGTGCCAGCATAGTTATGTCGGCAAAGGGGGTGTGATTTTTTCGCACTCCTAGCCAACATACCTATGCTGCCAAAACTTTGCAGTGTAAACCAAGCCTCACTTCTCATCTTTATTGAGGAATGAGGATGATCCATCAAGATAATTGTGAAGTTATTGTGACCTCTTCCACTGCATTGTACATGGTTTCATAACTAGCGCTTCAGTTAGATCAGTATCTTGACTTTTCTGAAACACTGATTATTTGATGGCAGAAGAGGTACTATTTTAATCTAAAGGTAAGATGTTGATGATTTATTCTGAACAATAATATGCTTTCAGCCAAAAGAGACAGATGTATTAGCAGAATTTTTTTTTTGTTTCAAAAGTGGTAAATATACTGTAGGTTACAGAAATTATGTATAAAGGGAGTAGATAAATAAGCCCGTGATATAAGAAGTAGTTAGTATAGTCAAAGGATGAATGTGTACCTTCCAACATTTTTAAAATAGTTATAAACAGGTGTAATACATTTTATAAGTAAAAATTTGCAACAATTTTTATTCTGTTTCTGTGTAACAGTGATAAATTTGGACAGCTAAGAACATCTAAGCCTTCCATTGTATGACACGCACTGCAGTTGATTTTATGTACTCTAGAAGACTTTTCTCACAGTCCAGTATTTGGGTACTATTGACTTTGTAATCTCTAGACACATTCTTAATGAGTAGAAAAGACACGAATCTCAGAGATAAAAATGCAAAGTAACAGTGACTCTTTACGTGGGTTGTCAGTAAGAGAAAGCTCAAACATAAATATCTGATGCACAGAGGTAACACAAATTATTCTGATAGATTACATTGTTTGTTTCTGTTGCAAATTACTCTGTCAATCCAGGAAGAGGAGGTTAAGAGGTCAGTCTAAAAGTGCTTGAAAGGACACTGTCAAAGAATTTTTTCATAAATTTAAAATCCATATTTCACTAATTATTTCTAATATATGCACACACCAAATAAAGATTCTTATCTAATTAAGAGACTTCTACTATAGTCAGTGGGAAAACGCCCATTAATTTTAATAGGAGCAGGATCAAACCCTTATATGTTAAATTAAAACCAGATAAACTGGTTTGCTGTTGAAGGTCTCCAATAAATGTTGCATTCCTGGAACTGATATGGTTTAAAAAAAAATGTGTGTCATAATGGGGTTATCTTTGTTTTTTGTTTTGGGTTTGGTTTTGTTTTTTGTGGGGGAAAACATAGAAAATTACATGGACTTTGAAAACAGACTTCAAAACTTGCACTCTTTCCTTACACCTATCTTATTATGCTTGTTAATGTCCCTTTAATATGGTAATAATTGCCCCAAAACTGTAGGTAGTTTTAGTGTTTTTATAGGTAACTTTAAAAATACTGGTTTAAAACTCCTATTGGCCTGGGCAGATGCATGACTGTGGTGTGAGTACCAACATTACTCCCATATACAGAAAGGATCAGATCCTAAGAGGTTTTTAGCATGTTGAGAATTTTTTTCTGAGTGCTCTGAACTCCCATTGAAATCAATGGGCTTGATCCTTCACCTACTGCAATCATTGGCAGCTCTCCCATTGACTTCAATAAGTGTCGGATTCAACCCATTGGCAGTTGAAGATGCTGAACACATTCAACAGTTGGCTCTTACTGATTTATAAACATATTCTTGAGCAGTTCATATAAAGATACACCATTAGTTTCCTGATTTTGTGTTTCTTTCGCACCTCTCCCCCCCCCCCCCCCCCCAGTTCTTTCTTCTGGCAGGTTTCAGTGCACAGTGATAAACTTTGGAGTTCTGGAGTGGTGCAGTGACATTCCAAATGTGCAGAGAGTGAACTATTTCTGTGCTGACTCCATTCATAAACATAAATCAGGCTGCCCACCTCTCAGAATTTAGTCAAGTCCAGCGATAGCAATATATTGCCCTACAGTTAGACAGCTCCATGTTCTCTTGGACTACAGCTCATAGGTTGGCATATTCTTTGGGGTATTAACTGTGTCCCAGCTTCAGAACCACTGACACACCTAGTAAGTGCCACATGTGAATATACTACTCATGTGTATTCCTTATATAACTCAACAATTTAATCCATAGATATCATACTACCCTTAAAAAGAAAGTAAATATCAATACCCATATTTCACAGAAAGGGAAACTGATGTGCAGAAAGGTTTAGTGATTTCCCCATGATCACAGGAAGTCAGTGGCAGAGCCAGATTCTCCATCTTTTGCTCTATCCATGGCACAGTATTGCCTCCCTTTACCAAGATGCATTGCATGTTGGTCTTGATATTCAACACACTGTCACTGGAAATGTAGTCTGCATATAACAAATTATGTTTTCATTATAGAATGATTCACTGGGAACTATTGAATAAAAAAAGATTATAATAATGTTTGCAGCTAATGTCTTGATATCATCCATATCACACTGCAACTGGACAAAGTAGTACAGATGCTACAGCAATGGGAAACAGATATAGGTACATTTCTGAAAAATAAAACCTGTACATACAATTTTTAAAATAAATTATAGGATTTAGCTTAAATAAAATAAACTTAATTTCCTTTCCATAGAGTTGACCAGGGGCACTTTTTTTTATATCATCCAGTACTATAGGTAGGATGCTTGACTTAATAAAAGAACTGAACAAAATATGTGACAAAGGAACAATATGATTATGGAATCTAGAGTGTCTGAGAACAAACATTATTGTGGTCAGAAAAGGTGCCAGAAGCTGCTTTGCATTACCCTACCACTGGCATTAAGTCCTGTTTCTGATTAAGGACTATTTGTCCCACCAGGAAAACATTCTTCCTTTTCAGACGGGCTCCGAGTTTAACTTGGACATAGCAAGAGCAGAGGGGAGCTTTTAATTGATGGTGGTGGTTTTAAACGGGCACAGTTAAGGGTACTGCACCGTGTAGGTTTGAGTATTAAAGATATACAAGTTATAACCAAAGTTTATTATCTATAGATCACCAATCTAATGTAATGAACTTGAATATATCTTGGAGCAGGCACTCTATTTGGTTACACATCTACAGCCAAAGGAATTCCTGATGGCACTCTAGTAACTCCAGTGGAACAACAGCAGGGATCGCTTTGGCCCATCGTGCTTAAAATGTCCAATTCCTGTCTGAGAGCTGTGTTTCTACCTGTACGGTGCACAGAAGAGCACCAAGTTTGTCTTTTCCCTGTGTTTATAAGGCTTGACCAGGCTAGGTGCTGAACATCCTCCGTTCCCATTTTCTTTAGTTAGCACTGAAGGCATTCAGCACTCCGGATCAGCCCCTAGTCCAGAATACAGAAATAATTAATGGTCACAACCATAAAAGACTCAGCTTGAAGATTGTGGATCAAGTTCTCCGCTGCGTCCAAATAGTGCTGGATGCAGCAGTGAGATGGGGCTATCAAGGAGTCAGATATAGTTCCCCAGTCCCTGGTCATGCCCCCTAGGCACAGGATAGAACAGCCTGGGGGATGCTGTAAACGGCATCAGCTGGCAGGGGTCTTCTAGTGACCAGCTCGCTATTGCCAAAGCGCATTGCACTCCGGCCACTCCCCCTGCCCTGCTCCAACATGTCCCCTGCTTCGGGGAAGGAGGTGTAGTAGCCGATTTTGATTACTCTTCTGTTGGAGGCTCTCGCCAATGGTACCCCAGTAGGTGGCTTGAGGGAGGTTTCTCTCTCTTTGCACCCTATGGATGAAATCCTGGCCCTATTGAAGTCAGTGGGAGATCGCCATACCAGATATCAGAGCGAAGTGTGCGTGCATGTGTATATATATGTTTGGAAATATTTTTAAATATTCTGTGTGTCAGGACACACAAAAGCAGGGAAACAATAGATTTGCCATAAATGATTGATATTCTATTTTATGATGCAATGTGTTTCTGCTGTAATAATGTAAATATAAATTAGACACTTCGCTTAATTTGTAAATGTTGTGATAAAATTACTGCAAAATGCCAGTAGGACATGACATATTCTTTACATCATTGAGGCTGAAAGATTTATGGAACTTTGGCGGCTGATTTTACTCATGAAAAGGACAAGGTTGGAAAGTTGGCTTGTTTATTCACTAAATAGTCTCCAGTGCCTCTTCCAATATAAACCATGGGAATGTGGAACTCAGACCAATATTGACAGTATCTCATTGAAACAGTATAGTGATAACTTTATCAGTGGTATGTGACACAAGATGGCACCAGACCATAACGTGCTGTCTTCATATAGGTCTACAAACATTTTAGATAAACTGTTTGCTTACTTTTAAAGATCTCTGAAATGCTGTTAGCACATGTATTTGTTTTACTGAATTTAACGTCTATACTTTTCAAATTGTTTTAATTCATGGGGTGCCAAGAACAAGAATAAATTACAAAATCACATTTAATGTTAGTGACTCTTTAAATGGAATTTTTCATTCAAACTTTGTCATTAAAATAGAAAGACCTTTTGGTTGTGACCATACAAGCATAATAAATTGTGTATGTTTGTGATACTGAATGAATCTTGCCCATATGCTGCACTGCAAGGCTACATGAATGAAGCATTTACCAAATCAGGCCCACCACATTAAACAGAAAAACAATCTTTATTCATGGTAACTTATCAGTTTCAATTAATCAACCTTAACAATAGAAATTCTGATGTGTTCAAGCAACTTGAAAGCAATAGGTCATCTCCAGGGCAGCCATGTTGTGTCTTTGTGCCTATGGCTTCACACAAAGCAACATCTCCAATAAATGTACATATACAAATTCATATGTGTGCATATATACATATAAGCACTTAGCCACACCAAGGCCTATAACATACAAGTCTGCATGTATGTACAGTACTTGTTTACCTTTTTGTCCTACAAAATGTAATTGTTTTCTAGTATTTTTAAGCTCTGTAAGTTTAAACAAAGGAAAAGAAATTTCCATTGGATGACCATCCTTTCAGTTTCTCTGCTGCTATGTGAATGGCATTGTGAAAACCTTTCCAATGGTATTGAAAAGGGGTAACCATTGGTTTGATTTGGTTACACGGTTTCGTAAAGAGCTCCCTCCCACTGCCTTAGGGTCTGTGAAAGGTCTGTGACCTGTTTAGAACTGCCAAGTGAAATGTCATGTCGCCCCTCCCAAATGGGAGTATCTGCATTCATTTGATCAGTATAAAAAATGATTGGGGATGGCGAGATCAGTGCTTTTGAATTGCAATTTATACCAGTTTACAAAAATGCACATTGTTGGAAAAGAAAACATGGAAGTGTTTCTTTCTAAATTGCATTACCTGTGAAATGTCATTAGTCTTTTTAGGATATTTACATCCTATTTTTTACTATCTAAAAGAGAGACTTAAAATGAAGAAATTCCGTATTGGATTGTGATATTAATGAATATTGTCCTAGTTAATGTCTTGTGTTTAGGTTTGCTATCAAATATTTGGGGGACGATCTTTCGTGATTCTTTTTCAAATTATGTTTATAGTTTTGTAGCCACTATCACAACTATCATTTGAGGATATTGGGTGATGCATAAATTTTCCTCACTTTAGTGAAATGACACAACGATAGTATTTTCCAGAGATTTAGTTTATGTAATGTTCAACATAAGAACATTCTTCCTTTTCGTGTTAGGTGCATTGCCCATTGATTGCTTGTCCATAGATGTATTCATTAAATACTCAATTTGTTTCCATTTAACTAGCTACTTCCCAGGGCGCACACTCATAATCTACCCCCCAAAAGTAACACAGGATGGGATGTACATATTTTAAATGTATAATGGTGAATTTATTATCTGTAGCTTTCTATTTACATTGAAGTTATATCTAGTAGATATCCAGCTCACAAAGGGAGGGCATAAAGTCTCTGTGATGCATTGGTGATTCCAGGAAAAGGCGTACATCCTATGTTCTCTCTATGGAAAAAATATACACCTGAATCTTCTGTTTACATTGCATCTTCTAGTTATGTCAACAGTGAACGGATGGCGTTATTCGGTAGTGTTCGCAGTTGTTCAGAAAGCGCTGAAAGCAGGTCCTTTTGTGTTATCCAGCGGCTTTCAGGAGGACATTAGTCTGGCAGAAATCATTACCTTTCCCAAAGAATTAGAAATGTGCTGTTCTCATCAGATGAAAAGGGACGTTTGATACCTTTGGGGTTCCTCTATAGGGTTCTGTGGGTGCCCATTGAGTTTCTTCAACTTTCAAAAAACAAAACTTCCGTAATGGAATAGATGACGGCATTTCTTTAGTTCATAATAAGCTCTTAACTGATGATCTTCCTACACATGATCAATAGTGTTGAATTTAAAATAGCAATTTTGCACAGAAATTTTATTGCATCACATTTTTAATTTCTGTTAGCATTTGAAATGAGAATGTCAGCTCTTTAGTCGGTAGTACTCCGTGTGAGATACCTATATATACATATATGCGGTATTCTGTATGCCCCCCCCCCCCAATAACTCAGAATGTAAATCTGCCTCCGACATCAACGCCTGGACCCAGAAAATCACTGCTCAGCGTGATGGCTAAGCACTTCTCCTTATAGACCCACAATTCAGAAGTGGAGCAATGTCTACATAATAACCCCCCAGTGCTGACCACCATCCAACACTAGCTGCTCTTTTAAAAAATAAAAAATCATAATGTACTAATTATAAATGGAAGGCGTAGAGCAAATCAACATTAAATGTAGACTAAAATGAACATAAATCCGAAAAAAATAGGAAAAGCAAAAGTTGTTTTGTTTTACAAGTTCACCTGGTCTGTACAGGCTATTGTAGAAAGGCTGGCGGATTGCTAAGGGCTCAATGCTACTACACCGCGCTAAACCAGTCACTTGGATCATAAAGATGACACCGTGGTTTAAAACTAGTGAGAAAACAAATGAATGGCAAAGTGAAAGCTGAGCTTCAGGTTTGTATTGAATAATGGGCACTGGTGGCTGTATTGCACATAACTGTGCTGTTGTATTCCATAGTACAAGTGTCCAGAATAACTTGGGGACAGAGCAGGCTTTGCTGGTGTGCAGACGGAAGGCTCGGTTATGCCGTCACTTTCACTGTGAAGTGGATCACTATATTTCAGAGTATATGCTTTACATTGCTGTTCACAAGAAACCCCAAGCTCCTGGTCACCTAGTGTGTATCAGGGGAACGCACAAAACAAACTCCCAAACACCTTCATTCTGTTTAGGAAGTGATCTGAAATAATGCAACAAGTCGAGCAAGGTTGAGCCTCAGCATGAGTAACTTTGTTCTGACATGTTTCCTGCATGATTTGTGCCCTGATGTTTCATGTCTTCTCCATCTTTTCTCTTTTAGTTTCTGGGGATGAAGAATTTGTTGGGGGTCCTCCTTTTCCTTCACCTCCGTCCACGTTAACTTAACAGTTGGAGCAGTGCCTTCTGTGGAGAGACAGAGAGAGAGAGAGCAGGATCGCAAGGAAATAAATGCCCATAGGTCTTCATATGGTCCCGGCAATGTTTCTATGTGTTGCCTCGCTAGGAAGCTGTGAATACTTTGATTCTCCAAAGCAAGGTAGTGTATATTTGAAGTTAATGACAGGAATTTAAAGACGCAACTCTCCCACCTGCACGCTTTCCTTTCTTGAAGTTCTAGGTGATTATCAGAATGGGGATATGAACGTGTATCCGATAACATTTCCATCTTGGTTCCATATTTGTTCCATGCATGGCCTGATTCGCAGTTCTACTTTTTTTTTTTAAGAGCAAAGTTTTATTCTGAGTAAAGACTGAACTTCAATCAAATACACCACCAGCCTTGTTTAGAAACCCCTAAATTACACCACATGAATGTTAAGTACCTTGCTTTAACTGATAGTTTGATTTAAGAGCTAGTCCTTAAACTGAGCAAGCATGAACGGCTGGAAGTACAAGGCTTTGATTGCAAGCTTTTGAACCATAAACAGTGCCCGATCTTGAAGCCTGTAATTACGTCAGTAGCTCCATCGACTTTAATAAAACATGCAGAGAAGAAAGACTGCATGATTTGGCCCTTAGATTCTGCCTAGACCAATAGCAGGAGTGAGTTTAGTGGCATTGATGTTTTATGTGCTATTGATTCGTATTTTCTTTTTCTTATTCATTGACATCTCTATTTGCAACGCTATCCAAAGGGACTTAAATTATACAAATTAAAACATTTCCATAGTTACCATGAACTGGTAGTTTGAGAAATTACAAGTTATCAGCCAATAGTCTAAGCATATTTGTGTGTGTATCATAGATGTGTGTTTAAGTTGTTGTATAAATATATAATATTGTGTTTTAAAATACTGACCAATAAATGTAAAAGCGCTAATTTCCTAAAGTGTTGCTTGATCGGTTGTGAAAAGCTTTCCGTCATACCTTTCTTTGACGACTACCAAAGCAAACTAAGAACTGCTTGCTAGTGTCATTAATAATCGACTGCGTTCAGTACATAATTTTCATTTCCATTAATCTGTTTTGCAGTTTGATTCAACTTCTCCTACATGAACAACGTTAAGAGATTCATCATTCATGCTGGGCAAAACTTTCATAATACTTCGCAAAACTATTCATTAGATCCCAGGAAATATGTTCCTTTTCGGTGTCTTGTAAAGCTGAAATGTTTAACCCTGGGTGGATAATTTAGTAGAAGAGTAAAAGACTTAAAAGGTTTAATGGGGAAAAGCAGCCTTATTTCCATCCCATGCCCATATAGTTGCACACTGCAGTCCACCATTATTCGAGCTTCATCTACTATGCACTATATACCACCGTCTCCAAAGGATTGTTGCCCTAGAAACGTGTTTTAAATCTCCTGCTATATATCAACACCTTGTTTTAGCAGTCCTTGGCTGAATTACAGTTACACAGTTTGGCGCTTCTTTCAAATTTCCTCCCATCACTTTGGCCAAAGAAAGGAATTTTTCTCCTTTAGAAATGAATTGGCTTAATTAGTAAGTAGATTAATGGCAATTGCTGGTGAGTTGGTTTCCAGCAGAGTTTCACCAGAGAGGGTTAATCGGAGTCAGGTCTGGAATCTTTCCCAGAACTGGCTGCCAGCCATTTCCGTCAACCAATCAACCCCATAAACAAATGCCCTACCAAGTGAAATCGGGTTTATATTCTTACTGTCATCCTGCTAGAGTAATTTCCCCAAACAGCGGCAACTTCGCGGTGTGGTTGAAACTGGTAGCTCTGAATTTGGGTTTAATACCCAAATATTAAGAATACTTGAAATGTTCCATGTGATGTAAGAATGTATTTGTTGGGCAAATCAGAATTCAGTACACATGAAAACTGGCTCCAACAATAAAGGATCCTTATCTGTAACAATTTGTTCTAAACTGATCATAATGTGAGGCAATAGCAATAACTTAAGATCTAGAATATTGCAAAACACTCCCCAAATCCATTGCCACAAAATATGGTATGAACAAGGAAAACCTTAAGCACAGAGCTGCACATTTTGCAGTCTTTACACTTATCTTTCCATACTGATAAAAATGCATTCATAGTTTAACACGCAGCTGCATTAGGCTTGCAAAAAAAAAAAATCCCTGCTGAGAAATGCATATAATAGGAAAAACAGATCGGCTGGACAGCAATGTAATTAATGCCAGAAAGGGCTGAGGCCGGTTTCATAGTTTGTCTTTTGAGTATATCAAGACGAGACCTGGTGAAAAATGACGCATGCTTTAGCATTTCAGAAAGCTGGCAACTGGCAGAGCCCCCCTCCTCCCCTTTTAACTTTATGCTGCTGAACAAAGGGGTCGGCAGAACTAGCTAGGTTGTAATGAGTTCTATGTCCCTAGCACATTAAGTGCATCATGGAAACATATTGTATCGAAATAGTTTGGAGGAGAATACTGGGGATGAAAGAGAATGGGTGCTTTGATCAGCTCCCTGGGGTCCTGAGTGCGCACAGACCGACTTGCAAGAAGTTATTCAGCTCCAGCTAGACACACTTACAACACCATTCAAAGAAATTTGCATATCTGTAATTTATCACATTTGTCCCGAACATTTTTGCAAGGTAAATAAAAGTTGTCTGAATAAAAAATATCAATCATCAGAGAGGGGGGAGAGAGGAAACTGTTTAAGGCAGACCTCAAAAGTCTGCTCAATGCGAAATGAAACTTTTACCCATAACATTCACAAAGTTTATTTCAATGAGTCCCTCTGACAGCAGGTTAAATGCTAATAAGACGATTGGCAACAGCTTCCATCAAACCGCTAACCAGCAAAGCGGGCGGTTTCTCCTTGTTTGAGAAGTACAACTCCCAAAATTTACTTCAGGACCCAGGAAAACAGATTTTTGGCTGTTATTGTGCAAAGACAGGGTCACACCTTGTAGAGAGCAACGAAACGCTGCATTCTCTGAGGCCACATACAGACCATGCAATGCCTTCCCCCCTTCACAGCCTTGCTAATTTCAGTATTTCTTGTTACACTAACGAAACTTGTTTGCAAAAACTCGCTAACCCAGGCGGATTAAAGATCCGCGGGTCTGTGCAATAGGAAAAGCCCCTTTCCAATGCCCCACTCGCACAAGAGAAAGGCGAACAGGCAGGCATTGTTCGGCGTTTTAACAAACTCCAGTTAAACAGCAAACAAGAATCTTCAACTTGACCTTGGGAAGGGGCTCTGTGCTCTAGATAATCTATCACCCCACCCTGGTGACAATGATGTATTTCCAAGTATTGCCCGATGAAAAGATTGATAAATTCGCCACTACACAGCCTGAGCGCTTTGGAAAGCGGCATGCGCCTCCTCAGCCCCAAGTCTTGGGGGAGAGCGCCTCAGGAGCCAGCCCACGTAAATCAGCACTGTAGTATTTCTTTAGGGGCACGAAAAAGCTGTGGACAACACTTCTCATATTAAACGCAATATTTCTTTGCTTTGGCGGGGGAACAAAAGTCATAGCAAGACGTCTTTGTGGCTAATTCAGTCAAAGGCACATCCCTGGTTCCCCTGCAGAAAGGTCAGTGTCGTTGTGTATGGTCCACCGAGGGGGTGTTTTCACAGTGCAAACGGAGCCAGCTGTCCCTGTCAGACTCTCACCACTGGGGAGCACACACTGCGTGGCTGTTAGCCACGTCCTACACCTGCGAGTGTTACCGGGTACCAGCCTTTCCAGCGCTTTTTCTTCTTCTTTTCCCAAACTTTGCCAGCCCAGTTCAAGCCCTCACTGACTGCACCGGGAGCAGGGCAAACGCTGGGAAGGGAGAAGCTTCGCAACTTCTTGCGGGTGCCTATGGGGCGCCTACCAAAGGGGTTTCCAGTCTGCGTGTTACATGTTTGAGAAACTTCCTAGTAATTCCACAAAACTTTAATACGTTTGTGTTAACTGAAGGACCCCTTGTTTAACCCAGAGATTTCCTTGCAAGCTGAGGCACCACACGGGGGCCGTAGCCAGCCATAATTCATTTATAAGTGGCTCGTTTTAATTTTAGTTTTATGTGCATTGCATAGAGCAGGGAGCAGTCCCGCAAGAGGCAACTTGTCCCATCTCTTCCATTGCCAGCATTCTAAAACGCAAAACTCCTGCCGCACATCTAATGATTCAGGCAGGGTTTGACTCCTGCTCCGGCTAGCCGGGGAGCCCCAAGCTATCGCTTTAATTGGGACGGGAACTTAATGAGCTGAAGGATTTAGGTTGCATTTCAAAGTTGACTCCTAGTTCTGTGCGCGTAGACCGGGGCGGTTGGTAGGGTGGCTAGAGCTGCAGGTCTGCAAAGTCTTTTCACTGGGATACGTTTTAGGGGCTCTTTTGTGGTTCACATAATTGCTCAGCCGCTGCTCCTGCAGAAGACACACGCATTGCTCCACTCGAGAGTGCGTGGATACCACATACCATACGTGTAGCATTATTGCTGATGATAGGACGGGACCCTCTGGATTTATTCTTCTCTGTGTGTGGGGTGGGGGGAGCGCAGTTAGGGGGGGGGGCATGGCTGAGCGAGCCCGGCTCTTTGGGATAAAGGCGAGGCGAGCCAGCCGGGGAAGCACTTAGCGCCGAAGTTATTCTAATTATTGTAGCTCTGCTGTCGCCTAAGGTAAAAGAGACGGAACAAATCGCTCTCCCCGAGAAGGGCTGTTCGCTCTGTGCTCCCAGCTCCCGGGCTGGGGATGGCACTTGCTGCCCTGCCCCAGGAGAGGCTCTGGCAGTGAACGCGCCTCTCTCTCGCTCTCCAAGCAGCTCAGTGCAACAGGTTGCCCGGAGCAGGTGCACTGGCTGGGAAGGGGGATGAGTTGGCGCTGAAGGCAAAGGCCCAGCAGTCCTGGGGAGCCGGCCCGGGGTGCTGATGCTGTGCAGGGGGCAGGTCCCCCACGCCGGCGCCCCCAGGCTCACAACGCCGCTGGCCAAGCAGCCCGGGCGCCTCTGGCCAAGGAGCTGTGCGGCTGGCACCGCAGCATCCAGCGAGCACTGCCGCCGCCGCCCCTGCGGGAGGGGGACCCTGCTCTGCCCCCCATGGCAGCCGTGTGGGGGGCTCCTTACCCCGGGAGGGATGGTCGGTGCCCTGGCAGATCCTTCGGGGGTGCCCCAGCCGCTGCCCCCGAACCTCCCCAGCGCCTCCTGCGCCCCGGCCCAGCCCTGCCTTCCCGGGGCCCCTCTTGGAGACCTCCATGCGCAAAGTGGCCAGGCCAGTCGGAGAGCCTGCGCCTGCGACCCGTTCCCGGCTCGAGGGGACACCGACGGCACCCGGGCACCGGCTCAGTCTGGAGCTGGAAGCTGCCTCCTCCCCGGGGCCGCCTCTCCCGGCTCCTCTCCGGTTCCCCGGAGATCTGGGAGCAGCGGGGAGAGGCGGGGCGCATGCGCGCCTCCGGCCGGGGTCCCTCTACAGCTGCTGGCTGCAGAGTTTGGGGAGAGTTTGCCCAAGTTTGCCAGGGAGGCAGCGGGCGCTCGGACGCCTGGCTCAAGTCGCTGGGGAGCGGGGCTGAGGCCCCGGGGGGCTCCCAGCCTGCGGCTCGGGGTGGGCTGGGGGTGGGAGGCGGCGGGGGGGGGGGAGGAGAGAGGTCTTTGTGTGGCACAGGGAGACACTTGCGCACAAACGCAGCAGCGCGCTCAGCCATGGAGGCCTCTCTCCAGCGAGGCCACCTCCGCCCGGGCGCGCTTCATTTACAGCCTAAGCCATTCATCCCCCCTCCCCTTTGTTCGCCTTGAAAGTAATGCTGTGAATTAAAAGAAATGACAATATTTTCTGTCTGCTTGAAAGTCCAAGAGAAGGGCCCTTGAGCTTGGCAAAAATCAGGCAAATCATTCATCATGCCACCCCGCACCTGTGGTCTTGGCATTGAAAACCCTTCAGACCTATTCCTATTAAACTTAATTATTCCCCAAGGCACACAATGGTTGAAATGGAGCAGGTTGGAGTCTGTTTATTGGTCGTAAATGTTTTTCTGAAGATCTTCTGAATCTCATTGTTAGCTCGTTGTTTGAGGCTGCCCTCTTTCTTTCAGCCTAGAGTAGCCTTGGACTTTTCAATTTTCAATCGTAACATCTGCTTAATCGTACGGATCAAAATATGGAGACACAAAACATATGTAATGGTTGATTTGTTAAATCCTGGTAATGAGTTATTAACAAGGGAAAACAATAGGCCAGGATGGTGAGAGCCTTATGGTAACAGAGTCACTTTATGTAACGCCTGACGTTTCCCTTCTTGATAAATGGAACTAAGGTCTGAACGCCAGGTGATAGCAAGAAAATCAATGTCTTTAGGGGCCAGCCCTGAGACTTTTTTTCTATGTGAAAAATTAGGAGACATAAAATTTAATTGGCTGATCAGGGGGAAAGCAGTGGTCTTAAGTTTAATTGCCAGTAGGCTTAGCAAGGGAGACAAAACAAGATTTGGGCCTGTTTGTTTGCTTGCATCCCAGCTTCAAGTCCAAGTGTATCATTGAAAATGTGTTTTATTATAACACATGTCATGCTTTACAGTTCCCATATTGTGTAAAGACAATAGTTAATGGTACATTAAAGACAAGCAAACCATGCCAACACGTCTTGGAGACATTGTAAGGGCCTCTCTCTTTGCTTGTTTTAGGCAGCTGCAGTCCAGGACCCAGAAGCACAAAAAGAACAAGTTTGAAATACCAGGTGCATCCTAGAGAACCACGACAGGGATTGATATGTTATAGCCTAGGACATGAACCTAGCAATAAAGATATCATTTCGATTGTCTGCGGCTTCCACGCCATGTAAAGCAAGAGGCGCCTGAGCAGCCTGTTTTCTGGCAGCAAAGCGTTCCCTCCCTGGGTTTCCCTATCTCCCTCAGCCAAATTCGAACACCTGTTGGCCAGACCTCACATCCCGTCGTGGGAATCGTTGCCTACCAATGATTCCAGATCTCTGAAATGCAATTTGTTGTGGAATTATTTAGGACCATTCCCACAGGCTGCAGAATGCTTTGGAAAGAGGGAGATTTACCAGGGAGCACTCAACTGGTGTTTGTTCAACCTCGCAGCTGGTACTCGATGCCACCGAAAGATACATTAATGAAAATGGGATGAGTTCATGGATTTAAGAGGCTTCACACCCCATACAGTATAGGGCGTTAATCCTAATATTGGCAGATTAGAGGCCATGGGAATCACAGTGGGACAATTTCACAGTGCCAATGACAGCCTCTTTATGCGCACTGCTTTGCCGGAGGAGGCTTGCTCTCTTTCCCATACCTTTTCTGTATTTTAGGGCAAAGAGATTGATGCGTTCGGGTTTTTATGGGGTCTTTTTTACAATTAAATTGTCTTTTCAATGGGCTTTAAGGGGCATCACGAATGTTATTGGTCTCAAGAGGACAGTGTGGCCATGTACATTAATAAGCACAGATTCCCCCTTCTCGAAAGGCTGTGAGAAGTTACATGGTTCAAGGCCTCTTTTAAAAATACAAGCAGCCTTTGTGATATTTCTTTTCTTTTTGTTTTTAACATAAATCAGAGATCTCTGGGCTGGCCGTGTGTGTTTCTCACATTGGGAATGTGAGGGGGTATGGCCTATAATTAGTCACATCCTTAAGCAGCCTGCACTGAGAATGAGAAACCACCAAAGGGGAAAATGAGAGGCTAGGTCACTGCATTATTTTCATAGCTGCATATTAGCCATTACTTCCCTCCTATCACTGACGTGAAATACATCCACTTTAGAGCCGATGTGAACTGACTTTGGGAACAGGGAGATTTTAATTCAAACAAACACAAGCTGTAGCCTCTGGCACGGAATTCTCAGCAGTTTTGTTTGTAGGTAGCACACATATCAAAGCAGCTATTAAAACATGACCCAAGCTTTGATCATGTACCGGCTCTTTTGACTGACGAAATCAGTTTTAAAGAGGGGCATAATTCATTTTAGCGAAAGTAAATGCCTAGGGGAAAGGGGCTAGTTTATACATATTACAATTATCGTTTTCAGTGTCGTTGGGAGAAAATGGGCAGGCTGATTAAGACGAGGCCTGAATAGCTGTCAGTCATGCCTGCCCACACGCTGGTCCTTACAGTGCCAAGCAATATTCCTGACCAGCAAAAACCCTAAAGCTACTGCAAAGCTCAGAGTTTGCTCCTGCGACAACAATGCCTGTATCGGTTTCAGCCGTGGAGCTCTGATCGCCTTTTGGTCAGGAAGACCTGGAATGATACTTTCCTTCTGCCTTTTGCTGCAGGACTGTTTTTGCAGAACTGCTGCATTAGAATGAATGGATTATGAATAAGTAAAAAGAAGCTGTCAGTCTCTTTGAAGATTGCGTTTAAAGGGACTTGCCAAGTCAAGACAGGAGAGTGACAAGATAGAGACCCTGGTGTTTTACATGCGAAGCCCGGCTCTTCCGCTTGATCTGCATCATACTAAAGGATGTGTTGAAGCATTGAATCACAAAAAAGTGGCACGCCAGAGAAAAGGTGCCACATAACAATGATGGTAGTGTTTTAATTGTGGAGTACCACATTACCAAAGCCAATTGAAACGGAGGGGTCTATACAACAGAAGAAAACGGTACAACACTTCCATAACTTATAATTAAGCTGAAGTCCGACTAACATTTGACTTTCTAATGAGTGTAATGAGATTACATGCCTGATGGAAGCATTTGTGCAAAAGCAACTTTCTGTGTTTAATGAGGTCCTAATACAGGACAAAATCGAATTATAGTTTGACTCTTTTTCTCTCTCAAAGAGCACTGTTAAGTTCAATTACATTGGTGCAAACTTCTCTCTCCCGTTGCAGAATGGGGGGAGAGGGGAGGTTTGCACTCTGAGACCAACACAGATTTTTGAGCTTTAAAAATAAAAGAATAATAATAAAAAAAAATTAAATAAAAAAACGAAGCCCCAGCTCTGCAGTGTTTGTATGGGTAAGTTGCTCCTCTAATTGCTATTGGAAGAGGTCCATGCCATCCGCGCTAGCACAAGGGGAACTAAATGTGTCTAACTAGGTTAATGCAATTAGCAGGCATGCAACATATTGCTCCCAGTTTGTGAGCTCTAAAAAAAAGAGTCCAGTATATGAGGAGTAATAATTATACCTTGGCTCGCCAGTGCCGTTCCCATCCGCCTGGGCACCTCGTTTGGTCAGGTCTGCTCGGGACTCCGCTTGCAAGGCTGGGGTGGGCATCTGGGGCTCTCCCGGGAGCAGTGACGTCGGTGGCTGAGCCTGAGGAGCGGCGGGTACCACGGGAAAATCAGCACCTGCAGCGCTGGCCAGCAGCAGCACCAGGCCCGCAGCCCACGCTCCCCCTCCCCCCCCCCGCCCGACTCCTCACCCCCCCCCCCTGCCCCAGCCAGGTTCGAGCGCTGGCCCTGCAACACCCCTCGCCCCCGCCGCCCAGCAACACATTAACACTTTCCGCGCCGGCCCCAGGCGCTCGCGGCTACTTTCCTCTGCCAGGTGGAGTGGCCAAGGGGCGAGCTCGCTGCATCCGCCGAGGCTCGTCCCAGTCCAGTTGGGGGCAAAGGGGCCGCTAGCAAAGGATCTCAGCTCCCGCGGCCCTTGCTCGGGCTTTGAAGTCAACGGGCGCTTTACCAGAGTAAGGGCTGCACCGTCCAGCCAGTTATTCCGAGTCACAGAGCAGCTCCTCGCTCAAATGACGCACCCACGGGGATGGGGCGTTGGTGCTACTCTCTTTCTTGGCATCAGGCTTTTCCTGGAAGACAGACTGGTCCGCGGACAGCGCGCAGCCCCTTACAATGCTCCTGTCCTCGTGTGAGTGCCCGAGCCCCACCCTGCACCATTTAGTCCCGGGTTAGGGGCTGGGCGTGTGGTGTTATTCGTGTGCAGCCGAGTCCCTGTGTGTTCTGGCCCTGGTGCCCTGTCCGCAGCACCAGCACTGTGCTCACATTGCTAGGAAATGCTGCTGGTGTGCAACACAGCTTGGCCAGGCTACCGCGGTAAAACAACAGGGCTGGTCCCTTGTCCTCTTCCTTCTTGGTGCTTTGTTTGTTAAAGGGGTGCCACATTCATTTTACTGAGCCCAACAGCGTTGGAGTTGGACTGAGCTAAGTGCAGCCTAACCAGGTTGCTTCCCAGAAGTTATCTAACAGTGTGTCAGGTGCTCGTTGGTAGATTAGTTCTAAACTCCGTTTAGTAACGTGATTCGTGAGTACGTGTGAAGCTGGTGTTGCACTAGCAGCCTCGTTCTTGATGGTGGAAACCACAACCAGCTCCGTGTCATTGTAAAAAAGCAGAGGGGAATGGAAGTACCCATTGAAATGGACAAAGCCATGACTTTAAAACACTTCAGGAGGGCACGTCTAAAGAGGGTGGAGTGAAAAGCAAAATTATGCCCGCCACCGATGTAAGATCAGCCCTCAAAAACGCTTCTTATGCTGAACGCTAGTCAGCTCTGGTGGAGAGGCCATGGTACGGATACAATATAATGCTGCCATTGTTTGAACCAAGTAACCAGCCTGGAACTATTCCTGAACCCTAAATCCCTCTTTTGAGGAAATGCCCCTTTAAACACCACAGGTCTTATTTGGCTTCTACAAGGTAACTTGTCTGTGATGTAGCTGAAACTTCCAACTTTTTATTATTTGAGTTCAATATTATATTGCCTGATAGTCTGAGCATCGATGTCCCACAAAATAAACTGCCTTAGAAGGTTTAATCAGGATTTATTATTAACAAACATAGAAATAGTCCACATGTGGTAATAAATTATTTTCATATTTTGGAAGTGTTTTCCGAACAGTTTTATCGAAAGGTGCTGGTGGAATAAAACTATTGCATATTTTAAAATCAGGATAAATTATATAAGTTATACATACAAATAGACAATACCACCTCATTAACTCTACTTGATAATAAATAGATAAATAAAAACATTGATTGCCATTAGATTTTGAATTTTAAATTACGTTTAAAATATAGGTTTTTACATACAAATATACACTGGTGTCATGTTTGCATTTACAGTCAAAATATTCACGATTCATGATGCAAAATCAAATGGAGGTTCGTTTTCTATGTTGTTTAGAGAAGATTTGTTGTTTAGTTTTCTGGGGTCTTCAGGAGTCCACACTTTAGCTGTTCTAATAATGTTTTGTTCCTTAAGTTGCTTCTCATCAGTCCATGACAGAGAGTGTCCAGCAAGAGGAGGCAGTCCATAATCAGGGTCGCTTGGAGAAGGTGATCCTGGAAAAAGAGAGCAGTAGGAAAATAAATATTTTGCTATATACCAGTGGGAACCAGTCCAGGAACCCCTTCTCTTTGCTCTTGGCCGTTTCAGTGATGCAGGTAACCCAGCTAAATGTATAAGCATTACCGTGTGGCATGCAAAGAATAACAGCTTTCCTGGGTTTGAAAATACCAGGTTCCTCCCTCTTCTACCGGTCAGCCTAGCTGTGGATGGTCTCAAACCCTCTACAAGGTGCCCTTCTCTATCCAAGCTGCAGTCTTGCGCTAGGAGAGAAGTCGTGGCAACAGGCAAGGTGCACATTCCTTCAGACAAACGGTTCAAAGGAGAACGCGCTGTGTGTGCGCCTCTGAGAGCATGTGTGAGCCTGTCTTTGTGTGTATCTGGGGAGGTGTAAACCCAGCCCTGGTGTAACTCCAGGGAAGCCAACGGAGTTACGCCAGGGAGCAATTTGGACCTGGGCGCCTGTGTCTGTGCTGCCCACTTACTTGTGCCCCGGTGGCAGATGATGACTTTCTTGGGCTGGCTGGGGCTCTCGCTGCTGGCGCTCCGCAGGGGCAGGTCCGACTGCACCAGCTCGCTCAGGAAGTTGATGTAGCCAATGGCCAGGCGCAGGGTGTCCACCTTGGAGAGCCGCTTCTCGTAGGGCAGCGTGGGGATGTGGGACCTCAGCCCCTCGAAGGCGTCGTTGATGGACTGCATCCTCCGGCGCTCCCGCACGTTGGCCGCCTGCCTCAGCTGCTGCAGCTCCGCCTCGGAGCGCACCCGCCGGCGCCGCTTGGCGGAGCTCAGCGCCTTGAGCCTGCCCCCGGGGGACAGCAGCTCAGAGGCGGCCGCCCCGCAGCACTCGTAGGGGAAGCTGGGCGAGGAGGGGGAGGAGGAGGAAGAGAAGTTGGCCGCGGCGGCCGCCGCCTCGCAGCAATAGCCCCCCTCGCCCTGCCCCCCGTCCCGGTAATACTCCTGCAGCTGGTGGCTCAGGAAGTCCACGTCCTGCTCCAGGAACTCGTCCGCTTCCAGGGGGTCGCGGGAGGACTGGTCCGTGAAGAAATCCTCCTCGTCGAAGTAGGGGGGCGAGGAGAAGGAGTCCAGCCCCCCGGGGAAATGCTCCAGCAGCACCGTCTCCATGCTGCGCCCTGGCCCGGGCACGCTGGGGCGGCTGCCGCCCGCTGCTGCCCGGGGACCCAGCCGCGAGGAGCCTCCTGCTGCTCCTGAGCCACTCGCCCCGGCTGCTCCCGGTGAGCTTCCTCCTGCTGCTGCTGCTGCCCCAGCTCCTGCTGCGGGCGCTGCCCTGCCCCGGCGCCTCTGCCTCTCTCTAGGGAGGCTGCTGGGGACTTGCTAGAGCTGAGGGCTGGCACGCGAGGATTCTTATAACTACATCCACAGGCGCGTGCCATTAACCAACAGCGCCAGCCAATCAGAGCGAGACGGAGAGGGAGAGACTCAGGCGCGGGGGGTGGGGGGGTGCATACACCTAGAAAGCTCCTGAGCTATGAGGGGAGAGGCGGGGCCTGGTCCAGGCGGTGGGGAGGGGGGGCGCTGCCCCAGCTGCTGCCCCAGCTCTACCTGGCGCTGCTATGGCACCTTCAGGTGTTTGCACTCGCCCCTGCTCAGGGCACATGCAGGCCGAGTTGGGGAAGAGGTGATGAAAAGTAGTAGCAGCTCGGAGTGATTTTATCTGCGCCAGATCACCGGGACTGTGGGCAGGACTCCCTTGGTGGCCCTTCCCGTCCCGGTGCTATTTACCTATAACGCAACACTCAGCAAACTGAAGGGGAAATAGCAAGGCTAGTTTGTCGCCACGCTGTAGATTCCCCCCGTCTTAGAGATCGTGGACCCTAACATGGCTTTGATGAGCGTCTCTTAGCATGATACAATTCTTCAGTCTCTTATGAGGAAGGTGATGATACCTGCCCTAGAGAGCACGAAGCCTAAGGCACCGTGAGTTCATCCTCTGTTCAGACTGAGATGTTCGATATTCACATCCACCCGGACTGTCACAAAGCATTTTGCTACTGTCATTCCTTAGGGGGCTCTTAGAAAATTAATGAAAGCAACGTATTTCCCTTTCTTCTGTTATAGAATGTGAACATGTCATTCTAGATTTTGAACAGTATCTGCTTCACTGGTGACTTTTTAACTATACAAGGTGCTGAACAGCAAATGGATGCCATCCCCTTAATATCTTTATTTCTTTATCAAACACTTTTGAAATGGAGCATTAACTCACACAGATCACATTCGCAAAATCTACAGACGCGAAGTATGCCGTCCGAAGAGGTATATTTCATTCCTTGATACTTGGTGTCTTTGTCAAGTCACTTACATATTTTTCCATCGTGTATTTAAGTAGTAATACAATGTATTCAGAGAGTCTGTGAGTTTACGCCGTTTTAAGAGTTATTTTAAAAGCAGGCATATGGTTGATGGATTGCTCGAGTGTTATTTTATTATTTTATTGGCGTTTGAAATTAAGACGCTCTAACATCAGAATAAATTACATCAACTTCTTGCGTTTGGGTGTGTATCGATTTTAAACATATCGGATTTTACTTCCCTCCCCCCCCCCCTCCTACTGCTCCTCTGACGAATGCAGTCATTTTGCCGAGGTTCTGTTAATAATTCTCTAGCTGACTCTAATTGATTAAAGTGTTAAAAATTCTCACTGGGGTAAAATGGATTACACATCAGATTAGGGAAGGATTATGTCTGTGATTAACACTGCAATATTTTGCTCAGCAGAGTCTGTTGAGATTTACCGAAATTCACTTTCCAATGTATTACTGAGCATTTGCACAGATCAAAACAAAAATGGAAACATATCCTTCCTATATCAGCAAGCAAGACAGGAAAAGTAATAAATGACTGGACTTCAAAGCATTTAACAAAATTTTGATAACATAAGAGTAAAATGTGTCTCGGAGTAGTGAACAAAGGCCTTTGTCAGAGCTATTTCCTGGGAAGTCCTGTTTTTGGACTGAACCCACCGACGTGTAAAAGAAAAGAATAAGGTTCGAGTTTTAGTTCGGTAGGTTTTATTCAGAAACATGAAGAGGAATGAAACAACCCCCGTGGGCCGCTGTAAAATAACCCTCATTTGTTATGCTGAGGGGCAGCCAGTGTGCTGTGCTGGGGGAAGTCCAGCTCGAAGGAACTGGAAAGATTTGGATCTATTTTTCGATCCACGTAGAAAAAGTCCCTTCAGAGGGATTCTTCTCACCAGATAAAGGCTGAAACTTGAAACTATCATAGATTTGTTTTCATTCCGTATGAAATGTAAAAACATATAAAGCTTTGTATTATATTAGAAACAGCTCCAATTAGCTTCCCCCAGTGGCTCTAGTATATAGGAATTATGTATTTTCAGAGAAGAATTGATATTCATACAATAGCAGTTAGAAGGGAGTTTCCTATTAGTAACTGTTCCTCCTACTGGCTCTTTGGGGGGTGGGGGGGAAGAGGGAAGAAGCTCATGGGTAGCAGGATTAAGACCATGATGAGCAAAACATAACCCTTGTGCATGCTGGAATGGCTGCCTCGGACGAAAGGAAAAGCTGCAAGGCAGAGAGAGGTAGGCGAGCAGCGATAATAGGAGCACACCTTCTGCAGCACACTTGCATGTGACCTTGTCCTACAGAATATGACCTCGAATTAACTGCTTGGGGAGGAACAGAGCCCTAAACCCAGCCTGGCCCATTAGGTTTAGAAAAACCTTCCGCCTTTGTAAAGAAGTGGCCCTAGTGAATGCAGCGGTACTGCTAGGATCGAAGAGCTAAAAGCAGCGGGATCTTCATCAATCAGCGACAGCCCTCTGGTCAATCAGTTTCTCTGGCAGCCGCCCAGCCGCCCCAAGGGTCACGCAGTGATCAGCAGAGGCGTCTCTCCCCAGTCAGCCTCCAAAGAACAGCAGCGTCCCCCAGTTCTCATGACCTGGCTGGGCCCCCTGCTCGGAACACCCGGGAGGGAGCCAGCCCGGCCGTCTGGTGGTCAGGCTCCCTGGCCTTGATAAAGGAAACTTTGGGACGGTGCTAGAAGCTGCAAGGGGCGAGTGGCAAAGAGGTGCCAAATCCCAGCCAGCATGACACTGCAGGGTTCGTCCTAATTCATTTCATTAAGTGTTAAGTTGTGTTCACAGTGCGCGAGGCACAGGATGGGAAACAGGGTGAAAACCCAATGGGGCAAAAATCCCCTTGACTTCAGTGGGGCCAGGCTTTCACCCTCCGCCTCTGCCCGGGGGAGGATAAAATAGACATTGCTCCGCTTTTCTGCCTTCGCAAAGTCCCCAGTGCTAGCAAAACCCGAGGTGCACAGACCTGCCGGCACAATGACTGCAGGAGAGGTGATTTTACATCTCAGGGCTTGTCTACACTGACAATTTACAGTTGCAACTTTCTCGCTCAGGGGTGTCAAAAAACACCCCCCTGAGCGCAGCAAGTTTCAGTGGTGTAAAGCGCCAGTGTAGACAGTGCCCCAACGCTGGTAGCTGCGCCCCTCCCGGAGGTGGTTTTTTTGGAGCGCTGGGAGAACTCTCTCCCAGCGCTGCGCCGCCACCACACAAGACACGCTCAGCTAGAACCCCAGGCCATTGAGAAGTAGTAATGAATTTGCTGAGACGTAGGAAATCTGGCGCAATAAGAGCCATTGAGCCAGAGAGATAAAGATGCAGCAATTGTTCCCAATCTCCGAAGTCTCGCTGTAATATGCAAGATCACCCAGGCCCGGATGTTACCTACTGGTGCCCGGATTGTACATGCTGATGAATTGCCGAGAGACAGGATACTGGGATAAAGAGACTTCTGACTTTTTCACTACTGCACCTTGTTTTCGTGTCAAGTGTATTTGCTTTGAGAGCAGCCAGGTAGTGTGAAGAAATTCTAGAGGGTTTCATCTGCCCTAAATAAATACATTTATTAAATGTTCTCAAATCATCTTTGCTGGCCGTTTCAAGATCACCAGGTGGGTGCCGCTGTAGAAGACACCGAAGAAAAGATGTCACGATTAAGGAATACAAGAGGATATAAGATACAGTGACAGCCTCCTGCAAAGTGAATTCCGAGCAGTATCAAATGCAGGCCTAATTCCTTGCTTGGAAAAGGGAAGTCTCTGTGCTGATTAGCTCACTATAATAATTAGTTACTGGTTCTATCAGTTGCATGAAAGGGAGATCGCTTTATAATCTTACCTGCATCCGAGTTTCTTTATACGTACTATTCAATGATCGCTTGCCTTCCCATTTACAACTGTTGGCTACTAATCTTGGTAATGGAAAGACTCATGGCGGTGTAATTATTCATCAGAAACTGTGCCCTGTCATTCCAAGGTTCATCAGATAGAAAGCCAAAGGTTTAGTGCGATGTCCTTCACTTGTGCAACTATGAAAGTTGTTTGAACTCCTGAAAAGTAAACATAATAAATTATTATAATCAGACTTGTACTTCGTGGCCTCATTCAGGAATAACGAAAATACAATGGCAGTGAACAAGTACCGACCCATTGACAAGAAGAGTTCTGCTGATTGCTAGAATACGTCGTCCCCCCCTCCCCCCAATCTGTAAAATACTGTTTGCCTAGTTGGTGTTACAAACTTAGCTTTACAAGGTACATGAGTCAGAAGGGGCAAATGCTGTCTGGGGCCAGGATCAAGGGGACATACAAGTGACCTAGCGTCACCTTTGCTACCTCTAGGTGCTCAGGTGCTCAGGTCCTGAACTCACTGCAGTGTGGCCAGACCCAAGGTCAGTCCTTGTAGCAAGATCTAGCAATACCAAGAACTGGGGTCACCAAATGAAATTAATAGGCAGTAGGTTTAAAACAAGCAAAAGGAAGTACTTCTTCACACAAAGCAGTCAGTCTGTGGAACTCCTTGCCAGATGATGTTGTGAAGGCCAAGACAATAGCAGAGTTCAAAAAAGAACTAGGTAAGTTCATGAAGGATTGGTCCATCAATGGCTATTAGTCAGGATGGGCAGGGATGGTGTCCCTAGGCTCTGTTTGCCAGAAGCTGGGAATGGGTGACAGGGGATGGATCACTTGATGATTACCTATTCATTCCCTCTGGGATACCTGGCATTGGCCACTGTGGAAGATAGGATACTGGGCTAGATGGACCTTTGGTCTGACCCAGTATGGATGTTCTTACCACCTGAAAATCAGCAAGTCAGCCCAAATACAAAGACACTTCGCTCAGAAACCTCTGCCACCAGCTCTCAGAATTGTCCTTTGAGACGTTGTCACTTAGAGGCAGCCTCCTCCTGGAATGCCTCTCTCTCCTTAATAGGCAGGAGTTTATAGGTGAGATATTTGCGCTACAGATAAGCACCAAGACTTCAGCCAGGGAGAGGTGAAAGGCTGTACTAGGAACCATGTTGTCTGGTCAGACTAATTCTGACCAATGGTTGAGAGACTCTGGGGGGACTCAGCGTCTATGTGCCCTGTCCGGACTCCTCCCAAATAGGCTGGTCTTTGGAACAGCATCGTGCCGTGGCCTCGTGTTTTGTTAGCGCGTGGGCTTCTGTAGCATTTGATTGACGTTCTGACATTCTCAAGCTATCGGTACTCGGAGAGAGGCGCCAATACTTTGCCTGGCATTTTGGATTGGTGACATCAGTGGGCGAAAAGCCCTCGCCTCATTCTCGTCTCTCTATTAATCCTTCTGTGGTGGGAGCTGCAGCACTCCTGCAGGTTCGTGTCTCGCCGTAGCCACCTAGCTGCTGAAACGTCCATGTATTCCTCGGAACTCGTGTTAACGAGCTTCAGTGTGCAAGGCGGTTCTGCACGTGGGCGGTGAAAGAGGGGCTGGGAGCGTGGCAAAGTCTGACAGCGCTGGAAATGAGCCGTCGGGACTGGGGATAACGGGGTGGGGACGCATAGACGCACAGTGAGGGTCAGGGCTTGCAGGATGCAGCAGTAAGTATGCACAAGGTATGTCGGTCAGCGGGACAGCAGAAGTGCTGCGGAGATGAGAGGGGAAAGACTCTGAGGATACTTCGGAAACTGAATGTTCCGCAGGACTTGGAAATATTGGAATTAGTAGAGAGTACCGGGTATGTTAGCAATGCTAAGAGCAGTAGAAGTGATAAGGATACTGGATGTGTTTAGGCTAATCCTGTCGGAGAACCCTCAATTTAAACGTGACGCCTTGAATTTAAAATACTCTCCCGTTAGATTATGACACTATAGCTCCTGTATATAAAAGATGATACAATGTGATTGCTTTATACAACTCCTGAGATTTTTTGGCATCAAATCAGATCCCAGGAGTCTTTGAATCAAGTATGATTCCACGGACGCAATTATGATTTCATTGTACTGTGTAACTGATGTCAGTCATTATGCTGAAGATAACTGGGGAAGGGCCTAATTCAGTGATGTTTTATAGGCAACGCATTCTGTCATTTTTGACTTACATTTGAAAATGAATAAAATTAACCTACCCACTCTAAGATTTAACCAGCAATCTTAGACAGGTGGGGACACGCTAGCACATATCTTAGATTGCTCCAGATATTATGCAAGTGTAACTTTTTAAAGCAGTGAAAAAGCAACACTGCAGCCTTAAACATTGAAATTCCCCTGGCCAAGTCCTGTCCGTTGCAAACATGGCTGTTTCAATATTTGAATTAGTTGGGCATTTTATCTTATAGTTTAGTGTCTTATTCACTTGCAAACCACACTCCCACTGATTGGAGAGGGTGCTGTGAGGAAGGACTGTAAACCCAGCAGTATAAACCACTGCGGGCAAGTCCCACAGCCTGTAGTGGCCACCTTCAGCAAAGTAAATATTCTGCTCTAAATCCAAAAATATTGTATATAAACTACATGCCCCTGAGAATCCAGGAACAAGTGGAGGTTTGCTGCATTAGCCATATTAAGGGCCCAATTCTATTCCCTTCCAAGTCAACAGGTGATTTGAATGGAGAACAAAATCAGGCCTAAGTATTGCTCCATGGCTACAGTAATCCTGAAACAATGTCATCATGGAAATACAAGCATTTGTTGTGTTTAAATTAGGGGGTATCCCCTGTGGCCTGGTTGGTGACAGGCTTGGAGCTTTGAGAGTTGCATTTGTTGAGGGCCAAAGGACTATTCCAGCTTGTAGCCATTTCCATTCCTGGGGGCCTACCAAGGCAGCACTGTTTTGTGATCAGCAATTGCTGAAGAAATTATAACAGACAATGGGTGCACGGCAGTGTATTGGTTTTGATTTTCAGCTTTCTGCTGCACAGCATGATTTCAAACATGCAACTACAAATCCTCCTTATCCTAGAGATAATGAATGACCTAAGGCGGCGTTTCTCAACCTTCTCAGGTTGGCAACCCCTTAATCACAGTAAAAAAATGTTGTGACCCCGCCCCCTGCGTGCACTATAAAAATAAGAGTGAAAAATGTATCAGTGGTCACAATGAGAAACCTACATAACTTTGTGTGTTTTGAGAGGTTGGCAGAGAATACCTTACCATGAAGGATAAGAGTGTGCTGGGAATGGGGAGCTAGATTTTCTTTGCTTTAGACTGTAATAAAATGTTCAATGCCTACCAACCCCTACATTGCAACCCCTACAAAGCCCCATTGCCTTTCCTGCAGGCCAGGACCCACCGTTGAGAAACATTGGCTGAATGGCAAGATCGACCACACTGTTTTAGAGCCTGAGCCAACAGAAAGTCTCCTCTCAGCTTTTGGCCTCTGGAAGCTCCACAGGTACCCTAGGCTACACTGCACAAACCCCTAGGCCTGACGTGGAAATCTCCTGCCTTCCTACCATTGGAAACTGAATTAGGCATTTTGAACGGGCCCCATTACAGGCCCTGTCTTCATCCTGCCCACTCTGGCAATTGGCTTCCTAGGAATGGCTTGGAGGGTAGGTGAGTCTCCACTGAGCATGCCCAGAAAGTTCCCCAATGTTCTATTAACCCGGGGGTAGCAGAACTCAGGGAGCAGAGAAAGCGATTGAGAAGGGCAGCAGCCCAGAGGAGCTGTGCTCTCTGGCTGACCTCCAGAATGGAGCTGTCAGTCAGTGCAGAGAAAGAAAGGATCCCACGGGCACAAGATTTTGAAAAAGAAAACTGGGGGCTGGGAGAAGAAGGGGTGTCTTGCAGGGAGGCAGGGCACAGTGAACGGTCAGCGAGGCAAAAGGCAGACGGGCAGCAACAGTCTTTTATTTGAGTGCCTGAATATCACACAGAGCCCAGTGCAGCTACGTGCATGGACCTAGTGTCTCACCTGCCCCTTGCCTGCATCTGTCTTTCCTAGCTGGCCGCGTTCCCTGTCGTTTGTGGGCCCTTTTACTGCACCTCGTGTATGTCCCGTGCTCTGTCGTGCTGGCTCCCTCTCACCTGACTGTTGAGGTTTGTTGTCATATCTTCCCTTTCCTTTCCGGCCACCTCTTGCCTTACTTGCCTTTCACAATCTCTGCCTGCCCGGCCATTTGGACCGCTTGCTCCCTAGTCAAACCGGAGCTCGTTCGCAGATGGTGAGCGCGCGCCTCTCCAGAGCTCCTCGAACTGGTTTAAAACTAGAGGTGGCCCAAGCTGCTCGATTCAGCTCCAGTTTTCAATCAGCTCCAAGAAGTTCAGGGCTCGGTTGGCACCAGCGCCTTTTGGTGCAGTCCACTGGAGCCAAGCAGCCACTGGCAAATATCTGGGTTCAGGTGCAGATTTTGGGTGGGTCCCATCGCCACTCCAAACCATATTTAACCAGTCCCTGTCTCTCTGCCCCAGGGAAATGCCCCGCGCACGTGCCCAGCCTCACTGGCCATGGCACAGACTGGTGAGCTGACTCCTCCGTCCTCCCCACGCAGCTTGGCCACTCATGTCTCCAGAGAGTCTGGCAGCGCGGATCCCCCCCGGTACAACGCACCGAGTGAGGCACATTTTCTGTTTTTTCTTGTCGTAGTTTCCCCTTTCTCACCCCCCTTTGCGCTCCTCTGAGGAGGAATCCCACTCTGCTGCCCTGGCACCGCGTCAGGGTTCAACACATGGAACAGGTGCAGTGCCTCTGTGCCAGGGGAATGAAATCCCGTAGGCCAAGCAGAGCGGCGTAAAACAGCTTTCCCCGTCAGAGATGAGGCTCTCCCCACACTTAACCGATGCAAACTTGTTTATAAAGTATCAGCCAGAAGCGTATTGTAATAAACAAGTTACAGGCTCTTAACTAGCTGGATTTACAAGGCAAAGACCCATCACTACAGCATGGCAATGACTCCAAACACCCACCTACACTTCAAAGGCCATACTCCACCCTCACTTTGCAAAGTGGAAAAGGAAATAATTCCCTGGATCACTGGTTTTAAAGTGCTCCAACCTGAACTGGGAGCTGCACAAAAATAAAGGAAACATGGACAATGTCAAAGGGCAGCAAGGTCCTCAAAGGTCAGCAGAATGTGTGCCATCCTCAGCCGTTTGATTTTCATGGGTCTGTGTTTGCTGGTCTGGTTGTGGACAGGGTTTTTATATCCATTCTTCTGCCGAATATAATTAGTGTCTAGCCTATCTATATCCCCATGTAGGGATCCAAGGGTTTTTGTGTTTACTATGCTACCCATTCCGGCTGTCCAATCCAAAATGAGCTTCCAAAATGATCTCTTTCCCAGACATAAACTACACCACAATGGTTATCCTTATATAAGCAATAAATAATCTTTTGCAGAAGCTGCCAGGTCTGACTCAGAACTGCAATGCATATAGCCCGGACTGTGTCGGGCCCTTTGCAGGTACAAAAGGTAGGTGGGGAGAACCCAAAGTGCTTTTCCTCCCTCCCTTGTACCACACACACGCGCGCGCACACAGAAAGAAGAATCAGGTAACACAGGACTGTTTCCTTCTAGCTCCCTCCCTGCGGTGCACCAAAAGTGGCAGACAGTGGAAGAAGCAGAGCTATCCCACCCTCTCTATATTTAAATATTAGCCAGGGGAGCTGGCCAGATAAGCAGGGGGAATTATACTCTGCACTGCACTCTGTACTCTTTTAGTGGGTGGTACAAAAAGCATCTGGTGTAGCATGTCCCCCGGGGAGGTACGGCTGGACACTGCCCCCTAGCGTAGGCCTGGGCATTAAAGGCACCACACCGCACATCGTAATTGCCTTCGTTTCACATGTCCCTGAACATTATAGTCATACATCCTAGCAGTAAAATGTCCATTTTGCTGTGTTCCGAAATAGATATATAAAATGAAGAATACTTTAACTTGTATTAATAAGTTGTACTGAGTGTTACTTGGAATTAAATGACTATCCATAAATACTAAAATTATTAACCATATCCATAGCTGAAACAGCAGAAAAAAATCCATATCCATTCATTGGTTTATGGACCCAAAGTCTCCCCAAATCCACATGAAGTTCCTGAATGTTGAAACCTGTTGTTGTCGAAAGATGTGTAAAACGTCATGTACTCAGATAATTTACTCCTGGATACAAACCTAGGGGCTGATCCTGCAGTCCTGTCTCATGCAAAATTCCCATTGACTTCGGGAATTAATCTCCTAAATAGTTTCTTATGCATACATTATTCCAGTTGACATTGGTGCTAACTTAAGATCATGAAATGATCTTGAGATCCTCCTGTTTTAGCTGGTGCTAGCGTGCAGAGATCTTCATGACTTCGTGTAAAACACCGCACTTCTAGATGGTCCCCCATCACACACACGGGAAACGGACAGGTTGGAAGAGAGACACTTTCAGTATGGAGACTTTGTCTAATTTTCTGAGACCTGTAGTGCAGATCTAAGAAGAAATAATTTCTTCCCAAGCTTTCCTGAACTATGGGACACATTTTGACCTGTAGAAATGATTAAAAATCTATTGACTTTTATGGAGTTGCATCTACTTACGTGGGAGGGTCTGAGATCAATAAAGTCACACTCACTTTGGTGCAAAAAACAGAATAATGTAGGGCCACATTTTCAAAAGACCTTAGAACCCAGCAGCTCTCACTGTGACAACTGACGTGCTGAATTCGTTTGAAAAGGTGGGCACTTATTTTGGTGCCTAAATGGCAGCTGAGGTCTTCTGAACATTGGCCCACAGTAGTGAATTTGGCCCAGTATATCTATGTCTGCTTATATGTTAGCAGATAGGCAGAGGAATCCATAAAGTCTACAGCAACTATACTAGCACTTCCCCATTCCAAACCCCACCCTAGTTAATTTGAAACTGGATAGCATCTTTTCAGTTAAACTTATGATTAGAACAAGAAATATGCAAGAACATCTATTTTCTAACTACATAACTTGGTTACATCAAGTGCTTCCACTTTCTGTTCAGATAAAGAACCTACTGCAAAGCTGTGGGTTTCCCCAGAGCAACCCGTAATGTATAACTATGCAGTGCTGCACATGGGAGTGTGGGGGAAGGGTTTTTTTTCTAGACCAGTGGTTCTCAACCTTTCTAGACTGCTGTACCCCTTTCAGGAGTCTGATTTGTCTTGTGTATCCACAAGTTTCACCTTGCTTAAAAACTACTTGCTTACAAAATCAGACATACAAATACAAGAGGGTTCTAGAGGTGACCGCCAGCATTACAGGACGGTAAGCCTGACTTCAGTACTGGGCAAACTGGTCGAACCTATAGTAAAGAACAAAATTGTCAGACACATAGATTAACATAATTTGTTGGGGAAGAGTCAACATGGTTTTTGTAAAGGAAAATCATGCCTCACCAATCTACTAGAATTCTTTGAACGGGGTCAACAATCATGTGGACAAGGGGGGGCAGTGGCTATAGTGTACTTACATTTTCAGAAAGCCTTTGACAAGTTCCCTCACCAAAGGCTCTCAAGCAAAGTAAGCTGTCATGGGATAAGAGGAAAGGTCCTCTCATGGATTGGTAACTGGTTAAAAGATAGGAAACAAAGGGGAGGGAATGAATGGTCAGTTTTCAGAATGGAGAGAGGTAAATAGTGGTGTCCCCCAGGGGTCTGTACTGGGACCAGTCCTATTCAACATATTCATAAATGATCTGGAAAAAGGAGTAAACAGTGAGGTGGCAAAATTTGCAAATGATACAAAACTACTCAAGATAGTTAAGTCCCAGGCAGACTGCAAAGAGCTATAAAAGGACCCCTCAAAACTAGGTGACTGGGCAACAAAATGGCACATGACATTCAGTGTTGATAAATACAAAGTAATGCACATTGGAAAACATAATCCAAACTATACAGATAAAATTATGGGGTCTAAATTAGCTGTTACCACTCAAAAAAGAGATCTTGGAGTCACTGTGGATAGATCTCTGAAAACATCCACTCAAAGTGCAGCAGCAGTCAAAAAAGCAAACAGAATGTTGGGCAACCTTAAGAAAGGAATAGATAATAAGACAGAAAATATCATATTGCCTCTATATAAATTCATGGTATATCCACATCTTGAATACTGCGTGCAGATGTGGTTGCCCCATCTCAAAAAAGATATATTGGAACTGGAAAAGGTTAGGAAAAAGGCAACAAAAATGATTAGGGGTATGAAATAGCTTCCGTATGAGGAGAGATTAATAAAACTTGGACTTTTCAGACTGGAAAAGAGACAACTAAGGGGGGATATGATTCAGGTCTATAAAATCATGACTGGTGTTGAGAAAATAAATAAGGAAGTGTTATTTACTCCTTCTCATAACACAAGAACTAGGGGTCACCAAATGAAATTAATAGGCAGCAGGTTTAAAACAAACAAAAGGAAGCATTTCTTCACACAACGCAGTCAACCTATGGAACTCTTTGCCAGAGGATGTTGTGAAGGCCAAGACTAAAACAGGTTTCAAAAAAAGAACTAGATACATTCATGGAGGATAGGTCCATCAATGGCTGTTAGACAGGATGGGCAGAGATGGTGTCCCTATCCTCTGTTTGCCAGAAGCTGGGAATGAGTGACAGAGAATGGATCACTTGATGATTACCTGTTCAGTTCATTCCCTCTGGGCCACCGGGCATTGGCCACTGTCAGAAGACAGGATGCTGGGCTAGATGGACCTTTGGTCGTTCTTATGTTAAGTGTCACAGCACACTATTACTGAAAAATTGATTACTTTCTAATTGTTGTCATATGATTATAAAATAAATCAATTGGATATAAATATTGTACTCATTTCAGTGTATAGTATATAGAGCAGTATAAACAAGTCATTGTCTGTATGAAATTTTAGTTTGTACTGACTTTGCTAGTGTTTTTTATGTAGCCAATTGTAAAACTAGGCAAGTATCTAGATGAGTTGATGTACCCCCTTGAAGACCTCTGCCTACACCCAAGGGTACCCCTGGTTGAGAACCACTGTTCTAGACTTCTGTGGCTATCACATTACACCCAGAAAACTTCTGCTTGGTGCTCAGAAGTACAGTGGTTACATCAGCTAGAGAAGGCTATAGATGTAAGTGATCACCATAGAAGTCAAGAAGGAGTTACACACACATCTAAGAGCACTGCTGACTTTATTGACCCCACCAGGTGTTTAGGGTTGCTAATGCTCCAGACTCAACGCTGCTATGGCAGAGAGAGCTGGAATCTGTTCTGCCCCCGCATCATCATAAGCTGTGCCAGCCAAGGTAGCTTTCAGAACCGTTATTAAATCGGAGGCAAGAGGGACAGGGCTGGGTCTTTAGACCTCACTTGTGTCTCTTGCAGGGCAGGCGGTTAAATAAAAACAAACAAAGACGGGCCAGGTGCTGCACCGCATGGTCAGATCCACGGCGGCTCCTGCAGCCCCATCCTCTTAGGCCAGCGGTGACTTGTGCCTGGAATTGTCCTCTTGTGACCCAAGGCCAGAGCACATCTGATCCGGAGTCACTGCGGGGGCTCGCCAAGGTGCTCTGACTACAGTCTCCTCTCAGGACCGAGACGCGCTAGAAACGGCGAGATTTGGGGGCAGTTTCCAGCGGTGAGGTGGCTGCAGCCCAGCGCTAAGGTGCAAGCTAGGCAGGGGGCCCATTCTCCGCTTCTTTACACCCGTTTTACACCTTGTCAGGCGCCTGGCTTCAGCGGGGCCGCTCCTGTTTGACAGGGCGGTGAGCCAGAGGGGAAGCAGGTTGGGAGCCTGGATCCCCCCCTTCCCAGTCCCGCTCTCCATGGGCCAACGCGTGAAGCCCATAAATAATGCGGCGAGCGCTCCCCCCTTCCTCCGGCCGCCGCTAATGGGACAGGGCCGGGGCGATCAGGACACAAAACCCCCCGGCAATAAATAACGCCACAAAAGCAGCGGCCGCCGGCTCCGGCCCCCTCTGCGGGCGTTTGTCTGGGAGGCACCTGCAGCACGGGCCGCGGCGGCGGCTCCCCCACGCGGGGAGCTGGTACCTGGGCTCGGGGCCGGTAATGCACCGTAAACAGCCTCTTGTCAGGCTCTTTCACGCGCAGAGCGCGGAGGTCACGCCCCCTCCCCCCCCGGCCGGGCGCCCGCGCGGCAGGCTGCAGAGCGGGCCCCGCGCATGGGAATCCCAACACTTGTGCTCGCGGGCGGGGGGCGCGCGGAGCGGCCTGGGCCTGGGACAGCCGGAGCTATCGATCCGCGGGCGCCGAGGCACGTCGGTGGGCGGCAGCTCCCCGAGACCGCGCCGGGCAGCGCATTGTACCCGGGGCGGCCCCATTGGTGCTCTCGGCTGGTGCTGGTGTGCGCAGGGCAGGCCCCGCAGCGCCGCTCCCCGGCCTCACCCCAGCAGCGCCACCGCCCCCCTGCAAACAACAGGCCTGGGGGTGAGCCCGGGGCTCGTTGCAGGGCTGCGCCCAGCGCCTTCCCGCCGCCAACCCACGGACGGTCTGGCCCCACAGAGAACAAGCCTACAAAGGCCTAGCCCGCCCGCAGGCAGCTCCCGGCGCTTTTCCCGGTCTGGGGTGGCGGCGGGCCGGCTGCAGAGCTGCTGGGGGGAAATGCACGAGTGTGTCGGGCTCTTGCAAACTACCCCGGGCAAAGAGACTAGCCAGAGCTCAGAGAACCCCCCAGCTGTCTAGGGCTGCACAGCCCCCTCCTGGTGGGGTGCACGAGCCTCTGCTCCGTCCCCAGGCCGCTCGGACACTCGGGCAGCCGCGCAACCACATACTACGCTTCGCAGTGAGGCGGCGTCCAGCGCGTTCCTGCCTCGCCACCTCTCGGCGCGCCCGGGGCACCGCCTCACCTGCGCGGTGCATGGCTTCGTGTGCGCCTTGCAGCCCAGACTATAGTGCGACCCGGAGTTCATTAACCGCCTCGTTAGTGGCCGTAGTAAACCAGCCAGCCCGGGTGCTGCGTGGTGCCCCCCGAACAATCAGATCTATTCTTCCATGCACAAAAAAACCCACCCCGAGAAGTGAACAGCGCCGGCCTAAGGGGCGTTTCAAAAGGCAGCACCTGCAAGCGCTGCCGGTTGTGAATGGAAGGGATTCAAGCAGCGAGCTCGTACCTGGGCCCTTTTCTCAGCCGCGAGCCATTAGCGCCCCGCTCACACGGCTTGGGAACAAACCAGCCCAAGCCCGCGTTTGTCTGCCTGCAAAGCTGCAGGATGGAGCAGTCCATGGGAATCTCGCCACTTGTGCGCCTCGCCGCCAGGAGGGGGCTGGGCTGCCTTTACAAAAAGAGACACAATTAAGCAAAATGCTCAATGACCATTATAAATGATGTGCAATCGCTCCGCAGATTGCCTGGCAAATCAAATTATATGGTCGCTCCCGGATGATTTCCATGTGTTTTCAGCCTCAAACAGGTATTTTCTGAGTGTTCAAACGTGCTTTAAAAACCACGGAGCAATGCCACACGCTGAAAGGCTGCGCTTTGAATAGCCACGTTGGCTTTTGTTAGCGGCTGCTTTCCACAATAGCGCGGGGCTGGGGGCTGCTTTTCGGTCCCCTTGTACATTTACCAATCCTGCGCTAAAAACGTCAGACACCTGCTTGGCAGGGCAGGAAGTTGCTGTGTTTCCATAAACAATTTACTGGCCTCTCGGCTTCTAAATGGGTCTAACAATGCCCGGGTAGGAAGCTAATATCATTTAAATCAGCCGAAAGAGCTCAGTTCAAGGAGCAGTGGCAATAGACGGCGTGCGGAGGGGCTCCGGTGGGATTTGTCAGTAGCCTTCTCCTCCATTGTGCTCGCGGCCAGGGAGGTAACGGGGCACCGACAGCCGCAGCTGTACACGGCTGACAAGACGCACAGACAGTACAGGGCACCTCGGGGTGGGGGAAGCTCTGTCTGTCTCTCTCGCTAAAACTGCAGAGGGAAGGAGAAGGGTGACTCGGGCTTTCCTTTCTTCCTGCGGGAAGCAGAGGGAAGGAGTGAGCGGGAGACCACCACAGCAAGATGGGGATAAGAGGGGGCTGCTTGCATACGCGTCCTTTTTAGTACCAGGATGTCAATCTATTTAGGGGGGAATTGCCCAATCAAAGTGCCTTTGCACAGAAGGCAAGAGGAAAACGCACAGCTCCCAGAACGGAGGCTGCTGCGTGCTAATCTCTCTGTGCCTCTCAGTTAATGATGGGACATGTTCTTGCCGCGGAGACTCTAAACGTGCGTCTCTCGTTCTTTTGAGATCGTGACTGGAACCGGGCGGGTAAGCTGATCTGTCCTGGCTGGGAGAATAGTTTGTGTGGGCTGCATCCTACCCCCCTAGAACACGGCTGAAGAAGACGCAGCCACTGTGCTCCATATACAATAGACCGAAAGACACGCTCCAAAACAGACTTTAATGTAACAGCTCTAAAATGTCTGTCCGGCGTCAGAGGCAGGTAGGTTGTTTTCCCATCTGTTTTCTCCAGCGTCTGCCTTCATCTTCCTCAGGGTGAGGAAGGAAGTGCGGCAACAAGCAAGAACTTGGAAGGCGATCTTTCTCTAGAGGGCGCACAAGAGAAATGTAACCAGCCTCGGGAAAGGTACCAACGTTTATATAGCATAGTTAGTGCCTACATACTTGGAAGTTTGTGGGTGTTTCCCTTGAATCTTAAGGTCGTATAACCATGACATTTGTTCCAGCAACAGATGCTGAAAATGTAGCTTTACAGTTAGTTCTCCCTATCATTAATGCTAAACTTAGCATTAGCAAATGGTAATGCACTGGAATGCATTACCTAGGGAGGTGGTGGAGTCTCCTTCCTTGGAGGTTTTTAAGGCCCGGCTTGACAAAGCCCTGGCTGGGATGATTTAGTTGGGAATTGGTCCTGCTTTGAGCAGGGGGTTGGACTAGATGACCTCCTGAGGTCCCTTCCAACCCTGATATTCTATGATTCTATGAAATGCTAGCATCATGAAATTGCTTTAAATACACTGAACCGCTCTCTGCTAGGTCTCCTGCTCTTTTGAGCAGTCGAGACCACAAAGGAACCATGTCCTAAATGGCATGTTGTAATAAGGAGTCCTTTCGTTCAAAATACGCACAAAGCACCGTTGGGGAGAATGGTCACTCCATGTTAGAGCCTCAAAAATATTAACTCAATCCTGTTCCAGATGATCACAAATTAGGAAGGATTTAAAAAATGAAAAAGATCATTGTCATAAGAGCAGAAAAAATTCCAGAAAACAAGATAGGCAACATTAATTGAAACGATGTAAACATGTGCTGAACATCTTTTAAAATGAGACACCAAATGGATAGACAAAAGGAAGAACATCAGCTGAAAAGGGGCTTGTGTGCCTTTGATTTTAATTTTTTGTTTTTAACTGCTACCATAGTTCTATTACATTCCTTAATAATGATGGGCCCAACTCTGCCACCTTTACATTGAGTAATACCTTATATGGTGAGTAGTTCCACTGCAAATACTAGGTATTACTCAGCATGAGCAAGGTGGTAGAATTGGGCCATAGAAGAATATGCTCCATATCTTGCAAACCCTTATTCAGGCAAGTGCAACCAGCTGCTTCAACAGTACTAATCATGTAGAGTGAGTAAGGGCTTGAAGGACTGAGCCCTCCATATTTGTGATCAGCTATTAAATAAATCAGGGACATGATGACAAACCGGTGCTGCATATACACATGTTGCAATTAGGGCTTGTCTGCACACAAAGGTCCTACTGCTCTATTTAAGTAGTCAAAGCAGTACAACTTCCCAAGGGTGAATATAGCTGTAGAATCATAGAACCATAGCGTTAGAAGGGATCGCAAAGGTCATATAGACTAACCCCCTGCCAAGATGCAGGATTTGTTGTGTCTAAACCAGATATGGGCAGACTATGGCCCGCGGGACTGTCCTGCCTGGCCCAAGCTCCCGGCTGGGAAGCCTAGTCCCCGGCCCCTCCCCCGCTGTCCCCCCTCCCCCACAGCCACGCCGCTGCACGGGCCATGCTTGGCCCGCTGCTCCCGCTGGGCAACGTGGGGAGTGCAGCTGGCTCTGGCCAGGTGTCACAGCTGCAAGAAGCTCCTGCTGCTGGTAAGGAGGAGCGGGGGGGTTGGTTTAAGAGAGCGGGAGGTCCTGGGGGCAGTCAGGGAGGAGGGGGCAGTTGGATGGGGCGGAAGTTCTGGGGGGGGGCGGTCAGGGGATGGGGAACAGGGAGGGTTGGGAGTGGGAGTCCCGGGGGGCCTGTCAGGGAGCAGGGATGTGGATAGGGGTTGGAAGGGCAGTCAGGGGACAAGGAGCAGGGGGGGTTGTATGGGTTGGAGGTTCTGAGTGGGGAAGTCAGGGGGCGGGAAGTGGGAGGGGGCGGGGGCCAGGCTGTTTGGGGAAGCACAGCCTTCCCTACCCGGCCCTCCATACAGTTGTGCAACCCCAATGTGGACCTTGGGCCAAAAAGTTTGCCCACCCCTGGTCTAAACCATCCAAGACAGATGGCTATCCAGCCTCCTTTTGAAAACCTCCAGTGAAGGAGCTTCCACAACCTCCCTAGGTAGTCTGATCCATTGTCCTGCTGTCCTTACAGTTAGGAAGATTTTCCTGAGATCATGGGCGACGGGTGAACGGTGGGCCTGGGGAGGCTAACCCCCAGCTGGCCTGCCCCATCTGCCCGGGGCCCCTTCCCCAGCTGGAGCCCAGAGCTCCCCTGCCAGCCCCAGGCTTCCTGAGCACCTCCAGCCCCAGAGTACTGGGCGGTGCGTCCTCCCCCAGCCCCAAAGCGGCAGGCAGTCGGCGCGGCCTCCAGCTGGAGCCCCAGACCGTCAGGTGGGTGGGCGGGCAGCGTGGCCCCCCCCAGCCCAGATTGCCGGGCAGGCAGCTGAGCGTGGCCCCCAGCATGGCGGGCGGGCACACAGCACAGCCCCCTCCATCTTGGAACGCCAGGAGGCCAGGCAGCGTGGCCCCTCCACCCCAGAGCGCCAGGTGGCCAGGCAGCATGGCCCCTCCACCCCGGAGCACCGGGTTGGTGGGCAGCATGGCCCCCAGTACTGGATGGGCGGGTGGCAGACATGGACCCCAACCCCCCCAGCCCCTGAGCGCCAGGTGGGTGGGCAGCGCGAGCACCGGCTCCAGCTGCCCAGACTCCCTGGCTGCAGGCTGGCTCCCACTAGCCCAAGCCCCAGCCCAGGGCAAGGGTGCTGGCGCCCTCCCAAAAATGGGGAGGCTGGGGGCCCACACCCGAGGTGGAGGTGAAAGCAGCAGACCCCTGCCCATGGCAGGTGGAGGGACCCAGGCTCCCCACAGCTGCCTGCACATCTCTCCCCGACCCGGCTCCAACTGGGTGGGGGGGGCCTTGGAGCTGCAGCCCAGCCATGATAAGAGTTGGCAGGCTGCAGTGGACTCTCCATCTGCCTGCAGTGCTGGAGGCCCAAGCAGCACCCTGCCCATGTCCCTGCCCAGGGCAGGTGGAACCAACCCTGCTTACGAAGGAGCCACACCTGGGAAAGATCAGGTGATTGCCCTGTAAAGAGCAGCGGAGGCTGCAGTAAGAGTGGGATGCTTAGGGATCACAGCCTGCTAGGAGTGAGCAGACTCCAGTTGAATGTCCTAGGAGTTAGGACTTGTCTACATGTAAAATGCTGTGCTTTTTTGAAGACACTACCTACGCCAACAAGAGAGGTTCTCCAGTCAGCGTACGTACCCCACCTCCGTGAGAGGCAGTAGCTAGGTCAAAAGGCAAATTCACCCATCAACCTAATGCTGTTTACACCAGGGGTTTGGTTGGTTTAACTGTGTGGTTCAGGGGTGTGGATGTTTTACAGCCCTGACCTAATTTCCTAGTGTAGACTAGGCCTTAGATTCCAGCCAGTCAGATAGAGCCTGAGAGTGGCCTGGCAAATCAGGAAAGGCCTTAGCAGGAAGGCCTGGGAGGAGGAAGAGAAACCTTTGTTTTGGCAGAGCTTTTGGATGGACTTTGTTTGGGAATTTTGAGGTTTATTTATATTAATAAACCCAGCCCCCCAAAAGGGGTATTTTTGACCAAGAAATTGCTTGGATGAAGTTTTATTTGAACAGTCCAAGAAGGGAAGCTGAGGCAGGCTGCCTGTAGTGTGACCCTAGCCCATGAAGGGACACGTGGAAGGTTTCTGGCCTATTTACAAATATCAGTATTATCACAATGGATTTTTAAATAATTGAAAGCTGCATTCCTTGCAGGAGATCAAGATCCCTGTGGGTATCTGAGTCCTGCTTGTGGCCATTTCTCCCTTCTGCATCTCAAAGGTTGTACAGACACGCCAAACAAAAGGGTGTAAGTTTAGGCAGAGAAGGCTCATTCGCATCTAAAATCCAAGAACTTCAATATTTATTATAAAAATAAACAGAAAACTAAATATGGTTGGTGAAGACAGGAGAAATGGGTAAGTTATGGTTTCCTCTAGCTGATCCGTAATTTGTGAGTTGTCGTATCACACAAGAATTTACAGGAGTAATTCCTCTACTAGTAACGTGCAATATATTTGGCTTAATCTGCACCTCATTCAGCTTGACACAAGCAGTTATGAACTAATAGTTTCATCAAAATGAGCTACAGTATTTTATCACACAAGCCTCAGGGACGGCAGCAGAATTATCCCATGCCACCTGTTCCTGGTCACCATGATGATGTACCGTAGGGAGATTTAGCTCTTATTTTATTCTTTTGTCCCCTAATGTTGTCTGGGTGGGGCTGTACCTGCTCATTGTGAATGAGGACCCTATCATTAGGGCTGGGTGGGCGGGGCAGCTATAGCTGGCCCTCCAAGTCGGTATATGAAGTCTTGGGGGGGAATGAGTGTGGCTCCAGTGCCCTCTTTATAGGGTGCCAACATTCATTTCAAATCTTCTGCAGGTCTGTACAGCTCGTAGCCTGCATTCCTAGTGTCTCTGCCTGGGATTTCACACACTGTGTTTTCCTTTCTTCTCTGAAGGGTGGTGATGTTGCCTCCCCATATTTCAGTTGCTTGGCATCTCTTCAATTATGTGTTTATAATTGGCTAGGTCTAAATAACTGTCACCTGACAGTAATGTATCTGGAGGCATATTTTTGGGTGATGAATCTCTGGTACTGCCAGCTCTTTCTCACCATCGAAAGCTAATGAGTTAATTAATTAACGCATCTACAGTGCTTTGAAGTGGTATATAAGTAGAGATGGGCCTGAGCCACAAAATTTGGAAAGATCAGGGTGGTTCAGATCCAGGATTTTCATTCAGCCCTATTAAAGAAAGCGGGTCCAGCCACAAAATTCAGGTCTAGATCCAGCTCAGAGTCTGCCACTCCATCAAACTCAGGGGTGTTTGTATCCGGGGTTCTACTCCATCCCCATTATAATCAGAAATCATGAAAATTAGAGCTGGATCTGAAATGTCCACAAAGCTCAGCAGTGTTCAGGTCCAGAGTGATGGTTTGGCCTGGTAAAGAGACACGAGGATCCAGTCCCCAATGCCATGTCTCTGAGGCATTTCTGTACCATGGCCCCTCTCCAGAGGTCAAAGTACAGCATCTTAAGCATGCTTATTGCACTGGGAGTTCAGGAATTTCCTTCCTAGTGTTCTTGCTACATGTGTGGCATAAGCATCCTGGGTAATGATCTCATCTTAGGCTTTGGACTGCTCTCCTCCCTCTCAGTTGGTCAGATTTAGGAGACTGTTCACTCAATTGTAAAGAGTGATGTCAAGGACATGTTTTCCATTGCAGCCTGAATGGATAGATTACAGGGTGGACCTTTGAGTGATTAAGCCAGAGGCCTCAAGGAAATTGACCCTGTAGAGTTTTACACCCGGCTTCTTTTCTCATCAAGGGCAATGCAAGCATCTTCTTCAAGTAATGTGAAATTCAACTAGAGTTAATGATCAGCCTTGACTGGCATGAATTCCTTCCTTCCACCCCGGGGATCCATAACTTACATTTTGTAAGAGATAATCCTGACTTCTCAGATGGCCTATATTTTCCAGATGCAACTGCAGTTATAAAATGCAAATCTAACAGTTTCCTACAGCCTTCTAGTTAGTTTCTGTCATGTCAGGCCATTCTTTCTTCTTCAGAATAGTTTCTGAACTCAGTGGGAGCCGCAGGTGTTCAGCCCCTTTGACGGTCAGGCCACTGTTATATCTAGGTGGATTTTAAATATTTAATTCCATATTCAGGTGGATTTATGTGCTTAACTTCAGGCACCCAGGGTTGAACATTTTTGGCCAAAGTGCCAATGCCCCAGGAAGCTTTCTACCAGTGAAGATATGAACTGCAGGGTGCAGTGTTCCTCGTGTAATGGTTAAGTGGCATTGCTAACACCTAACCCACAGCAGTTTCCCAGCTTTGTGTTAGGTATAATGCCTTCAGCTATTGCAGGAAAACCAGAACTTTGAACTCATCCAATCTTTGCTAGTTAAAATAGGAGGAAATTATTTCAAGCTGGTTTTAAAATGCAGGTTTTGGTATCCCTTTGACAACTGCACAAATATTCTGCAACTGATTTTTGGATCTTGAATATTTTAAACAGCATATTGTTTTCAGAGAGAGCTTCTCAGTTGACTTTAAGTACAAGGCATGCTGAACATTCTGTACTGTGTGTTATAAAAGTCATCTTTTTCAATCATACTGTGACAGGCTGAACACCCTATCACTAAATGGCCAGGTGAAAGTATGGACAGAAGCAATGCTGTTGCTGCAACTCCCTCTTCCTAGCTGTTGGGGGGAAAGGAGGTCTTTGATACAGGCCATAGAGCTGCCAAACCTGACAGCTGAAGGAAACCTGACTCTCAAAGCCAAATATTTTGCTTTGTTTCTGTGTATACACTTTATCTTGTTTTACTTATCAGCAATAATAAACTACCATCCTTCAAGAACTAAATATTGACTTTTAGGACTCTTTTAACCCAAAGACACTCACCTTCTGTCCCAAAGTTCCTTGCCCAAACCATTAGCCTCTCCCCCCAACACACACACTCACACTTTTTGAAATGAGATCTGTTGTACAGTGGACTCATTCACTAGCTTTTTCCTTTAGGAAAGCTGTATGATCCTGAACCCTGTTAAATGTTTTAGCTCTGATTTGTATCCAACTTATCAACCATTACACACACACACAAAAAGATGTTAAAAGAAGGTTAAGGTTGCAAAGTTAAGCACTCAAAAGTTAAGGGATACTAAAATTAAAGTTGCCTGTGTAACTTCCCTAGGTTTTTAAATAAACAAACTGAAAAAATAGAAATTCCATCATGTGGAGTCATAATGACGTCCACAGGGTTCATCAGCAGGGTTGGAACCTTTAGCTCCATCACACAGACCTCTGCCACTTCAGCTAATGCAGTAACTGGCACCAATAATAGATTGTCCTCTTTGTGGACCAGCTGCCAGAAGGGGATGAGACATATGCTTTTTGCCAGTGGGTTTCACAACTATTTGCTGATAGGAGAGGAATGGTGAGACTCACTTTTGGGCTTCATTCCAAATTCTGGAAGGGGGAGTGTCCTAGTGACTACAGAGCCTTCTTGCCCATCATTCAAGCCTATCCCAGTCCTGTCTCTTACTGAACATCTGGCTGCTTGCCCAGTCTCCCTCATCCCAGTCTCTCCCCAAATCCTTGTTCCGGTTTTTACCCTAGCTAGTACCAGTCCACCTTTCCAGCCTCCTCATCCCTTTCCCAGTCTCCTAGCTCAGCTAGTCCCAGCCTCTCCTTTGGACTCCCCATCTGAGTTCCAGTGTTCCCCACCACCACTCTGGCACCCAGTCCCTATGCCCAGATAGTCCCAGTCTATTCCCTGCACTGCTGCCATCACCACCATCATCACCCCTCCGCCATACCCAGTCTGGCCCTTAGCCACTCTAGATTCTATTCAGGCAGCATTGCCCTCTACACTCTCTGGGTGCCAGCCAGGAGAGCACTGAAAGCACATGAGAGAGAGTCTCTCATCTCTTAAATCTGGTACCCAGTGCCAGAGGCCCCTGGCAACCAGGAAGAGCAACCAGGTAAAGTCCTGCTCGGTCCTTTCAGCCTTGGGCTGACTCATGTCCAGTGCAAATGGAATCTCTGGAGAATTTATCTGCCAAACACTAACATGTTACAGGAGCACCGGAACCTCGATAGGAGTGGGAGGGCCACGAGTTCCCATCCCCTTTGTGGCCACGCCCCTGCTCCTCCTCTTCCCCTGAGGCCACACCCCCTCCTCTACCCACAAGGCCCTGTCCCCTAGCCAGGCCACAAGCCGGAGCCAGGCCATGGTAAAAGTTGCCCAGGGAGCCTGGGCTGCTGTGGAGATTCCCGGACCCTTCGCTGCCCTGGGCGGCACTCCCTGGGGGCTGCTCTAAGGCCCCCTGGCCTCCCCACCCAGGGCAGATGGAGGGTTGAGGTCTCACCATAGTGGCCCGGGCTCCCTGGGCGTCTCTTACCACAGCCTGGCTCCGGGTTCTGGCCTGGACAGTGGGTGGGGCCTCAGGAGGAAGAGGAGGAATAGGGGCAGGACCATGGAGAGGCTCACCTCAGCCCTGCACTGGCATAGCCCTCCCATTTTTAAAAGTGTGTGTGGGGGGGGCAGGACCCCTTCCTCCCCTCCATTCTGGTGCCCATGACTTGTTACTACTGAGTGTGTGCAGTCTGAGATTTTTCAGAGGCTTATAACTGGGCCATATTTGAGCAGATTTTCAAAGGGATGGCAAAAGGCACATCCCTAACAAAAAGCCAATTCTTTCCCCACTCTCTACCAGCTGAATTTCAAGCCCTTGCTCCAAAGCATGAGGTGCTAAAACTTCTCAAGGGAACAGTTGCAATTTTGTTTGTTTAACGTGGGCAAAACCTACATATCCCCTCCCCCCCCAAAGTCTCATTCTTGGAAATGGCTGAACTGTTTTGGCTGAAACTTAAAAAAAACCCAAGCCCAAAATTCAGCCTAAGACATACGCCCACCATGGAAAATTTCATCCTGAACAATTACAGTTAGGCAAATCTACAAGCAGCTGAAAGAAGGTCTTACAATTGAAAGTGTTGGGCAACCTTAACTAGAATAAGAGAGATTTTCCAAAACTATCTGCTAGTTTGTTAGTTGATAATGGGCTTAATAAAATAAATAATTCAATAAGAATTTGATTGTATCTAGTATTCCCTGGCTTCATCCAGTGCTGTTGTAACCCACTGCTCAGTGTGTTACAGTCCCCCTCTTTGACAGTCTGCAGGGGATATGAATTGTTGTAGACCCAACTACAGAGGCCTGACTGTTTACCTCAAGTTGTAGCAGCTGATCAGATACTTCTAGCTGTGGTGGTCCCGGTTCAATATCCAGTGTGTTGGCCAGGAGGTTAGCCACCATGCTGTCACTTTGAAAGCATGGTTCCAAAGGGATCTTTGTCACTATCCCGCCCTACCTCCTTACAGTTGCCATATTGAATGTGTTCTGTCCCAGGACAGACCCTCGGGGCCACTCCCAAAGATTTTTTTTTTTTTTTTTTTGCTCTGAATTTGAAAAGCTCACTGGGACCTCCTAGGCAATTGTCAAATGGGCTCATGCTATGTAAAATTAGGCTTGGAGAGCTTTAGAAATAGCCACTTTGATTCAATTCAGTTCATGGAAATGAATCCAAAACTGCAGCCAAGATTTTGCAGCTTGTGCAGGATTCTATGAAGGCCCGTGCTTTGTCTTCTGGAGGGTCTGTGACACTGTTCGTATGTGTATAGTGTATTGTCATTTGGGGGGTGGAGAAGAATTTTGTTTAAAAAATGAATTTGTTCCAGCCACACCACCTTATTGCTTGGCTGAAGCATTACAAATTATCAGTTCACACCTCAAATGAAGCAATCACTTTGTAACATATCAGTATGGAGCCTGGTTAGATACGAGGGTGCTGACAGTATCCTCCTGCCTGCCAGACACTGGTTTGTTGTGTTGCTGTGCATTGCTAAAGAACTGTATTTCGGCCCAGAGGAGCATGCATTTCAGCAGTGGGTGAAGCGATGCCTAAGCACAGTTGGTCCTGTCCCAGTAGAGCAGTTAAAGTTTGTAACACTTTTGGATGCAAGAAACTGTGTAAACACATTACTATATACCAGGAGGGATGACTCAGTGACCACAGGTTCAAATCTAGGCAGTGGTAACTGAGACCTTCTTGAGATAAATTAACCATGTTGAGATCTATCAGAAGAAGCCTTAAATTCTGAGGCCATCTCCCTGATCCACTTGGATGTTAAAGATTCCATGTCACTTTTCATAAGCACAAGCCTTTGCCTTAGTGTCCTTAGCCAAATCTCCCCAGGCTGGCCTCCATCGCAGAGGTGGCTGCACCTCGGGGCTCCTAGATTCATTGACAGCCAAATTCTTTTCACAGGTCTCTGGGTGTTACATAGGGGAATCAAATCTTCCTCCTCGACCTGGAACCACAGAGCAGAGCAGCCACACACTCGCTTTGCAGTTGCTAGTGCAGTGTCTAGGCTACAGTAGCAGTGGCAGGCCATTATGAGCCCCCTAAGCTGGAGGGGATGTGTGTGCAACTATAGAGAGTGACCGGTAAGTATAAAATAGTTTTAGGCATGATGGAAGAAAGCTAAGTAGGGGAAAGAACTGAATTGTATAAACTTATCTGATACATTGGAGGCAGACAGAACATTTCATCCAAAATTTCAGCTTTCTTCAGTGTTCTCCTCTGATTTAAATACCTTTGTCTCACATCTGCCCTGTTGGTCTGTTTTTGGGGAAAAAATATTGCTTGTAAATGACAATGTAAAATAAAGTAAGGAAGGGAATATAGATGGATTTAGATATGTGATACTAACACTATTCTTATTAGACTACAACATGCTAGAATGACAGCATGGCATCTTCAAAAGCAAAGGGAAAACTGTTTATAGCTGATTTGTTGTCATTTGCCTCTTTATCAAATACAGAAACAGAACATACAAAAGTGACCTCGAAAAGCAAAACAAGCCCTCTGAACAAGTTCTTTGGCTCCATCTTGTGAGTTACCCTGGAATTACCATACTACTCACCACTTCCTTCTTCCAACACTTGTGCTGTGGTATACAGGCTGCACAAGGCTGCACAAGGCTGTCTCATTCCACTGTTCTGCTGACATAGCCCCTGCAGAGCCTGGTCCTTGTTCAGCATAGTACTAGGTGTATATTCTGGAATAGCAGGGAGTCTTGGTTGGTCTCCATGGGAATATTGTTTTGAACAGTTTGTCTGAAAGGAATGACATGACTTATATGGTGTCTGGCAGTTCTGACTAACTAATTGCTGAATTAGCAAACAATCTGGGGTACAGCAACTGGTGGAAGCCTTTGGGAAGAGGAATGCATGAACGGAGATCTTCGGATCTGGTGGGGCGCATACAGCGAGACCTGCTACACAGAGCTGAGTTTGATTTTTAACAAGATATATATGTTAAAGGGAACTAATTTGCTTTTACTGTTTAAGTGCTTGATCTTGTAACTTTTATTCAGATCTGTGGTCTCTACTCACACAAATAATCCCTCCGACTTTACTGGGACAGTCCTTGTGAGTAAGGATAGCAGGCACAGGCTCTAAAGCCTTCTCTTCACAGGACAGTTTTTTGAGTAATAGTTTTGGGGATATGCTGCCTGCCCTCCACACACAAAAATTCATTTTTGGATTGTCTGGCCTGCTTTAGTCAACACACTGTCAAAGTGAAACAACTTTATTCTGGAATGAGTATTTTCAAGCTAAGATTTGTGTGGATGCATCTACATTTCATTTTAACTATTCTGCTTCTTTGCAGTGTTGTTGTAGCAGGGTTGGTCCCAGGATATGAGAGAGACAAGCGGGGGGTGAGGTAATATATTTTATTGGACCAACTTTTGTTCATGAAAGAGACAAGCTTTTGATATTACACAGAGCTTTTCAGGTCTGGCAAGATACTCAGAGGGTCACAGCTAAATACAAGGTGGAACAGATTCTTTAGCATAAGGAGTTAATACACGTTGGAAGAGACCATTCAAGATGAAGGGGGCAATTCATACTTTTGCAGTCATAGGACAAAAGAGGATTAGTGGGTTACAGACTGTTGTAATAAAACATAAAAAGTGTCTCTACTGAGTCCATGGATTTTAGTGTCTAGCAAAGTAATGAATTTAAGCTCCCAGACTCGTCTTTTCTAGGTGTTGTGTGGATTTCTTTTGATAGATCAGATATGGAGTGATGGTTTTGTGAAAAAAGTGTCCATTCACGGATGATAGGGTGTTTTTGTCTTTTATCATTTTTCTGTGTTCATTCACGAGCATTGTGATTGTGGGTGAAACTTGACAGAGTTATTGAGGTATTTAGTGCACTGGATGAGGTACACCACATGTTGTGATAGGCATGTGTAGGAACCCTGGATCTTGAAAGGTGTGTTGGGGACAGGGTGTGTGTGTGGGAAATTGTAGCCGTGGAGATGTGTCTGCAGGTTTTGCATCCGTTGTTCTGGCAGGGTCTGGTGCTGCTTTGAGTTGGTGTGTCCTGGTCTGTGAGAAGCTTGCTTCTGATGATGAGCTTGGAGAGGTTGGGGGGGTTGATTGAAGACCAGAAGTGAGGGTTCAGGAAAGATTTCTTTTAGGATGTGGTCCCCATCAAATATGTGCTGTAACTATTTGATGATGATATCTTATAGGGGTTCTAGTGTGGACTGGTAGGTGACAACTAAGAGTGTGTAGTTGGTAGGGTTGTTTTTTTTCCTGTGTTGAAGCAGGTTCTCTCAGGGTATTTGGGTTGCCCATTCCATGATGCAATCTACTTCTCTGGTGGAGAGTACTTGTTTGGTGACGGTGGTTTTAAGTGTGTTAAGGTGTGTATCCCAGACTTTCTCCTCAGAGCATATTTTGTGTTATCTGAGTGCCTGCCTGTAGATAACAGATTTCTTGGTGTGTCTGGGCTGGATACTGGATCTGTAAAGGTAGGTGTGGTGATCCCTGGGTTCCTTGTATGTAGTTGTTTGTAGGATTCCATTGTTGAAACTGATTGTGGTATCCAGGAATTTGATGCTGGTGTGGGAGAGCCCTAGAGAGAATTTGATTGAGGGGTTGTGGTGGAAACTGATGAAGGAGTTCAGGTCATCTGTCCAGAGTATGAAGAGATCATTAATGTATCTCAGCTATATCACTGCTTCTGGCATTCCTCCTGCTGCTGTCCCACACTGCATAGCTTCACATCTGTGGCAGCCTGTCTCTGTACCTATGTGCTCTCTACTGCTGTGGAGTCATCTTGACTGGTTGGCATCTTCCTGTTTAAATGCTGGAATGCAGCCAGGTGAACCTCTTTGTGATTCCAGCCTGTGGCAGGTTCACACACCTGGAGCCACATACCCATCTCCCTCAGCAGAAAGATGGGGAATCCCATTCTACTCAGGGCTGGTGCAACCCATTAGGCGACCTAGGCGGTTGCCTAGGGCACTAACATTTGGGGGGCGGCGACCACGGCGGCCGGATCTTTGGCCGCCCCGGACGTCTGCGGCATTTCGGGGGCGGGACCTTCTGCCGCCTAGGGTGGCAAAAAAGCTGGCGGCGCTCCTGCTTCCACTCAGAGGTGCAGTACACTTAAACAGACTCAGAATATATTCCTAGTTACAGAATAGGCTGTGGTTTTCCTTTCTCAGCAATCCTATCGTCAGCAGCCAATGAAGAAAACAGGTTTGGGTTAGCTTTGAAGGCCTCTCCTTGAAATACTGAGAGAGAAATAACTTCGGTTCTTCAAGCTGCTCTCAAGGGTATAATAAAGAAAGCATCTCTTATCACTGTGATAAACAATTCCCTGAAATATGCACTGTTACTGATATCACTGAAATGGACTCTGAAATTAGTTTTCATTTGCTTTATTATTCTTGCTGATGGAAAAAGAAAGCCAGCTTGGTGTTTCCCAATTGCTGTGCTGCCTTCTCAGTTGTTTGCTGCTTTCTGGCTCCATACCAGACCTGATGATGGATTTTCTGCATTATTCTTCCCTTCAGTCATTCTTAGCTTGATGAATCAAGCTCTTACCAGCTAGCTAGGTAAGATAATGAATACCAAGTTGCACAGTGAATGATTTCCTGTGAATAGAATGAAAAGGGTACTTAGTTCTGTATCCTACATAGTTCACCTCATGCTCCAGTCTTCTGAACCTGGCACCTGTATACTCCACTGCCATATTCCAAATCACACAGGCCGCTTTGGCTTTGGGCAGCATGCAAATGAGAGATCTAAAATCCATACTTCCTTTGAACCTGTACTTAATAGCAATGAAGATAATCAGAGTTGAGAGCCAGCTGTAGTGAGTTTAGATGACAAATGAGGATTCAGATATAAGATTGATAGCAATTAGACTGCCACCTGCTATTGCTCTAATCTCCACCCTGAAGTTCAATTGTTAGCCAAGGTTGTTGGCAAATGAATGCATAAGGACTATCTTTAAGGACATGAGATACTATGATTTCATCCCAGTGACTGTAAATGGGCTGTATCAATTTTATTTTCAATTTCCTACTGCAAATTTTTGTCCTGCTTTTTTGAACAATTTTGCCCTGAAGTTTATGAGAATTCTTTAGCCTTGAGACTTCAGGCCATTTTTTTTAAAATGCAGATGATTTTTCTTTGGTCTGGGCCACCTGTTTCCATCTTGGCTTCCTGATGACCTTCTGCTGTCAAGTGGTCTGCATTCATTTTCTTTTTGTTTCGTTTTCATCCGGTTCCTATTTCAAGGCCCAAACCTCCAACCCCTTACTCACATGACTAGTCCCACTGCAGTCAGTGGTATAATACGCATGGATAAATGCGACTCGCACAGGTTAGCAGGGTCAGGTCTCAAGTTTTCTTCTGGATGGCTGTATTTCCCCCCCCCACACACATCTTAGTTCATCAGAAAAGGTATGAAGAGAAATGGTGTCAGGTTAACAGGGTCTAGCAATGAGGGGCTTGGCAACAGGTGCCTCAAAGGGAATACAGTTGGATGAAACCTGGTAATTTTGTTGAAGAAAGACCATAACATTTGTTTAAGGGACACAGGAGAGACTGAAGTTTTTTTAAGGGACTAGCATTGTCTATTGGCCTGTTCCTGAGAGGTGGGGCTTGCTCCGGTTCCACTGAGGTCAAAAGAACTGCTTTCACTTACTCCAATGAGTGTTGGAGCTGGCCCATGTTGAGTACCTGCAACTTTCTTTGAAGCTGCAGAGAATTGCACCTGTAAGGAGCAGGCTCTATATATGACATTAGGTGGGGAAAGGACCTTTACTGTGGGTTTTTGAAAGGGATACGATCCAGGCTTATAACAGAAAACTGATTACAATGTTCCCTAGGGAGAAGCTACTGCTTCTGCAGTATAAATGTCACTGGAGGTCTGAAAGCCTAGAGGACATTGCAGAGCTGTCTTGTGTTCGGTCTTGTCTTATGGGATGAATTAACTGCCAGGTTATTCTGAAATGTTAAATAAGATTTTTAAAAGGGCATTTTCAGATTACCTTAAATAGCCAGTGTCCACTTTGAAACCAAACAACATGCTAACCATGAACATTGCTTTTTTCCTTGTTTTGTATTGTTTTCTTTTGATATTTTTTCAATACTTGTCTTTTTTTCTCTCAAACAAAGAGCCTGGGTTTCTCTCAATAAACAAAGGGCCTCTCATTTGGGGGACAAAATTAAGCGAAGGAACAAAATTGCAGCATTAGTAAATGCTAGCATTTAGACATCTAACTACTGGATTGCACCTGCAAAACAGAAGTCCCACTTTAAAATATTGGCCCAAGATATCTATTAGAAAAAACAGGGAAAGGACTGGGTTATCTTTTCACAGTATCAAAGTCTTCCTAAAACAATCTACGGCATGTTATATTTGTTATTGGTCCTTACTACTAGTTGAGGAAAAAGAGAATACATTGAATGAATACCAGTTGCCTAGTGTTTGCCATTTATTAGAGGTATATTGCTTACTGTGTTCTAAAGAAAAATGTCAATGAACAAAAGACCTTTTTAAAAAAAAAAAATTTCTCGTGGACCAAAAGATGAGGCTTTCCTACCCTTTCCCTCCCCCACCCCCAGTTGCTTGGGCAAAGTTTCCATTCTTCACTGGAAACAAGATCAGGCCCAAAGTCATTTAAAAAAATACAACAGACTCTCACTAGAAGTTTCCCAGACACTAACCATAAAATATCGCACCTTATTATGAGCTTCAGTGATGCGGCGAACGCTTTGTCCTTGACGAGTTTTGTGCTCTAATAAAACCCACAACAGAGCTAGACTCTTACTTGAACACGGTGTGTATTAAAATAGTGAGAGCCAAGGAGGAGTGTTAGGCCATAATCCTTATTGGTCCATACTTTTCAGCTATATTAGAACCAGTTGACCATAAACTGCGGAGTATGAAGGTGAAACCTTGCAACAAAGAAACCATGTCAGGAAGGTCATCCAGCTTTAATAGCAGAGCCAAGTGTAGGGAGCAACAATGGGAAATAATACATTCAGTTCTACAGCACCTTTCATCCAGGGACATCAAACACTTTACAAACATCAACTACTTAAGCCTCACAACAATGCTTATGAGATAGGAATATATGCTGTCCCTTTCACCCGCCGCTTAGCAGAACACTGAAGCTTTTTGACAGTGGGCAGCAACAGTGCACAACAGTTTAGGATGCAAAATAAAGATCATCATATCTAACTGAAACAGCAAGACAAGACAGAAGTTTGGAATCTGGAAACTAGCCTGCCCACCGTTACCCTCACAAAAAGAGCCCTGGATCTTTAACGCCAAGTGGTCAGGACCTCTGTTTTATGTCTTAGCAATAAAACTGGAAAGGTGAAAGCAGGGGCAGAACCAATCTTTTAACAGACAGCTATGGGAGAAGACAAATTTGTAAACTGAAAGAGGAACAAAGGGAAAACATTTACCCCCTGCTCTTAATAGAGGCTCATTCATTAAAATAAGGCAAGGGATCCAAGGTCATAGAAAGTTACATGTGATCAATTTTTGGAAAATCCCCTTGTTAGGGTCCTACAGAGCAAACCCATAGTCAGAAACTCTTTGGAATATTGCCAGAGCGAAGTGTCATGAAGGCCCCATTCTCCTTCTTTGGGGCCCACGTAAACTCGTGCACACCCTGCTAGACATATTGTACATGAAAAGGGTTGAATGACCTTTGCTAATAATGGACCCCAAGCATGAATACCCGAATGCATTCAGGAGAGGCCCAGGACTAAGATTTTATGTAAAGCCTAAAACATGGAATGAAATTCTTCCGGATTGGGATGAGGGTCATTGCAGGGGCAGTGGATGTGTAAGGGTTCCCTCTGCACCTGGTGTACTGATTAACAGAGAGCGTCATAGATATCACGGTCAAGCCCGTAATCTTCCCAAGCACAAAAACCTGCTTCTAGCTCAACTTAGTTTAGTAAAGGGCCTGTTCCCTCAGTAATCCAGGAAAATATACGCTCCTGCTACAGCTCTAGTGTCATAAATGTCCCCAAGAGTCTCTATCACATCAGTGTAAATAGACCTCAGCTCCTTTACTCCCCTGGTTCATTCTGATCCCTGTCTCCCATCTTCCTAGATGTTTTCCATGTGCCAGCTCCTGGCTGCTCAATAACTTCCCAATACTGAATGCTTCATTCCAAGTCCCCTTCTGGAGAGAAAGTTCTGTCTTCCATTTCTCTCTCTGATTCTGTCCCTCACCTCAGGACTTGCTTGGGCCTGTTTTCTGCCATGTAGACAAAATGTTTTGCCATCCCCTCCTGCTCTCCCCTCCCAGCCCTACCAACCTAGTAGTGATTCCTGTCCCAGTCTTCCAGAGAAAGAAAGATGTACTGACTCTTACCTACACCTCACACTAGGTTAATGGGAGTGACCAGCACAGGCTGTTTCTAGTGAGAGATGGGACACCCAGGTGTCCCTGAAAACCAGGAATATTCCTGTTTTCAGGGGCTATGCCTCTCAGTTTTACAGTAAACAGTGTTTGTCCTTGTTTTGTAAAGCCCAGCTGACTGGGTGCCTGAAGGACAGCCAGCGGGGTGAGCATAGCTGCACCTCACAGATCGAGCCCTGGTCCGTCATGCTGCCACCCTGCCCTCTATGAAGCCTGGAGCTCCTGACACAGTCAGATCCATGTGGAATCTGAGGTCCAGCATTACTGCAGGTGACGAGCCCTCTAGGCAACCCAGCTGCACTACCAGTACATGCAGCAGCTACTGATGCAGACTGAGGTGGGCATCCCTGCAGCTGCTCCCCTCCCCTGCACCACACCTAGGGTACTGGAAATGGGGGAGCTCAGAGGTGCAAGGGGTGAGATAAAGGTCTCCGAGTGGATGTGAGTGAGGAATGAATACATTTGGCACAGAGCGAGGGAGAGGAAGCTCTGAGGAGACGGAAAAAGAGAAGGCAGCTCGTGGTTTGAGAGACCCTTCTCTACCTATAAATGTCTCATGTCCCAAACTTGCTGTGTGACCTTGGGCAAGTCGCTGCCTCCGAGTGGTGATCTGAGCCCTAGTTCATTAGGACCACAGTCATTATTCTATCTCATCACTTGTGTAAAGTAAGAGGCGGCACAATCACAGGAACACTTCAGTGCCCCAGACTTGTGCCATTTCAAAACAATACCAGGTACAAATAAAAGGATTCACTCCTCAGTTGCGGTTAGATGACCTTCCATTGGCAACAACTGCAGCCAGAACCCAGGAAACAGAAAGTTGCTACAGCTTGATTGCCAGCTAAGGATTCCCTGCAACTCTGGCCCCCAGGAATAAGTTATCAAAGTGTACAGACTAGGGACCAGCCCGCAACTTGGTGGCAGGACTCACGTCCTACAAGGGAGGCCCACAGCTGATGCTGAAGTTTGATGACAGGCAAATGTAAACATGCTTAGGGGCACAAGGTGAGCACTCACAGCATAGTTCACAAACTGCCATGAGCAAAAGTGGGATGTTTTTACCATCTTGTACCGGGTCAGGGTCACATACAGCCACTTCCAGAGCTGAATCCTGGCCTAAGTATGCTCTGGATCAGCTGTGGCATGGCAAGGCCTACCTTAGGGTCCTCCTGGCTGGGGCCAAGAGCTGGCATTGCTGCAGGATGACTCTCACCTTGGTCTTTACCAAACCTCACAGTCCCAGACTGCAAAAGAGAAAATAATATTCAAAATAATAGTTAGATACATAGAAAAATCAAAAATAAAGGTCAGTATTCGCAAGCCTCGCTCTGCACTTTTCTGTTTCAATCCCATTTGCGGCTGTGCTGCCTAAAAATCCCTGGGCATGTTCAAATGCCACTAATGTTCTCTGCTTTGGCAATGTCCTGTACTGGAGTGTCTGTCCTGTACGGAGGGTCATGCCAAGGAAAGTGAAATTTGCTGCAAGGGTTTAATACTTTTCAGAAAAATCTCACTTTTTCTTTCTCGCTCTCACCTGCGGGCAGGTAAACAACCAGTGTAGGCTGCAGGAGAAAAGCAGCACTGTGGATGTGTGACCATAGCAACTCCTTCAGGCTTTCCAGCAGAGAGGACAGTGTAGTTACTGGTAACACGGGAGCACCCATTGCTCGTCTCCTTGCTCTCGCCCATTCTTGAGCAAAATCAATGTTGCCGCCCAAGAAAAGGAAATCGCCTCTAGTGAGTCACTTTGCACTATCTCCTTCTAAAGCTGACTTGGAACATAAGGAGGGGTGGTTCATTTTGGATGGCGTGGCAATGGAAAGTATTGCCAGAGATTATAGTCATTCTCTGCCAAAGCTGGGCTGTATAATTCCTCCCTATAATGCTCGGAGGGACCCCCATGCAGCTGCCTATTTCACAACCAAGCCTGTACCTCCTTTGCTCCAAAGAACAGGACAAGTAAGTATCATTCTATGTGCACAAACATTTGGCCGAGTTTGCTTACCTTTGTTGGAATATTGTAGCTAGTAAAGTAAGTGTGTTCTAATTTTACCTTTTCTTCCTGTCCTTAGAAATCATAATAAATAAATACAAATCAGGTGTGAGAGGGAGGGTCTGAGCACAAACCTAGGAGTCAGGCATGCCTGAGTTCCAATCCTGGCTCTGCTACTGGCTCCATTAGTGGCCTTGAGCAAGCCACTTAACTTCTCTGCCTCAATTTTCCTTTCAGTAAAATGATTAACACCTATCTGCCCTGTAAAGATTAATTAGTTAAGGGTTTAAAGTGCTGTGAGGTGTTACTTATTTTAGCATACTAAATGTATTATTTAAGTAGGAAAATAAAAATAGAATAAAATTGCTTTATTTCAAAATCCGGAGAGAGAAAAACAATGCACTATTGTTAAAAACAAATAACTTATGAAAAAGTAGTTTTAAAAGTATTTTATCTTCACAGGCAAATGGAGGAACATCAAGTTATGGTAAAATGGCAGAGTGTTTCCGGTTCAGCAGCGCAGCTGCCCTTTATCTGATACTCAGGAACAAAGCTGGTGCAGGTACTGTGACAACCCCCACACCAGGGCCAGCTCCAGGCACCAGCTGAGCAAACAGGTGCTTGGGGCGGCCAAGGGGAAGGGGCGGCACGTCGGGCTCTTCGGCGACAATTCGGCGGAGGGTCCCTGTCCCTCTCGGAGGGAAGGACCTGCCGCTGAATTGCCGCCGAAGAAGAAAGCAGCGCGGTGGAGCTGTAACCGATTACGATTGCGGCTTTTTTTTTTTCCTCTCGCCGCTTGGGGTGGCAAAAACCCTGGAGCCGGCTCTGCCCCACACTGTAACACATAGGGTGACCAGATGTCCCAATTTTATAGGGACAGTCGGGATATTTGGGGCTTTTTCTTATATAGGTGCCAATTACCCCCCACCCCCGTCCTGATTTTCTGGTCACCCTGGTAACACATTGCACTTCAATAGCACCTTCCATTATTTTCATATTAGAGGCTCCAATCAGGATCCAAGTCCTACTGGGCCCTATACACATAGATAGTAAAAAGATGCTCCCTGCCCCAAGGCGCTTACAGTCAAAGGGCCTTTCCTGCAAAAACATACACACATGCTTAACTGTATACACAAGCGGTCCCATTGAGATCACTAGGACCATTCACATGCAAGGAATTATGCCTGCATGTAAATATTTACAGGGTCTAAGTCTATGACGAGACATCACATGGATGCACCTAACAGATGTGGGGGAGCACAAGGGGACTACGATTGATGTAACAAGCAGCAGTCAGAGCACACCAGCTGCCTAGCCATTGTTGAGTGCTGTGTAGGCATTGTGACAGATGTGAGATTTAAGCAGAGATCTAAAGAGAGAGGATAATGAAGTGGTTTTGCAGATTTTTAAGGGGTTATCTTCCCATGCATAACGTGATACCTCTGAGCCCAAGCCTGCTGAGGCATTTCTGAGCTGGAGAGTGTGATGAGTCACCAGAGGCAATTACCTGCAGGTCTTGTGACAGGCCCCCCACACCATTCAACCAGGGTTCAGCCAGTCTACAGGGGAGGACACACCTAGATGATCCCAAGGCACATATATAGGTGCCTAAGGGAAGCAGTCTCTAGTCTGCTCAACATCTACCTAGTTGGGAGCATTCCCATTGCTTACTGTTTCAACAGACTATCCTTGCTCCTGTTCCAGCTCTGGCTTGCTTCTGCTCTGCCATCTCTGTTTCTAGGCTAGGCAGCAGAGGAGAAAGCACAAAGATGTTTGAGGAAAAATTGGGCTGATGGACAATAAAGGATGGCATTGCTGGTGGAGTAGAGGCCAATGTCTTGATAGTATATAAGAGATAGGTGGGTACGGAACTGGTTAAAGGGGAGACTACAACGGGTCATACGAAAAGGTGGAGGGAGATTACTAGTAGAGTTTCTCAAGGACTGGTCTCGAGACCAATCTTAGTTAACATTTTCATTACTGACCTTGGCACAAAAAGTGGGATTGTGCTATTAAAATTTGCAGATGACACAGAGTTGGGAGGTATTGCCAATATGGAGGAGGACCAAAATATCATACAAGAAGATTTGGATGACCTTAAAAACTGGTGTAATAAAAATGGGATGAAATTCAATAGTGCAAAGTGCAAGGTCATGCTTTTAGGGACTAACAGCAATTTTTTCCCCCTATAAGTTGGGGATGTATCAGTTGGAAGCGACAGAGGAGGAGAAAGGCCTGGGTATACTGGTCAGTCACGAGATGACTATTAGCTACCAACACTATGTGGCCGTGAGAAAGGCTAATGCCATCCTAGGATGTATCAGACAAGGTATTTCCAGTAGAGAAAGGGAAGTGTTAGTACCATTATACAAGACACTGGTGAGACCTCATCTGGACTACTGTGTGCAATTCTGGTCTCCCATGCTTAAGAAAGATGAATTCCAACTTCAACAGATGCAGAGAAGGGCTACTAGGATGAGCAGAAGAATGGAGAACCTACTTTACAAGAGGAGATGTAAGTAGCTTGGCTAGTTTAGCCTAACCAAAGAAAGTTTGAGGGGAGATATGATTCCTCTCTATAAATATATCAGAGACATAAACAGTGGGAGAGGAGTTATTTAATTTAAGGGCCAATGGTAGCACAAGAACAAATGAATATAAACTGGCCATCAATAAGTTTAGGCTTGAAATTAGATGGTTTCTAACTATCAGAGGAGTGAAGTTCTGGAACAGCCTTCAAAACCTAACTTGTTTTAAGACTGAACTTGATTTGTTTGTGGAGGGGATGGAGTGATGAGATAGGCCATATTCCATTGTAGCCAATCTGTGACTCCTATTACTAAATAGTTCCAATGGCCGGAGATGGGACACTAGCTGGGCAGGGCTCTGAGTTTCTACAGATAATTTGTTCCCAAGTGTCTGGCTGCTGGGTCTTGCCCACATGCTCAGGGTCTAACTGATTGCCATATTTAGGGTAAGGAAGGAATTTTCTACCAGATCAGATTGGCAGAGACCCTGAGATTTTTTGCCTTCCTCTGTAGCATGGAGCATGGGTCACCTGCTGGTTTGAACTAGAGTGAATGGTGAATTCTCGGTAACAAAAGTCTTTAAATCAAGATTTGAGGACTTCAGTAACTCAGCCAGAGGTTATGGGCCTACTACAGGAGTGGGTAGGTGAGGTTCTGTGGCCTGCTATGTGCAAGAAGTCAGACCAGATGATTACGAGGGCCCTTCTGGCCTTTAAAGGCTATGAGATTATACACAGGGTGGGGCCAAAGCTCTTAAAAATGAAGACAAGTAATTGTGTTTGATGCAGCGGAGGAAGAGCCAGTGGAAGAATACAAAGGGAGGTGATGCGGCCAAAACAAAGAGCCAGAAACCTCTGAACCTCTCATCTGCAGATCTCACAGCATGCTATTTATTACCCTTATTTACATCATAGTAGCTCCAGAGAGCCTGGTTAGGCTCAGGGACCAATCGTGCTAGACACTTGCACAAACATAGAGGCGGACATGGCTCTTGCCCCAAAGGGCTCACAATCCTACAAGATGAGCAGCATAAGAAGGCAAGACAATCAAACATACCATCTTATGGTACACACGTATATAGACATTAGGAGCAAGAGAAAGATGTAGGAAAGTGTAGGGCCTCTACTTAGTGGGGAAGGAGAGCTAATAATTGATGACACCTGAGGCGTTAAATGCCTGTTATGCCTCAATCATCACTAAAAAAGGTTAATGGTGACCAGATACTCAACACAGTTAATACTAACAACAAGGGGGAAAGAACACAAGCCAACAAAGGCAAAGAACAGGTTAAAAATATGTAGATAAATCAGTTGTATTCAAGTCAGCAGGGCCTGATGAAATTCTTCCTAGAGTACTTAAGGCACTAGCTGAAGCAATCTGAGAACTATTAGCCATTATCACCAAGAACTCATGGAGGACTGGTGAGGTCCTAGTGGACTGGAGAAGGGCAAACATAGTACCTAGCTTTAAAGAGGGTAACAAAGAGGATCCAGGATATTATAAACCAGTCAGCCTAACTTTGATACCTGGAAAGATATTGGAACAAATTATTAAACAATCAGTTTGTAAGCACCTAGAAGATAACAAGATTATAAAGACCAGCCAGCATGGCTTTATCAAGAAAAAAATCATGCCCAAAACCAACCTAATTTCCTTCTTTGATAGGATTACAGGTAGGGTGACCAGATAGCAAGTGTGAAAAATTGGGACGGGGGTGGGGGGCAATAGGAGCCTATATAAGAAAAAGACCCAAAAATCAGGACTGTCCCGATAAAATCGGGACATCTGGTCACCCTAGTTACAGGCCTAGTGAAGTTGGGGGAAGTGGAGGGCAGGGAAGCAGACTTAATACATCTTGATTTTTAGTAATTTTTTTTTAACACAGTCCCATATGACATTCATCTAAGCAAAACAGGGAAATATGGTCTAGATGAAATTACTATAAGGTGGCTGCACAATTGATTGAAAGACCGTACTCCGAGTTATCAATGGTCCATTCTCAAACTGGGAGGATGTACTTAGTGGAGGGGTATCTCGCAGCGGTCAGTCCTTGATCTGGTGTTATTCAATATTTTCATTAATGACTTGGATAAAGGAGTGGAGACTATGCTTATAAAATCTGCAGATGACACCAAGCTGGGTGGGGATGTAAGCACTTTGGAGGACAGGATTAGAATTCAAACCAACCTTGACGAATTTGAGAATAGGTCTGACGTCAACCACTTCAGTAAAGTGCAAAGTACTTCATTAAGGAAGGAAAAAGCAAATACACAACTACAAAATAGGGAATAATGGGCTAAATGGTAGTACTGATTAAAAGGATCTGGGGGGTATGGTGGATCACAAATTGAATGAGTCAACAATTTGACGCAGTTGTGAAAAAGGCTAATATCATTCTGGTGGGGGGGGGGAGGTATATTAACAGGAGTGTCATAAATAAGACGTGGGAGGTAATAGGCCTGGTCTACTCGGCACTGGTGAGGCCTCAGCTGGAGTACTGTGTCTAAGTCGGGGGGAGCCTACACTTTAGGAACAATGTGGCTAAATTGGAACGAGTCCAGAGGAGAACAACAAAAATGATAAAGGGTTAGCAACCCTGCCCTCTAAAGAAAGGTTAAACAAACTGGGCCTGTTTAGTTTTGAGAAAAGAAGACTGGGGGTGAACCCAATAACACTGTTCAAATACATTAAGGGCTGTTATAAAGAGGACTGCAAGCAGTTGTTCTCCATGTCTGCTGATGGTAGAGCAAGCAGTATGGGCTTAATCTGCAGCAAGGGAGATTTAGGTTAGCAAGTAGGAAAAACGTTGCAACAATAATGGTAATGAAGCTCTTGAATAGGCTTCCAAGGGGTGTTGTGGAATCTCCATTGCTGGAGGTTTTTAAGAACTGGTTGGATGAACATGTTGCAGAAATGGGTCTAGGTTTACTTGATCCTGCCGTAGTGCAGGGGGCTGGACTTGATGACCGTGCAAGCAAGGTCCCTTCCAGCCGTACGTTTCTCTGATTCTGTGCAGTCTATAAGATGACAGCTTTGTAAATACTTTTTTTTATATATAAACAAGAGCCTCACAAGCTAACCTGATCCTTATTTGAGTTTTCCCTCAGGTCATTCTGCAACACATGTGGGTGGTCACCAGCTGTTTCTCACCTCAGTCAAGCCTCTGGTTGGCTACAACGGCACCTACGGTTACAGAAGAAACACTCCATCTCTGCGCAGGCAGCCTTCACTGTTTGGGCTAGTCACCAACTTGCCAATTCACTAAGGGCTGGTCTATGCAAAAATTTGCACCAAACTAATTAAATTGGTTGTAATCCACACTTTATTTCAGTGCAAGTTTGTGTGTTGACACTCTTATTTTGGATTCAGAGTGTCACTTTTATGTGGAATACACTGCAATATTATGGTGCTGAGCAGCAGAAAACCCAGTGTCTTGTTTTGATTTTTGCTGGTCTGGGTTGAAGCTACATTGAAATAAGACACTTGTACTCCATAATAAGAGTGCACACACACAGACTTGCACCAAAATAACTCAAGGTGTGAATTAAAACCAAGCTAGTTATTTCGGTGCAAGTCTGCAGGTGGAGCCGACAGAACTCTTATCACAGCATAGGCCACATTCTACTCTACTTTGAGCTGTGTTGGTGGGTGTTGTGAGCATTTTAATTTGCAGACTTTGCAAGTGAAATACAATTCTAAGTATCTGATCATGTACATACAGAGTCACACTGTGCTGTCTATCAATACTAAACATGGCTGGCTAACCCAGTTTCCTTTGATAATCACTAGTCACTTCTTATTGTGACAAAACTGCCCCTGAATGAGCAGTGATGAACTGGACCCTAAAAGACCCTTTGATAGTGGAGCAATAGATCCCAAGAAGAAAACCAATGAAAACATATTGGAGGGCTTCGTAGTCTCTTGGCTTATATGTCCACACAGGTGCGTAAGGAGGCATGAGCTCTCTTTCCATCCCTGTGCAGACTACCTGGACCTCAAGTCTGGGGGTACAGGAATAAGCAAGCACAGCAATATTCCCTGGCCAGAATAGGTGGGCAGGAAGTGGGCAAGAGTATGTGACATAAATGACACATTAGTTCTGTTAATAAGCAAGTCTGACATAATTTGGCTCTTCACGCCTATGACAGCAAGGCAGAAGCTCAGTAGTAGCATCGCTGACTCCTCATGCAGTTTTATGGCTCTGTTGTCCTTTGTGCAGAGCTCTATTTTAGTTTAGCTGGAAGAATTATGTATGTTCTCGGTGTTGGGACTGGTCATTGTTCAGAAAGGCTGATTCTAGAGCTGACAGATGATGTAGGGGTGAGTTCCCTATGTCCGTGATCACTATAACAGTTATAAGGAATTCTATGCTGCAAAAAGATTTAGATGACAAATGAAACGCAGTGCACAGCTCCAGACTAATGCAGCACTGCTTATTACATGAACTGAAATTTTACTGAACTGTTTTGTGTCTTTAGAATTGTACCAGGCAGCAAAGCTCTAAATAAATTAGCACACCCTTATTACTTAGGCAGCCAAGAAAGGGAAAATGGAAACACCTGTTACAGGTAGCATTGAATGAGATGTTGCCTAGTAACTCTCAGCAGGGAACAATATAAAGTCAGCTAGGTTAGCATTATCGATGTTATAGATGAGTGAAAATCTGATGGCAGGAAAGCTCTGTGCAGCACAGCTATAATTCTTTCCTTTTATGTCCTAAGTGCTTAGGAACTGCACAAAGGTATGTACAAGTTTATACAGACGTGGGTTTGACAAACAAGTTACTGGAAATATCTTTTGCACAGAAGCCTTTGCACCCATTGTGATCCAATCTCTGAAATGTGTAAAAAGATAGCAAGTCAAATGCCTCTGTGGATCCTTACAGTGAGTGGACGAGGCTTAGTTCTGATGCTATTTTTGCATCAGGAAGTACCTAGAGTGAAACCTTTAACCCATGTCTGCTAATGGCACAGGCACAAGGGCATTGTTTAAGGAGGAAGTGAGCTGCTCGTGCATCTGAACCATGGTTCCTTGAATGGTTTTAAATATGATTGAGGTTTGGAGTTTAAAAAACCATTTCCAACTAAGGCCACTTAAGATTTCCTCTGTTAACAGTGCTTAAAGCCACGGTAGAATGAAAAAGTGATAATGTTTGTGTAAAAACACCTAGCTTGTTTATCCCTGCTTCAGGGCAGCATTTCCTTACCAACATGACTGGAGTCTGAGAGCTGAGTTCTGCTCTGTGCCAACACTACCACTGGTACCAGGACCACAATGGAAGTGGCTTGTGTCTTCCCTATTTAGAGGCTGCCAGGGGCTGGTTTGGACCCCAGTGCAGATTAGAACAGCCCTAAAGTGCACCCTCCATTTCCATATCCCCTATGTGCACTGTGGCAGTGGGAAACAGCCAGGATGTAGGGCTGCCCCAGCCATCCATCCTTCCGCCCCCTCAATGCTGGGGGCTCCTGAGGGCACGGGCTAGGGCTGAATAGTACAGAGACAGATTGGTGCCTGCAGAACAGGTTCCCTGTGCCAGTTGATATTCACTGGGAGTTTAAGGAATTTGCACCTACCGTACGGCTCCTTTGTTTTGATGTAGCACAGCCAGCACAAAGAAGCTATTGGGCAACAACAAATTGTGCCCTGGCTGTCTAGTTACAGATCTTCTCAATCTGAAGGCTTCTTCACTGAAACTACGACAATCTAGATTAAATTCCAAACAATTTCATTCCATTTTTGAATTATGTTTACTTCTGAACTGTTCGCTGTAGTGGGAAAAGGTCTTCCTCTTGCGCTGCTAGAAGAGCCTGGGGCTAAGGTAACCATGCTCTGAAAATAGGTTTCTGGAAATGGATCACTTTGACCCTGTAGTCTCAAGAAGTGGTGCAATCTAGCTTCAGTGGGGGTAGGTCTGGTCTGGAGAAAACAGGGAACACAAGAGTTATCACACATACTGGTCATACTAGGGGCAATGTACCAAGTGCGTAAATCTGCTAACCTTGTAATAAGTCTCAAAGTCTAAAGTTACTTTCTGATGGCATCCAAGATATGGCATCCTTTAGCTAAACAAGCTAAAATCTCATTTGGAAGATGGGAGAAGTAACAGACAGAATCAATGGTCATTAAATACTTTAGGGATATAAATAAATACTGCTGGGGTGATAGTGGTAAGATTAATTACCCTCACACCTCATTCAATCTAAAATAGGGAGCATACCCCGTGAGGGCTCCACTTGCAATCTCAACCCAATTCAATTCTGGAAGAAGAATAAATTTGTCAGAATTGAATCTCGGTGGGAATTGCAGCAATTCCAAGCCCCTTTTGATTCTCTGGTGCCTGTCTGGGGCTGGGAGAAGGTGTTAATACTTTGGACTTACATTACCCCACTGCAGAGCTTTGAATTTCTGGGGTCAGTTGCTCTGTCACAAGTCGCTGCTTTAACGAAATGTCTCTCAGACCTGGAAAAATGCTAATTTGCAGATGTGCATTATTTGCTTTTTAATCAGTATTTAATGAGCTCAACATTAAAAAGCAAACATTTTAACACTGAAAACTACAGGCCACAACTACTTGGATTTACTTTTTAAAGTTAAATGTATAAATTTATGTTAAGTACAAGGCAATCATTGAGGTTTTTATTTCAACACTTACAAGACAGAGGAACACTTCAATGTTCAATTTCATAAACATTTTGCATTATTTCATAGAAACTTAAACATTTAATCAAAACTAATACATTGTACACATTCGTAAAACCAAATTCAAATGAACACAAATATTAGGCTAGAAATTACAATAAATATATTTTTACCAACATTTTCAACATCAATAAAACAAAACTCCAGTGGCACAAAGGATCTGGTAGTGAATTTATGTTTGGTACTAAAATTTGTAGCTTTCACAATAGTACTTAAAGATCCTTCTCCTACTAGTCTAAGCTTGGTTTAAAGGTTAACGAAACACTGTTGATACAGAACCTTTGTCCAGAAGGTCTGGGACCATCATCAAACACATGACCAAGCTGGGCCTCACACTGCAACAGAAAAACCATCATTAGTTAAGGGAACACAAATGTCTTCATGGGAGAATATCAGACAGCCCTCCATGTTCTGCAGTGCTATTCCACAACTTAGTTAAGAATGACAGCTCAGGGGGAAAAGAAACCCTACAGGCTACTCAGACATTTCTTTAAGAAAAGATTTTCGACACTCACAGCATGAGGTTTGGGATCAGCACAAAGCTAACAGCACATTCACAAGTTGTAAAGACATCCAAAGGAATGTGAGGTTATGAGTTGTTCTAAGAGATCCCAGTCTTTCCAGGTTAGCAGTAATACACAATAAGCTGTACTCACTACAGCACCTGGCCCTGCTCCAGGCAAGTTATGACCTGGTTCTGCAGGTCTTATGCATACAAAGTTCTTGCTAACCTCTATGGAATACTTTGTCAATCCTAGCTTCACACCTCTGCTACATGATGAGGCATCGGGTCAGACAAAGTGTGGACAAACATCCAAGACATGTTTGTAACAGTTAGTCACATAAAATAATCTCTAGTGAATTGGTGTAATAGATTTTGTTCCTAAATTCCAACCTGAGTGTACTTAAAAAGATGCTCACCTTATCTGCCAGATTGTTCCCTCACCCAGAAATGGATTTTTATAGCTGATACTGCTTTGATCTTGACTCTCATATCTAAATCCCAAGGGATGAGAAATAAAACTTTTCAGTGGTATCCTAACACTCACAGATACATCCGGACAGACTAATTTACTAACTGCATGGATGCAAACAAAACATATCCACAAAGATTTTATAGTATCAGAGGGGTAGCCGTGTTAGTCTGAATCTGTAAAAAGCAACAGAGGGTCCTGTGGCACCTTTAAGACTAACAGAAGTATTGGGAGCATAAGCTTTCGTGGGTAAGAACCTCACTTCTTCAGATGCAAGTAATGGAAATCTCCAGAGGCAGGTATAAATCAGTATGGAGATAACGAGGTTAGTTCAATCAGGGAGGGTGAGGTGCTCTGCTAGCAGTTGAGGTGTGAACACCAAGGGAGGAGAAACTGCTTCTGTAGTTGGATAGCCATTCACAGTCTTTGTTTAATCCTGATCTGATGGTGTCAAATTTGCAAATTAACTGGAGCTCAGCAGTTTCTCTTTGGAGTCTGGTCCTGAAGTTTTTTTGCTGTAAGATGGCTACCTTTACATCTGCTATTGTGTGGCCAGGGAGGTTGAAGTGTTCTCCTACAGGTTTTTGTATATTACCATTCCTGATATCTGACTTGTGTCCATTTATCCTCTTGCGTAGTGACTGTCCAGTTTGGCCAATGTACATAGCAGAGGGGCATTGCTGGCACATGATGGCATATATAACATTGGTGGACGTGCAGGTGAATGAGCCGGTGATGTTGTAGCTGATCTGGTTAGGTCCTGTGATGGTGTTGCTGGTGTAGATATGTGGGCAGAGTTGGCATCGAGGTTTGTTGCATGGGTTGGTTCCTGAGTTAGAGTTGTTATGGTGCGGTGCGTGGTTGCTGGTGAGAATATGCTTAAGGTTGGCGGGTTGTCTGTGGGCGAGGACTGGCCTGCCTCCCAAGGTCTGTGAAAGTGAGGGATCATTGTCCAGGATGGGTTGTAGATCACTGATGATGTGTTGGAGAGGTTTAAGCTGAGGACTGTAGGTGATGGCCAGTGGAGTTCTGTTGGTTTCTTTTTTGGGCCTGTCTTGTAGCAGGAGGCTTCTGGGTACAGAAGGTAGCCATCTTACAGCAAAAAAACTTCATTTGATCCTGGGATGCACAAATGGGGAAATTTTCAGTAGGAATAGAGGGGTTATTTTACCTCTGTATTTGGCAATGGTGCACTCACTGCTAGAACACTTTGCCCAGTTCTGGTGCCCACAATTCAAGAAGGAGGTTGATAAATTGGAGAGAGTTCAGAGAAGAGCCACAAGAATAATTAAGGGGTTAGAAAACATTCCTTATAGTGAAAGACTCAAAGAGCTCAATCTATTTAGTTTAATAAAGACTGTTAAGGGATGACTTGAGTACAGTCTATAAGTATTTTATGGGGAACATATATTTAATACTGGGTTCTTCAATCTAGCACAGAAAGGTATAACAATCCAGTGACTGGTAGTTGAAGCTAGACAATTCAGACTGTAATTAAGATGTACATTTTTGACAGTGAGGGTTACTAACCACTGGAACAATTTACTAAGGTTTATGGTCGATTCTCCACCACTGACAATTTTTAAATCCAAGACTGGGTGTTTTTCTAAAGATATTCTACATTGGTGAAGTTCTATGGCCTGTGTTATGCAGGAGGTCAGACTAGATGATCACAGTGATAGATTCCAAGGCCAAAAGGGACCAATCTCTAGATATTGTTATATGGCAAACTATGCAGACAATGATAGAAAGATGAGGAAAGAAGAAAACACCATAAAAAAGTCCTTCTGTACCACCTTCAAGATAAATATACCTGTTTGCAAATGACTTCCATGCTGGTTGATCCCAATGAGGTATCTGGACACCTCAGGATATTGGTATTGCTTTCATCTGTATCACATGCACCAAAAGCTTCCGAAAATGAAGGCCATCCTTGCCGGAATTGTATTTCTTCTCTGAACTATTGAGGACAGCAGATCTTGTTATTAATCAAGAATATAGATGTTAAATAGACTTTTTTTGTTGTTTTCAATAGGAAAAACTAGCTTTTCCTTCTACTCTCTCCCTCACCTTTGTTTTTGTTTGTTTGTTTGTTTGTGTGTGTTTGTTTTTTAAATAGCATTTGGCTCAGTAAGCATCTTTTTCAGTGCACCATCACTGTTCCAGAACCTTTTCACCTAATAGATTTCTTGTTCTTTCTACAGTACAGGCTTCTGTCCCATCAATGGTGGTCCAGCCTTCTACAGTGTTTGAAAATGGCTTTCCAAATAGCTAAACACACTAGGCACTTTCTGTAGAGCCCCAAAGGCCACAGTTCAAAACCTTATACTTCCAAATACGTTATTTAAAAAAAATCAAAATTGAAAATTACAGTAAGTTTTGGAGTCTCATTAGTTTAACCTGCCAGACAAGGTTTATACATCAGAGCAACTGCTGCTTGAAACAGCAAAAGCGACAAGGTGTAACTAAAAAAAGTTCGGCAGATCAATTCTACACAAGTCTATGGAGCTTTCTAGAATACAATGATCTACTGCCCCCAAGAGGTGACAATTGGCATTACAGAGACAACTACTACTTGTGGTTAAACAGGAACTGGAAAAAAATATGCTGAAAATGTTAAGAGACTGGGGTGGGGAATCCTTGAGCCAACCTTTGCTCATAAGATACAATTCAAAATTCTGTCAGGAGGAAAAATAAAGTCAAAGATAATGCAAATCAATATAGCTAATCAATAGAAAAACTGAAGATTTTACCTCAATCACAGAACAGCATGGCATGAAAAATATATGGTATTCAAGAATGAAACAATTTCAGTTTATTTGCCTTAGGGTTCCTTTTTACATGTGTTTTAATTCTCCAAGTAGACATTTAAAAAGAGAACACTACAGTTAATAGATGGGATTATTACTAATACAGAACCAGTTCCACATTCATCTTAAAATCTATTATAAATTATGATCAAAGTAATAGTTTTAGACTTAAATTCAGTACAAAGGAATCTAAAAGTTCCCTCCTTTATAAATAAAGTAGGATTTATTAATGACAGTAATTCAAAATTGTTCATTTCTACGGATAAGAGATTTGTACATCATTGCAACAAATCAAGACTGATTGCACTACTATGATAAATATACCGAAGAACAAATCCTGAAGGTCTCTACCCAGGTTTTTATTCTCTTATTCCAGGGCCAGCTTTCTCAATGCTCCCCAAAAATCAATGCTCACAGTGGCACCTAGTGGTAGACAGAGACACTGCCACCATTGAATAGTTTCCAGTAGCAGAAGGGAGTCTTGTATCACAAATGCTCTAAAGTGAAACATTTAATTAAGATAATATACATGTTATGGTGGGGCATGAAAGACTGACAAAATCTTATTTCTGTGCCTTTCAGAAAGACATATTAATATCTGATACATTTAATGTTTCTAAAATGGCAATTTTCACTTTAATTCAAGTCAAAAATAGCAATGTATGTCTGGCACATAATTTGTAAATAACTGTAAATATTTTACAAGCAATATAATCTTTGCAAGTAAATGAGAGACTGTAGCGAAGGAATGACTGGAGGATCACTCTTCTAAGGGCTACTGCTCCATCTATTACACAAAGGCACAAAGTATTATTGAAAATGCTCAGCTACAGGTTTGCAAAAGATGCACAGAGTTTGGCCCCCAACACCCAGGGATCTCAGGGGTCTGCTAGAAGCCAGGACTGATTATCACACAGAGATATCCAGTCAGGGCCGGCTCCAGCTTTTTTGCCGCCCCAAGCGGCGAAGCGGAAAAAAAAATAAAAATAAAAAAATAAAGCCGATCGGCGGCACTTTGGCTTCATTCTTCTGCAGCAATTCAGCGGCGGGTCCTTCACTCCCTCTTCCTCTTCAGCAGCAGCTCAAAGAGGAAGAGAGGGACTGAGGGACCCGCCGTCAAATTGCCGCCGAAGACCCGGACGTGCAGCCCCTTTCCATTGGCCGCCCCAAGCGCCTGCTTCCTTCGCTGGTGCCTGGAGCCGGCCCTGTACCCAGTGCATCTGCACTGTACTGCAAGGCTTCAACTGAACCAGTTCTCCAGGGGCTCCTCTATCTGTCACCTGTTGAGGGAAACATGCCCCCTCATCTCATGGGGGTATTCGACAGTACTACAGAGGCTCATGGCAGGAAAGTTAACAGAGCCTGCAGATTCCCCATATGGGTTGGTGAAGGGACATTATGTGGTCCCCAGTCCTGCCCCACTCCAGCTATGCAAGGCTCTCTGCAGCATCTGGGACAGCTTTGCCCCAACACATATGGGCAGGGGAAGAGCCACATGCAGCTTCCTAAGGCATGGCCTGAGCCAATACAGGCATCTGGTTACAACTTCATCTAGTTCGGCTGCTTCTTTTTGTCTGTTTTAATAGTTTTATTTCCAGAACACAAGAATAAGCTCTACATATTGATACACTAACTCTCCATCACTAGGGTGACCATATGTCCCGATTTTATAGGGACAGTCCCGATAATTGGGGCTTTTTCTTATATGGGCACCTATTACCCCCCACCCCCATCCCGATTTTTCACACTTTCTATCTGGTCACTCTACCACCACCGCTCCACACATAGTACATGAAAATTACAACAGAATATTGATAAATTGTCAAGAAACAACCACATTTCCTTACATTTATCCTTCTATTCATTTAAATGGGATGATACTCTGTAAGGACCCTATCTGAAACCTAGTGAAGTCAATGGAAATTTTTCCACTACAACCCCAACCGGTTTTGGATCTGTCCCTAAATTTGCTAGTTCATTCAGTCTTCTACACCAGTTTTACAATGTTTAAGCCTTGCTGGAGAGGTTTTCTATTTTCAAAAGATCAATCTTCTGAGCTATTAAACCAGCTTTCAAACAGAAATTGTCCCTGTGTGGTTTACAAGTAAGTACATCACTTAGATTCCCTAACAGAAACATTTTAGTAGCCACAAAAATACTGCTGTGCAAGATCATATTTGTCCTTTGAAGTACTTAATCGCAGAATTTATGGATAACTGGACTTTCCCAAAACATATGCATTAGATTAGCCTTCACCATACTATACCTCCAACACGTCATTTGCTTTGATTTCTATTTTAGCCATCCTTGATAGAGTCCCGATAATTCTAAAAATGCTTTTTGTAGTAGAAATCTCAGCTGTATGGTTATTGAAGGTTTGATTAAAACTCCGTAATTCGCTATCTATGAAGGTTGAGATCTTTGTTCCATGTCTTTTGAACCTTTTTCACTGAGCATATGGTAGCAGAGAGAATTAAGGATATATATATATATATACACAGAGAGAGAGAGCGAGAGAGAGAGAGAACTTTTTGTTTGGCTAAAAGCCTTGGCTAAAAGTCTGATGCATTTTAAGAAATAAAGATTTTTTGTATTGTGCTGTTTTTTATGTGTGTGTGTACAGCTCAGCTAAACAATGATGAATTATTCTCTTTTCAAATACTAGTTTTTCTATTAGTATTGTGTAGATCCTTCTTAAAAAATTTGATTCATGGAATTTTTTTCTCAGTCCATTTTAACCTATGATTTTTCCTATTTCCAATCTTAAAAGATAGGTTAAAAGATACAAAAGTTTAAGCAGTGTTCATTGGTATTAAATATATTTCCATGCTCACCCAAAGGTGAATTTAGTCAGTTCCCAATTATCAAGATCTAGTTTTATCACCGTTTATTGCTGGGTCCAGCTTCATTTTTACTATAATCTTTAAGTTGTTTTTATTTTATTTTATTGCCCTAGTATGCAGTTCCTCAGGTTCCCACTGAAGTTCTAGTCTGAAATGTATATTTTAAAACATTTATAGAAACTGGTATGATTTCAGCCTTATCCCAATTTAACTCTTAGTTGGAAATATACAAGCCAATTAGCTAGGTCCAAAATATGAGGAACCATCTTTTCTGGCTCAGTTACAGACAGTAGAGCCATCTGCATATAACATTCCTAGGCACCCTATTGACAAACTTAGATGTTGATGATCTTGCAGTGTGTGTAGTGCTGATAAGGAGGGTATGGAGAGGAAAAGCACAGGCACTCAGGGCCAGATTTTCAAAGGTATTTGAAAATTCCACATAGTGGGAGTAGGTTAGGCACCTAACTGCCATTTACTTAGCAGGAGTTCAGCACCTAATCTGCTTATGTGCCTTTGAACGTCCCACTAGATGCCTATCTGCTTCGTAAAGGCACCTAATTATCTTAGAAAATCTGCCCCTCACAGGCCAGTAATGTCAAGGGCATGCAGAGAATAGCTGACAGATTCCCATGCCACATTTTCTAGCACTTGTGTCCCTGCAGATCTGCTGGGGGGGGGGGGGGGAGAGAGAGAAGGAGGGAGGCTGGGGGGCAGATATTACAGTGCTCAGACACAGTGAGTTGGCAGCAACCATCCTCACTATATAAAAGTAGGTGTACAGCAGCAATTTTAACAGAAAACCAAGACTGCTGCTCTATGGCAGAGTAAAGCTGATGCACTGCCTCCAGAAGAACAGGGTCTGGAGAAGGACTACTCAGCTGGCCAGTAAGTACTTCTCAGAGCTAAGCAGTCTAATGACCACTTTTCCTTACTTCCCTTCTGTTACTTTCAGGATCAAGCCCTTAGTGCCCCTGGTAATTCTGCAGCTGTCAAGGCTCTTTGGCTAACCTGAAAGTAGGAGAGACGGTGGAAATCCTTGGTGAGTGCCTCTGTGGACAATAAACATCTGAGATAAGGGGGAACCATCATGCTGGATCAAACCAGGGGCCTATTTGGTGCAGTGTTCTGTCTCCAAGAGTGGCTAGCAACTGCTGCCTCAGAAGATGGTGCAAAACCCTGCAGTGGGCAGTTATGAAATAACCTGCCCCCAAGGAGAGTTTCTTCTTTACTTCCATTAGTTAGAGGTTAGCTTATGTCATGGAACACGAGGGTTTATAGTCCTTCCCAAACTCTTGGGTGTGTTTTAATCCTTACTATTATAACTCCGGATATTTTTGTCATCCATATAAATTTCCAATTCCTTTTTGAATCCTGATAAGGTTTTGGCCTCAATATCTTCTAGGGCAATGAATTCCCCAGGCTAAGGATAAAAACTAATACTTCCTTTTCTCATCTTTAAATCTGCCACCTTTCAATTTCACTGATTGTCCCTTTGTTTTTCTATTATGAGACAAGGTGAATATGCCTGGTCTACCTTCTCTCTACCATACATTATGGAGCATACTTTTATCATGGTCCCTCTTGTCTCCTTTCAAAGGTAAGCAGATCCAATCTTTTCACTCTTCATATGAATGTTTTTCCATGCCTCTAATCATTCTGGTTGTCCGTCCCTGAACCTCTTCTACACAGACACAGAAGCAACTATGCCTGGGTACAACAGCCCTGCCTAGCTCCAAAGTCAGTGGTAGTGTTGCTTAGCGGATACAGCACTGGATGGGGATTCAGAAGACTTGGTTTCTATTCCTGGCTCTTCTATTTTCCTGCTAAGTGACCCTTGGCAAGTCACTTCCTTGCTCTGTGCCTCAGTTTCCCCATCTGGGATATGGTGATAAAGATACTAACCTCCTTTATGAAATGCTGTGAGATCTACTGATAAAAAGTGCTATGTAAGAGTTTGACTTTAATAATAATAAAATACCAGCCTTTTTTCCCAGCTGTAATGCACATTCTCAGTTCACTTTACTGAATGCCTTTTCAGCATCTAGAATCAGAATTGCAATTTGATTTTGTCTGTAAACATGTGAAGACATGTCAAAGCTAGAATAGTTGTCATTAGCAACACCAGCTTGGCTCACTCTGGGAGAATATATTCTATTTGTGTATCCATAACTCTGACAATAATCTTACAAATAAAATTAAGGAACAAGGATCATCCAGTCACTTTTTGGGGGGGATTTAGTATGAAAGAAATGAAAACATCCATAAGTGTTTGTGGTAGGATGTAATCTTCAATGGCTGCCTTGAAGGCCCTAATTAATCTTTTCTAAAGTTAAAACTCTTCCAACATAAAATTCCATGCATCAAGTCCCAGTCTTCTCCCATTATTCAGAGAAGTGACTGATCCCCATTTATTTTTCTTTCCTTGTAGTCTTATCCCAATAATTTATCACTCCTCTTTTAAATCCCTCCTTAAAGCACACTTCTGCAAGGCCTTTCAAAATGACCGATGTTCAGAGCTGGATGAAGACAGACACTATAGGACATGCCTAGGTCCCAGCTTCTGGAGTCATGTGACTATATCAGATTCTCCGTTTAAAAAAAAAAAAGTAGGTTTCTAGCCCTCCAGGTTGAAAACATGACACGAGTGTAATTGATAAAGTCATGTCTGCCTGAGTCTTCAGACAGCCTGAATAATAGCTCAGAGGTGGGATCTGCCCCATTAATCTCAATGGGGTATTAGCACCAAGACCTGCTGCTTTGGGGCTTCACCCATATCAACCAATAGAGGCCTCTGTGCAGCAGGGGAAGAGTGCAGAAGCCCTGGCCCAGTCACTGTAGCACAGGGGTCTCAAACTCAGATGACCTCGAGGGCCGCATGAGGACTAGTGCATTGGCCCGAGGGCCGCATCACTGACACCCCCCACTTGCTGCCCCTGGCCCAGCCCCCACTCCACCCCTTCCATGAGGCCCTGCCCCTGCCCCGCCTCTTCCCACCCCTTCCCCACCCCCATTCCAACCCCTTCCCCTAAGTCCTCACCCCAACTCTACCCCCTCCCTGCCCCCAGTGGGGGCTCAGGGCAGGGAGTTGAGGTGCAGGAGGTGTGCAGGGTATGGCAGGGAATTGGGGTGTGGGGTGCAGGAGGGGTGAGGGGTGCAGCGGGGGCTCAGGGCAGGGAGTGCAGGAGGTTCCAGGGTGCGGCAGGGGGCTCAGGGCAGGGAGTTGGGGTGTGGGCAGGGCCGGCTCCAGGCACCAGCGCAGCAAGCAGGTGCTTGGGGCGGCCAACGGAGAGGGGCGGCACGTCCGGCTCTTCGGCGGCAATTCGGCGGCGGGTCCCTCACTCCCTCTCGGAGCGAAGGACCAGCCGCTGAATTGCCGCCAAAGACTGAAGCGGTGGTGGTAGAGCCAAAGTGCTGCAGATCGCAATCATGGCTTTTTTCTTTTCCCCCCTTCTTTTTGCTGCTTGGGGCGGCAAAACCCTGGAGCTGGCCCTGGGTGCGGGAGGGGTGAGGGGTGCAGCAGGGGATTGGGGTGCAGTTTGTGGCAGGGGGCTCCAGGCAGGGGGTTGGGGTGCAGGAGGGGTGAGGGGTGCAGGGTATGGCAGGGGGCTCAGGGCAGGGAGTCGGGGTGCAGGAGAGGTGTGGGATGCGGCAGGGGGCTCCGGGCAGGGGCTTGGGGTGCAGAAGGGGTGCGGGGTACGGGCTCTGGCCCGGTGCCGCTTACCTAGAGCGGATCCGGGGTGGCAGCTCCGCGCACCACGGCCAGGGCAGGCTCCATGCCTGCCTGCCCTGTCCCCGGCCCCACTCCGCTCTGCTCCGCTACAGGAAGCAGCCGGAGTCCCTGGGGGGGAGAGGAAACAGCACCATGTGCTGCTCTTGCTGCTCCTCCAGGTACCTCTCCCAAAGCTCCCATTGGCCGCGGTTCCCAGTTCCCGGCCAATGGGAGCTGCAAGAGCACGGAGCCTTCTGTTTGCCTCCCACCCCCCTGCCCGGGGCTGCAGGGACATACAGTAGTTCAGCCGCTTCAGGGAGTGGCGTGGGGCTCGCGGCGACATGGGGTAGGCGGGGGGGGGGGGGAGGGAGCTTTGCGGGCCGCATGAAAGAACCCCACGGGCCACATGCGGCCCGCGGGCCGCGTGTTTGAGACCCCTGCTCTAGCAGATGCACCCTGGGAGGTGCCTGCTCTCTCCAGAGGAACCCTTGCTGCATCCTTAAGAAGAGGAGGGACCCCGCTTCTGCCCCTAGGGGGGAAGAAATGGGTCCTATGCTGCTGCAGCTGCCTCTATGAAGTGAGGAGGTCCTTCTGTCTCCACCATTCCAAGTGATGGGGAAGGACCACACAGCATCATGATATGCCTAGGTGCTGGGCCCAGATTGCTTTTGCTCGACCCTGCCTGTGCTGCAACCTCTTACATCACCTCCAACTCTTCCCAGTGGGCCAGGTGCTGTGTGTGTCCAATTTGTTTTGAATTACACCACAAGCATCTTAGAAGGTCATCATGTTTTCTTACTTCCTTGTAACGTACCAGGCCCACTGTTAACACCTATTATTTATTTGTTTGCTATTAGGCATCTTCATGTGCTTAAGAATAGGGCCCAATACATACCCATGTCCCCACCAGCATCTTGGAAGTCTCATGCATAATTTTTAGTATGCTGGCATCAAAGGATTTTTCGATAGTCTGGGCTATGATTTGCCCCCGCCCCCCAAGAATATATTGCACTGCCTGTCATACTATGAAGCTCTTAGGACAGCCATATACACTGGAATTTTGAGGCTCTTACCTGAACAATGGGGCATTACAGCACACACAATGGTACATTCCTGGATCTCTGTTATTCAGATAGATTCCAGTAAATGGCTAAAAAACAACATAGTATTAACATACTACTTTCAAGGCTCAACATCTGGAGCAAGCATGTAGGGGTGGTGGTGTCAGATTTGAAACGGGAAAAACAAAGAAGGCTTCACAGGGGGCCTTTGAGAAACAAACAACACACACACATACAATCGAGGGGAATATGCCTTTGGATTAACAGTGAAGATTTTGCCCCTGTCTTCAAAAGCTTCCAGAATACGGTCTAACAACAAATGTGTAAATCATCCAGGTAGTGGGGCCAGTGTCACGACCTTCTAAGCTCATGAAGTGTGCAGCACCTCACAGATCAAGTCACTTATATAGAGTTCAACAACTTCAAAGTACTCTACAATTAACTAATCCTCATAGCCCCTCTGGGAGGTAGAGAATTGTTATCCTTATTTTACAACTAAGGAAACAGACACAGGTTACGTGATTTGGTCCAAGGGCACATGGCAAGTTAGTGACATAGAACTAAACCATATGGCCTTTCAATTAGAGAATGAAATATAGCAGGGTGACAAGGTATGAACATGGTCTGGCATGTAAGGGTTACTGGGTTCCAGCCTATTACATGGCTGTTGTGGGTGGGATTATAAAGGGAAAGAGGAAGCTGGTGCAAAGAAGGCTAGCACAGGGGAAAGGTGTATTCTGGTTGGAGCTAGAAAGGCCCTAGCGATTATTACTCGGTAATTTGAGTTGATTTGTTTTGAGCTTTGTTTTTGAAGATCAAACAATCCCTAAAGAAAGGGCTGAGTCTGCACACCAGTTTACAAGCACACCGGAACTGCCACACTGGATCAGACCAGTTGCCCATCTAGGCCAGCACCAGAGGCTTCACAGGAAAGAAATCCTGCAGTAGATGGGGGTAAGGAGTCCCCCAGAGAAAGTTTCTTCCCAACCCCCAGTAGCTGAAGGATGGATTAAGCCCAGAAACATGAACAAAATGAGATATATTTCCAGTACTGTCTCCTTGACAGGCATCGGACCTCGTGCTTACCAGTTCAGTTCCTTTTTCTCTCGTGATATAGAACTGTTCCGGAGTCAATTTCTTTTGCCAATCAGTGATGACAGCTGTGTCATCATATCTAGTCAGAGACCCCACATCTTTAACTGGAAAAATAAAAGAGTACATATTTAAAAATATGCGCTTTTCTCATTTTGAAACACAATCTGTTGGCCACTTTCCACTTCAACATCAGGCTGAAAGTTCACTTTGCCCACAAACAACTGAATACTCTGGGTTTATGTGGGTAATATATAGGTGACGAAGGTGGGGCTTGCCACACCCAACAGAGGAGCAGGGCATGCTGTTGCAGTGCAAAACTCCACACCTGCTCTCCATGCTATGGGCTGGAACCGTGACTGCAGGCCCTACACACCACTTATGTTAGATACTGGAGCTGTGTAACACTGACCCTGTCCTGCAACTCCCCCAGCTTGGCCCTCCATTCAGGCTGAGGTCAGCACAGAGGCCCCTTAGTCACTGCTCTGCTGGTGCACCTTCTTCACCCCTATACATTCATGCAGGGTTTGGCATAATTTGACGCTTAGAAATCAGAGACAAAACTAACAGAGATGTTATCCTCATTTACAGACCATCAAAGACTAGAGTAGTGGTTCTCAACCCACAGGCCACTTGTGGCCCAATCAGCATACAACTGTGGCCGATGTGACATCCTCAGGGCCATCCAGGTAGTATATATATTGTGTGGGTGCGGCCCACATAACACAGAGAGCTACATATGCGGCCCACAATGGTAAATAGGTTGAGAACCATTGGACTAGAGGAACTCACTGATACCTTGTCAACAATGGTGGTGAAATATCCCACACTTGTCATATTGAGAGACTTCAGCATTCATGTCAATAAGGCATCAGATGCAAAAGCTCTAAAGCTTCTCTCATTTGCCTCCCTAGAACTTTCACAGGTCATTTCTGATCCAACCACACAGCTGGTCACATCTTAGACCTGGGTCTTTGGATTAGATGTCGATATCGAGATATCACAACCCAGATCATCACCTCATTAAGACAGTGGTCAGAACTCCTCCAGCTTCCAGGCAACAAGACCCACCCAGGATCCTAATTTCACCACAAAGACATAGACGCCATCAAATTCCAAAGCCTATTAAACTGACCCCAAAGGACTGCAATGCTCCATCCACAGGACAAGGAGTCAAGGATCTCATGAATCTTTACCATTGTATGCAAGCCTTGACCATCAACACATTGGCCCCCAAATAACCCCTTCCTGTCACCCACACAAGTCTCTCTAGTTTTCTGACATCTTATGCCTGATGAAGAGAGCCAACATACTGCCTCCCTGCAGTTCACACCTCAACTGGGACTCGGTACCGGACACCCTAAGAGAGTCTTGACCCAAGATATATGAATCCAACCCAAGTCATGAGCAGCTGGTGCCACCACTAAGGGAAACAGCCAACACCGTTTTCAGGGCAGGAATCTTCCCTTCCTCCTTCAAATATGCAATAGTCTGACCAACACTGATGAAACCTACCCTGTATACACAGGTTCTAGTTAATCACCAACCCGTGTGAAACCTTTGGTTCCTGAGCAAGCTGATAGAGAAGCTAGCCAAAGGCCAACTAAAAGTTAATCTTACTAACGCTAATATTCTATACCTGAAACAATCTGGATTCAGGCCAGACATTGATTCTCCAGACCTCTCTGCAGCATTTGACACCGTTGACCACAAGATACTTATGTCTCACCTGGGAGAGGTGGTAGAGGTCCAGGGTTATGCACTAAAAGGGGTTGAGTACCTCCTGGAGAGACACACCCAACAACTAATGAGGGGAAACTGCACTTCTGCCACTAGACCTGTCACTTGTGGAATGATACAAGGATCAATTCTATCCCCATTCCTGTTCAACATCTACATGTAGCCAATATGGGAACTAGTCAGAGGACATGAATTTAAGTGCCAGCAATATCCAAGTGAAACACAGCTAAATCTACCCTTTGCTACACATGGCCATATCACCACCACCAAGATGGCCCACTACTTGGCTGAAATCAGCTCATGGCTGAAGAATAGCTAGTGGAAACTGAACCCTAGCAAGGCAGAGGTGACCCTGGTGAATGGATAAAAGCATTTTGAGGAATTTGCACCCATGGTGCAGGACACACATAGTGCTTAAGGCGCACACCCACATTAGGTCAATTCAGTCCATAGCTGAGGGTTGCTTCTGGATTCCTTGCTGACATTATGCTGTCACCTAGCGGCGTCTATGAGCTATGCTGTGTACCATCTCTGGTTGGCTAAAAGACTGTCCCATCCTGACAGATGATGGCCTCAGATACACCTTTTCAACTCGTCTTGACTACAGCAATGTAATATACCTGGGCACAAAGCCATCAGCCCTTAAGAAACTCCAAATAGTACAGAACACTGCAGTGCATCTCCTTATCAATACAGGCTACCATGAGCACAACATCCCTGTCCTCCACTCTCTGTAATGGCTTCCCAGAGAATAGAGTTAAGTTCATGGTCTCAGTCCTTATCTTCAAGGCCCTCAATGGCCTGGGCCCAGGGTATCCAAAAGATCACCTAAAGCTCTGGGGTGAGGACCATGATAAGCAACTGTGCTCCACTGGCACAATGAAACACTGCAATAAGGGTAAAGCTCATCTGTGAGGGAGACAGAGCTTTCCTGAGGTCCAGTCTGCAACTGTGGAACAAACTCCTCCAGGAACTCACAAACCTCATTACCTTCCACTCCAAGTACATGGCACTCATCTCCAACCTGCCTTCTCTAACACTGAGTGCACAAAAAACTCCAACCCTGTCAAAACAAAACACCATACTGCACACACAGATCTCCTCCCTGGGAAGAGGATGAGAGAGAGAGAGAGAATGAACCACACATGACAGATGTTAGGGCTGGTCTACACTAAATCTGTAAATTGGCCTAAGTTATGCTACTTCAGTTACGCAACTGAAGTCGACGTAATTTAGGTCGACTTACAGCAGTGTCTACACCACGCTGTGTCGACAGGAGACGTTCTCCTGCCAACTTATCTTACACTTCTTGGGGAGGGGGAGTACAGAAGTCCACTGAGGAGCACTCTCCCATTAAATTAGCAGATCTTCACCAGACCCGCTAAATTGACACCGCTGCATCGATAGCAGCAGTGCCAATTTAGTTTTATAGACATGCCCTTAGTCACCTCACTTAATGCATTACTGGAAGGTGCTCAGCTATTGCCATGATTAGGGCCCTACCAAATGCACAGCCATGAAAAACGCGTCACAGACCGTGAAATCTGGTCTTTTGTGTACTGTTATTCTATACTACAAAAGTACCCTAAACTCTAGGGTAAAAGTATACAAAAATACGCAGCATTTCTCAATCTGGGAGTCCCAACCCAAAAGGGAGGCACAAAGCTATTGTGTGTGTGGGGGGGTGTCACAGTATTGCCACCTTTACTTCCATACTGCTGCAGGCGGCGGTGCTGCTTTCAGAGCTAGGTATCCAGCCAGCAGCCGCTGCTCTCCGACCGCCCAGCTCGGAAGGCAGCGCAGAAGTAAGGATGGCAATACCATGACCCCCTTTTGGGTTGGGACCCCTGGTTTGAGAAACACCGAGTCTTAAAGGGCTTTACATGTTTATATTTTGCCTTTTTAAAATACATATTCATGTTTTGTTACACCACCATTAAATTTAAGATTTAAATATCTGAAACCATGAAATTCAAGATTTTTAAAATGCTATGACTGTGAAATTTACAAAAATGGACTGTGAATTAGGTAGGGCCCTAGCCTTGATGAAGGCCATAGAACAGGGGTCGGCAACCTTTCAGAAGTGGTGTGCCGAGTCTTCATTTATTCACACTAATTTAAGGTTTCATGTGCCAGTTATACATTTTAATGTTTTTAGAAGGTCTCTTTCTATAAGTATATAATATATAATTAAACTATTGTATGTAAAGTAAATAAGGTTTTTAAAATGTTTAAGAAGCTTCATTTAAAATTAAATTAAAATGTAGAGCCCCCCGGACCGGAGGCCAGGATCCGGGCAGTGTGAGTGCCACTGAAAATCAGCTCGTGTGCCGCCTTCGGCACGCGTGCCATAGGTTGCCTACCCCTGCCGTAGAAGAACCGATGTAGAACAGAACAGGAAATATTTGGAAATTAGCCATTAGTACAGAAAAGTGCAAAGACTCCCAAATTTGCATGCAGTAGTGCCACATCACCAGACTAAAACCTCAGTTGTACCACTTCATGTCCACCACTTAGTGCGTTCTGGCCTGCAGTAGAGATTGGGCTGCTCCAAATCATACACTGTGTGACTGGGTTTGGAGTGGCTGCACAAGCTCATCCATAGGTTAGAACATACACAAATGAATGGGAGAGGGATAGCAGAAATCAGAGCATGGGTTCATCATTGATATATGGAGGGAGAACCCAGAGTACCAAGTCACAAAAGCCTGAAGTACCAGTACTCCTACACATGCTGGTGGTAGGGAGTAATGGGTTATTGGCACAGCTGCTCACAAACTGAAGTTGTTATATTTATAGAATTGCAAATGTTAGAGTATTTGGTACCAGGTGTATAATCTGTGAAGTTTTATTTTAAACAACTAACTAGGATCTGAAAAATTCACAGACTAGTGGAACAGCAGTCTCAGAAATGTCACCCTTCCCCTCTTCACTTTCTAGTGGGTCAGGGGGGTGGGAGAGATAGATTGTAAACTCCTCGGGGCAGGGACTGTCTCCTAGTCTGTATTTGTACAATGCCTAGCACAATGAGGCCCCATGGTAATAAATGATATTATGAGAACATCCCTCCCCAAACAATTTGTTGTTATGTGTTGAACAGTGACCTCAGAACATCCCTGATAACTATTTATCTCCAACTAATTCAGCAATAAGGAAAGCTAAGGTGAAGAGGAGTGTACACATGGAAAGATAAAGCATGAGAAAAACAGACCATTGCCATATTCATAATTGCATGGCCACCGGTTTAATTGATTGCCTATTACTGGTTAACTTTTACCAAATGATCCATGATCTAGCAAGCAATTCACCCATCAAAAAAAGCCTTTGAACCCACTCAGAGTCATAAAAAAGACTTGAGATAGGAGGCTCCGGGGAATGGGATACAGGGCAGATGAGTGTTCATCACAAACACCATTTCGCCCGGCACCCCTGTTGGCACTCAGTGAGCTACATGATCTCCTGCATGCCAGGATCACTATAGGCCACGAGTGCCCAGAGCCTGAGACACCTGGGCAGGCAGCAGGAGGAGAACGGTGGGAAAGGTAAAGGTTTCTGTGGTTCCTTCAGCTGGAGCATGGATTTTCCCTGCCACTCCCCGGCAGCAGCCCTGCTGCCTCCAGACACCGCCTGCCCGGGCGCTCAGCTGCGCAGAAGCCTGTGCCCGGGCGGGGGAAGCAGGTAACGCAGGGCAGGAGCAGAGAGCGGCCGCTGCCCGCTGGGGTGCGAGGCCCAGCTCAGCCGGGGGGAGCGTGCCCGGCCCCGAGAACAGCCTCCAGCCTGAGCCCCGCCAGGCGCCCGAGCCCAGCAGCAGCAGCTACCTGTGTGGGTGTGAGCAGCCCTGGCCCGGCGGCCGCTCCCGGGGCCCCCAGCATCGGTCGGGGGAGCCACACTTTTAACCAGCAGCCCGGGGAGCCCTCGGAGCAGCCGGGCCATCGTGCAAAGGGGCCGAGCAAGCGCAGACAAACGGTCCGGGAGCCGGCGAGCCGCCACTCAGCCCGGGCTGGCCTCGGAGCGCTCCGCAGTCGCGCAAAGGCCGGTGCCCGCCCGGCCCAGGGCAGCTCCGCGGAGCCTCCTGCAAGAAGTGCGCTGGATCTGCATGGCTCCTCTGTACCAGACACCTGTAGCCGGCCCAGAGCCTGGGACCCGGGGAGGGTCCTAGAGCCCAGCCTCCACGGTAAAATTAGAGCCCTCCACGGAGTCAGCTGATAAGGGGCCAGCTGGGGGTGTTTTAGTGCTGCGGTAGCCTGCACCCTAATCCTAGGAGCTCACTCAGGTTTGAGCTCAAACCCTCTTTGTAGCCACAGGCAAATCAGTCTGACTCAGGCTAGTAAGCACTCAGGATCCGGGTATTAGGGCCCTGCTAGGAGGGGTGAGTCAGAGCCTGAGTCCTACTTTGACTTGGGTCTAAGCTTTGTCATCTTGCAGTTTGCACACAGCTCAGGCTGTAGGCCCAAGTGAGGAAGTCTACGCAGTGCAGCATGGCCGCCTTAGCACAGCTGAGTGTTTTTTTGTTTGTTTTTGTTTTGTTTTTTTAATGGAAAGTTTCCCCACACTGCTCTGCCAAATGCTGCTTCATTCTTGGCCTGCAATACCTCATCTCCTGCTGTTGCAGCTATGGGCTATTTCTAAGTAGCAACTGCCAGTCGTTCCATGGTTTTGTGAAGAAAACATCCAGAAGAGATCACTTTGAGGCCAGACTCATTGTAACTAGTCACCTGAGCTGGATTTGAAACAAGTTACGAAAGAGGTGAAAGGCCAGTGTACTAACAAATGGTGCCTCTGAGTATCTGGGGCCAGAGCCTCAGCTGGGGTAAATCACTGTTGCCTTTGGCTGGTCTCCTCTGGGACCCCTGGAAGAGAAGGGGCAGTGGATGCTTTTTACTATTGCACCTCCCCCCCCCCCTTGTAGAACAGGCTGCTGTAGACCCTCTGGTGAATCTGCCCCACTGATGTTTCATTCTGACTTAGGCCTTGGGCAAATCATTTAACTTCTTTGTGTTTCAGGTTCCCTATCTGTAAAATGGGGATAATGATCCTTAAGCTTTTGCGTAAAGTGCTTTAATAGCCACAGATAAAAACATTATATGAGTGCTAGGTATTATTATTGCCACAGAAAAATCATCCATAAAACCACATGTACTTGGGCTGAAAGTAATTCTGGGACACCCACTTAGTATGTAATTTGGCCACCTATACAATGTATAAGCTATTTCTTTATTTTCCTCAATATGCTATTTTCCTTTAAGAAACAAACTCATGTTCCCTGATTGCAAAGTGAGTTTTAATAAACATACAGCTACATCAAACACACCTGGCTAAGCAGGATTTTTAATAGCCTCTGATTTTTACAGTGGTCACTAATCTCCTGGATACGATCAGATGCCTAATGTTAGTTCTGTCATATGCGTTCCATCCACTCTAGCTATACAGTCCAATGGACACAAATTGAGAGTATGTATATGTGTCCAATACAAGTAGCATGCACTTGTATCCAGTATTTTCTTTGGTTGTCAATTGCCTTAAAATCTAAATTAGTTATGGGAAGGTAATGGACACCCTATGAGAAGGATTCTTGATGCTGTGTCTTGTTCCCAGCCATCCTGTGCTTCCTAGGGTGTAGATAAGAAATGTGGTAGAGCACAGCATATATATAATCCTTTCTCTACTCCGTCATCCATACAGGCTGTGATTCAAAATCTGCTTCTGTTTAAACGGGTGTAATAGATTGATGCTGTAGATTTATGCTGCTGTAATTAGACCAGAGTGTGACCTTGTGCTTTGACATTGCATTGTGCTTCAGGTACAAGAGGCCTTGCTCTCTAAGGCCTGGATTCTCAAAGCCAACTGCACCTCTGCTTTCAATTCCAGTTCAAGCCCCTCATTGTGGCTGTTCACACTTGTTTCTCATGTCACAAGACTCTCTTTCCCCAATTTCCATGGAGTTGTTGGCCATTGTAATTTCAAACAATTAACAGATGACATTATTTATAGATCGTGTAAAAAAAAAAAAAAAAAAAAAATTACAGTCGTGACCGATATTCGGATCAACAAAGATCATATGATTTTCTCTAATGGGGATGATTTTATTGAGCTAAGCTTGGCAGCCTGCCCCTAAGTAGCCCTATTTGTCAAATACAGCCTTATAACATATGCAAAAATTGAAATAGACTTAATCATCCATACAGTGCATATATGCATTAGCCTTAGACTAGTAAAAAGGGATTTTTCAGACAGTCTTATCACTTAAATGCTTGACAAATTAAAACAGCTGAAGGGTCTGTGTGGAGCAGGAGGATTACTGCTATTCTCATATCCGGCTCAGTTCTGGTCTCCGATACATGAGCTCAGCTCCCATTGGCTTCAGAGGGACAGTGATGCTGGAATTGGGTTTGCAAGGTCTGACGAATGTGTTAAGAAATAAGAAGCCTTAGCAAGATACTCTGGTTTCCAAACTAGTGGATGAAAGAGAAGCATTGTGTGGTAACCCACCATAAGATTTTAAAGGCTTAAAGGCTAGTTGTAATGGGGTGAAGGGTTTGCTGGCGAGTGGCCTCTCATCTTATGTACATATCAGTGAGGAGTGCCAAGGAAAGAGAAGGCCATTGTGGCCTGACAAATCTACTCCTAGCTCTCCTCCATCTCAATATGAAAACGTAAAAGTCTGATCTGCATGCCATTAAGGATTGCACTAAAATTAGCAGTGCACAGAATAGACCATAAAAAGACGGATTTCAATCACTTCTTCTTAAGAGACAAAAAAGAGATCAGTTTAAAATGGAATAATCGCTCTAGCCATAAAATATACAACATATGTTTATTTGGTGAAGGAAAAATTCCTTGTCAAATAATTTATTTGCAGACTTTATGGATCACTTTTAAAATAAGGCATGCCCAGTATCGGCATGCAAAAACGTGTATGGTGTGGTGCTCCTAATTTTGCATGCACAGTCATCTCAGTTGTGAGTACTGGTTGTACAATTGCACATGCAAAGAGCTATTTGGACACCTAACTAGCTATTTGCACACACATTTGTTTGATTTGCATTCACAACTGCAGATACATATATCTACACAATAGTGCATGTATTTTAGCTTGCACAGTTTGGGCCTCTTGTTTTAAAAATACAGTCCTATAAATGAGTCATTAAACCATACCAGACTACTTTTGTCAACATTTCAGCACTCCGTTTCTGATTTGGTATTTGTTTATTGTTACTGAATGTAACGGAAATAACTATTTTTATTGCATTGAATAATAAAGAAACCAGAGATAAATATATTTAATAAGAGCTGTCATTAGGAAGATTTGCTAGTAAGATAGCATTTGGCCTGACCAATTCTACATCTTCCAATGGAAAGATTAATTCTGTACATAAACTACTGCTATATGTCCAGCCTTCTTGACACAAATCACCTTTACACCAAATACTGATCCTAATCCTGCCAGGTGATAAATCCAGTGGAAATTGAGGACATTCAACACACCACGTTATCAGACCAATTAATTGGTTTCAAGATTAGATTACAAAGTTCATGTAACCCTGCACTGAAAGAGGGCCAGCACTAAGGCCAGTTAATGATTGCATCTGATGATTTGCAGCACTCTATGGTAGCACACTGTTAATTAAGGGCTCAGTTAGTGTATAGTAAGATATGATAATGTGGAGCCATGTTACCCTAGCAGGAGCTCCTGGAGACATTGTGCCTCGGACTCTCCAGGAAAAAGAATTCCTCCAGTGGCGGTCCGCACTGCTGGGCAGTATGACTTTGATCCCCTTTGGAGAGGCTAGCACCATCTGTGGGCACTAGCTGGGAGCAGTGCTTGCAATTGAGCATAAGGACTGAAACTGCCCAGCCCTTGTAAGGAGGGGAAAGGTGAAGGAGGATCTTTCCACCCTCCTATTGTACACCTGTGTAAGGGCAGGTATGCACTGTAACTATAACTTAGCTGCAACCTGGTAGGGAGTTGTATGCAGCTAGCCAGCCACTGACCTGCACTGGAGCTAGGATAGCAAATTTGACATTCTGCTGTTCCGGTGCGTGGCACAGAGCTGACAAACTCTGTAGCACAGAACCCACTACAACCTCACTCCTCCCCTCCCCTGGTCTTTGCTGCCAGCCCCTAACCCTATCATGTAAATTAAGCATTTCCATTGCATTATTGGCCTCGTACTCAAGCAGGAGATGTCCCCAAGGTTGTATAACTAATTAGTGGATCCTGGAAATGAGGATAAGAAAAGGTGATTAGTTCTGAGACATGCATTTTAAAGTAATCCACATTGATTTAACTGGTGTGTCTTTAAATCACAAATTCAATAAAAAATGAACTGCCAGTAGCCTCTCTACAGCCCAATGTCTTTGTTGCATTTCAGTTATTCAGAAATGCCACAATTTACAGGCAGAGAGAAATTAAACAGGGTGGATCAAGCGATTTGCTGTCTGCACCATGCTCTAGAGGAGGAGTCCAGTCCAGGATGTGAGTAACAGATGGCTACACTGAATGAGAAAAAGCTAGGCTCCCTCAGCCCTGAGCTGGCAATTCTCTTTATTTGATAGAACGTTTGCTGTCAAACCATTGTTTGATTAAAATACACACATTGGTAATACCGCCAAGTCCATTTCAACTCAACAGCTATTTTCCACACTCCATACCCAGGTTTCAGAGTAGCAGCCGTGTTAGTCTGTATCCGCAAAAATAACAGGAGTACTTGTGGCACCTTAGAGACTAACAAATTTATTAGAGCAGTGCCCTGCACTGTAAGTAGTCATTCACACCAGAGCCAAGTAGGTGTGAAATGCAACCAAAGCAGCATTTTACACCCATTTTGCACTCTCTTTGCGTGTGTGCAAACAATCAAAAAGGTGTAAGGTTTGTTCTATTGGCCATAATTTTTCAAGAAGGGCCTGATCCAAAGCCCAGTGAAGTCCATAGTGACCTGCCTTCCTCAACGTGAAAAAATTGCTTAGATCTTCAATGCTATAAGACAGAATCATTGTCCCTGTCTGCTTTGTGAGAGTGCCTCCCCCAGTTACAGCCCATACCAAGCCAGGCAGAGAACAGGCCTGCATTTCTTCCTGCAGACTGTCATAAAAGCCTATCAGGTTGTGACTTAATTTTCCTCTTTTTTTTCTGATGCACAAGGGAGTCGCTCCTCACTACATTATGTTAATTGTAAAGTAAATTCTCCCAGCATTACAGTACAACTACATTGTGGTGGAAGTGACATCAGACTTCAGCGCCTGAGTCGTACAATCTGCATTCAGAGAAGGGTCATTCACTCAGCAAAAGCACAACGTCTTATTAAATATGGGGGTGGGAAAGCAGCTCATCGGCTGGCTCTGCAGTGTCTGTGTTGCAGTAGCAGCATGTGTGTAGGTGGGTGAGGTAGAGAGTAGGAGGGATATGGTCACGGTCCAGATTATTCTGCTAATATTTATTCCTGCTCTAACCATTTCTCAGCCCAGCTTCTGTCTTGAATGACAGCTCTGGAGACAAGCAGGGCATCACATAATGCCGACGCTGGCAGATACTGAGCAGTCAACCAAGCAGATGTGACATGCAGAAACAAAATTAACCCTTTTCAAACCACTGTTTAGGCAGCTGGTTGATAAAGCTTCTTATTGTTAGCAGACATTAAATATTTTGAAATTCTCTCTATACAATCGTGTGTGTGATATTATATATTACTTTTCTGGTCAGTGGTCCTGGAACTAGGGGTGCTGTAGTAGAAATAGGAAGCACCAAATACATGGTTTCCATGATAAGCACCCCCATTATAAAAATTGTTCCAGCACCCTTGTTTCTAGTGATGTTTTTGTCATATATTCCACATGTTTAAGGCTGCGAGTTTGTCACAGATTTTGTGACTTTCTGGGACCTCCATGACTTCTGGCAGCTCGGGCAGCCCCTGGGCCAGCCACTCCAGCCGCTGGTGGGGCAGTCTCAGGCCACTGCGCCCGCCCTCCCCTCAGCAGCAGCAGGAGTTTGGGTGAGGAAGGGGGCACAGGAGGGGATGAGTGCTTTGGGCGGTGCTTACCTTAGGGGGGCACCCCGGAAGTGGCAACATCCCCCTCCCTCAGCTCCTAGGTGGAGGCGTGGCCAGGCAGCATTGCGCATTACCTCCCCTTGCAGACACCGCCCCTACAGCTCCCATTGGCTGCAGTTCCTGGCCAATGGGAGCTGCGGAGCTGGCACTCAGGGCAGAGGCAGTGTGCAGAGCTGCCTGGCTGCGCCTCCACCTAGGAGCTGAGGGAGGGGGATGTTGCCACTTCTGGGGAGGCGGGGAGCCAGGTAGGGAGCCTGCTAGCCCCGCCAACTGCCCCCCCAGCACCAGCAGGGGTCCCGGGCCATGTGCTGCCACACACCCCCCCAGCACCAGGCTGCCACCCCAGCACCTGTGGTGCCCCCAGGCTGTCCCCCTGTCAAGGCTGTATCCCTACTTTGAACTTTAGGGTACAAATGTAGGGGCCTGCATGAAAACTGCTAAGCTTATCTACCAGCTTAGCTCTGGTCCGCTGCCACCATCTTAAGAATTCCCTCCCTGGGAAGCCTTGAGAAACCTTTCACCAATTCCCTGGTGAATACAGATCCAAACTGCTTGGATCTTAAACAAGGAGAAATTAACCCTTCCCCCCTCCTTCCTTTCACCAACTCCTGGTGAATACAGATCCAAACCCCCTTTGGATCTTAAAACAAGGAGAAATCAATCAGGTTCTTAAAAAGAAGGCTTTTAATTAAAGCAAAAGGTAAAAATCATTTCTGCAAAATCAGTATGGAAAATAACTTTACAGGGTAATTAAACTTAAAGAGCTCAGAGGAATCCCCTCTGTCTTAGGTTCAAAGTATAGCAAACAAGATAAGCACTCTGGTAAAAGGTACATTTACAAGCTGAGAAAACAAAGTAAATCTAAGACGCCTTGCCTGGCTTTTACTTACAATTTTGAAATAAGAGAAACTTGTTTAGAAAGATGGGGAGAACCTGGATTGATGTCTGGTCCCTCTCAGTCCCAAGAGCGAACAACCCCTTAAACAAAGGACACACACAAAAGCCTTTCCCCCCCCAAGATTTGAAAGTATCTTGTCCCCTTATTGGTCCTCTGGGTCAGGTGTCAGCCAGGTTACCCGAGCTTCTTAACCCTTTACAGGTAAAAGGATTTTAGAGTCTCTGACCAGGAGGGACTTTAGTACTGTACACAGGAGAGCTGTCACCCTTCCCTTTATAGTTATGACACCCCCCCCCCCAAGATTTAGTCAGGGGTATATAGTACAAGTCATGGAGAGGTCATGGGCTGTGAATTTTTGTTTACTGCCCGTGAACTGTCCGTGACTTTTACTAAAAATACCTGTCATTAAAACATGAGGCATCCCATTTCTGAAAGCCCTCCATGTTTGTTTAATATCTTTATTAATGATCTGGAGGATGGAGTGGACTGCACTCTCAGCAAGTTTGCCGATGACACTAAACTAGGAGGCGCGGTAGATACACTAGAGGGTAGGGATCAGATACAGAGGGACCTAGACAAATTAGAGGATTGGGCCAAAAGAAACCTGATGAGGTTCAACAAGGACAAGTGCAGAGTCCTGCACTTAGGACGGAAGAATCCCATGCACAGCTACAGACTAGGGACCGAATGGCTAGGTAGCAGTTCTGCAGAAAGGGACCTAGGGGTCACAGTGGACGAGAAGCTGGATATGAGTCAACAGTGTGCTCTTGTTGCCAAGAAGGCTAACGGCATTTTGGGCTGTATAAGTAGGGGCATTGCCAGCAGATCGAGGGACGTGATCGTTCCCCTTTATTCGACATTGGTGAGGCCTCATCTGGAGTACTGTGTCCAGTTTTGGGCCCCACACTACAAGAAGGATGTGGAAAAATTGGAAAGAGTCCAGCGGAGGGCAACAAAAATGATTAGGGGTCTGGAGTGCATGACTTATGAGGAGAGGCTGAGGGAACTGGGATTGTTTAGTCTCCAGAAGAGAAGAATGAGGGGGGATTTGATAGCAGCCTACAACTACCTGAAGGGGGGGTCCAAAGAGGATGGAACTCGGCTGTTCTCAATGGTGGCAGATGACAGAACAAGGAGCAATGGTCTCAAGTTGCAGTGGGGGAGGTCTAGGTTGGATATTAGGAAACACTATTTCACTAGGAGGGTGGTGAAGCACTGGAATGGGTTACCTAGGGAGGTGGTGGAGTCTCCTTCCTTGGAGGTTTTTAAGGTCAGGCTTGACAAAGCCCTGGCTGGGATGATTTAGTTGGGAATTGGTCCTGCTTTGAGCAGGGGGTTGGACTAGATGACCTCCTGAGGTCCCTTCCAGCCCTGATATTCTATGATTCTATGATTCATGTGGGGAGTTTGCTTGCAGAATTGGGCCTGTCATATGTAACTGCAATTTTGGTTTGTCCCTGGTGCCTGAGGAAAGGGGCACAAATATACACACTTTGCTGGATGTATCTGACTCTGGCATAGAGCTCCACTGCTCTCACAGAAATCCATGGCATCCATATGCAAGACCTTCTTAGGAACTCCGTGTCATCTTCAGCAAGAAACTTTCCCTCATCACCAATAGAACTCAGCTCCGTTGGGATTCCAGACCCTGGAACAGTGTCAAGATAATGCGATCACCTGATAATTGGCTGTAGGATGACAGGCAACAATGGTCTGGTATAAAAATGATATCCAAAGATACATGGCCACATTCACTCATTGAATGCCACTGCTGGAAGTGGCTTCAGCCAGCTGTTGAAATCATTTTTATGCGTCTTTGTCCTGGGTTCTAGCTGGGATGAGAAGTAAAAGTGCTGAAACATCATGACAAAGAGCCTGCCGGAAATCCCAACAAAGCCTGTTCTTACCAGATTACCAATTCTAGCTCTGTAACATCAGGAGCTTTAGGCAGTTCAGAAACAAACTGAAACTGACCCACCAAATCTTTTGAAGTTAACTTGTGCAATAGGTTGGTTTGGCTTAGCCAATGACATCCATGCAAGTGAATGAGGTACTCTGTTTTGTTTTTGCTCTGACTTTATTTAAGAAAAAGATTAGTGAAAAAATAGATGATTAGTGGCTTAATAGCCCTTTCTGCTAATCATAAACAGCATAAACCAATCTCATCCTAACCACCATTTTTAAAGAAGATATTGGGCCAGATTGTCAGATCTGTGCATTAATGTGAGTAGTGCCACCCCGCACCTGGATCCAAGGCCAGAGTTTGGCCTGTTGTGATAAAACACTACCACACACATTACACAATGTAGGTTAGATGAACAATGCTGATGATAGGTAATGAGTTTCCAAAACGTCTATGCAACTCCTAACAGGCCCTTCTCCTGCACTGTATGCTCCTGTTCCTTGTACCTAAGGTAGTGAGCCCTTTTGAAAGGCCTCCTATCACCAAAGCACAACCCCTGAACAACGTGTTTGAATGAACAATCCCTCAGCAGCAGTGGTGGGAGCTGTAGCTTCCTGTAAGTTATTTTAATGGCTTTATCACCCTGAACTGAGCCCTGGCCATCTGTTCCAGCCTCTAATTACAAATGCAGAAAGAGCTAATTCACAATTGCATCATAAACAAGTAAAATATAAATGATTTAGGAGCTGGTCTATGTCATGTTTCACACACCAGTCAGAGGAAAATTGCTCTCCCGTTGATAGACTGATTTCCCTGATTATAGACCTCTCTTTTCTGGCTGGCAGGAATTCCTCAGGAGCAGGGCTCCATATAGCGGGCTCTACTGCTTAGGGATGCACAGAGGTTTGAGGGGCCTGGGGCAAAATCTGAACCTGAGGCCTCCTGCTCTTACAAAAAAATTACCACTGAGGGGAGGCCACTGAGTGAGTCTACCCCACACTCAGTCCAGAGGGGCAGCTCTTGTCCCATGCTAGTGGGCCTGGCTCCCTGCTCTGGGCATTGGGATCTGGTGCACAGGATCACAGGTTTGGCCCAGATGCACCTGCAGGCCAAATCTGAGTGGCACTGCAGACCCATATGCCAGGTAGCAATGCCACTCGATTTGGGGGCTTTCACAAATAGGAGGCCTGGGGCCAACTGCCCCTTTTGTGCCGCCCCGGGCGGTCCTGCTGCTGCTGCTAACTCTTTGTTTCTATATGTATAAATAGTTAATTGCTAATCACATACACTGCCGTATGACTGATGTAATATTTCCTTTCTCTGTACAATGGGTCCAAGAGATGGAGGATGGCATTTTTGTGGATCATTTCCAGGCAGGCAGGACACAAAATCCTGCTGTTCCCAAGCCCTCCAAACCTGTGGGCCTCCACCAATAAAAAAAAAAAAGCCCCATCTCACTAAAACAGGCACATGCATATTGCTGCTGATTTATTATCTGCGTTCAAAGCTATCCATTAATGCTCCTCTGGTATTTGGTTTGCACGGGTATGTTCTGATTTGGGAGGTGGGCAGAAAGTTGAGAGGGGCATTTATTGCTCAAGACCACAGTGATATTTCAAAGGATAATTTTAAATCACTTGGTACTGGCAATACTTGATCAAACAGCAGTTATAATGTGATATTTGATATTTAACCCCATCACCCCACCCCAGACAAAAGAACTGCCTGATATGATGGGGGGAGTATGCTGCGTCTAACACAGCAGACTCCTCACCCTCATCCCAGGCAATCTGGAGCTCCTTAAGTGAGTTTCTGAGTTACAGCTCCTGGGGAAGTGCAGGGCTGCGTGTAAACTTTCAATCTAGCTCCATGCGGGCACTCCCTCTAAACACCGTGGGGTTAGTTATGCATGTAGGGATTCCTCATATGAAGGGTTGCAGGGTCAAGTCCTATGTGTAGGTTTCACTTTTGAAGCTTGTTCAAAGAAGAGTTTTGTGGAAGTGGAAAAAGGGATAAAGGGAATTTGGACGCAGATATCTTAGTTTCTAGGAATAGAGCAAGAGTCAGGCTAACACTAACTGTGAGACTTTAAGGCAGGGCCTGGGCGAGTGGGAAGCGAGTAGGAAAAAACTGTAAGAGATGCTGGTTTTGACCTTGTGTTAGATAAGAATGGAACACAGACTGTAGCAGGAACTGCTGAGAAAAGTAAGATATCAGGAAGGAATATGTATAAACAAGATGCGGCTGTTGATCGTTAGTGTATGCAACAAAAGGTATAAATGCTTGCCCTAATTGTTTATCTGGCAGAGACCTGCCTAGGAAGGGGAATCCCTGTCCGTGTGCACTCTCCCCCTTGCAATTGCTTGAGAATAAACTGTCTCTGAAATGTTGCAAACAACCTAAGAGTGAAGACTGTGTTTTCTTTCACAATTTGGTGCCGTGACTTGGATGGCAACGCCCGGCTGAGACAGCGGTAGCTACTGCAGACCGTTCCCCTTTGAACCCCATGGTGCCACAATAGAGGTAAGAGACCTTTTGAAATCTCTATTGGGGTATCGGAGGAGGACTGCCCGGGGGGCCATCTGTCCCTTTGGGCTTACGCCATCCGATTTTATTGATGTTGCAACAAGATCAGATGCAGAGTGGTGCTGAGGAATTTGTTGCCGCCCTCAACTAAGGTTAGTTAATGCGGTTCTGAGGAATAGTGTTGCCACCCTCAATAAGGTTAATGCACCGGTGCTGAGGGTTTTTTTTGCCACCTCAGATAAGGGAAAGATTGTATTAAGTCTGGACATAAAGAATTAAGGTTATTGAAAAGAGATGCATCTAGATATGGGGAATGAATGTGTGTGTATGAATGAATGAAGGGGGGTATGAGCCGCTGACCAGGTCTAAGACTTAAGCTGACTCCAGCCGCTCCAGGGCTACCCTGTGCGGGAGTTCTGAAAGCAAGGGGGGGTCAGCCGAACCTTGTGACCCAGCAGAGAAGTTTCCCTTACTTATGAGCCCCTGACCAGGTCCGGACTTAAGCTGCTAGTCTGTGGAACCCGTGACCCAGTGGACTCTTTCCCTGGGATGTGAGAGAGTGAGAATTTTCTCTAGCTTATGAGCCACTGACCTAGCGGACAGGGCACTCCCCTGTGTGATTGGAAAATGGGTGGGGGACAGTCTAAGAATTCCCCAGCACCACCGAAAGGCACCCCTGTGTACTACGTGTACATGCATTATGGTCCTAGGACTTGTAGGTATTTAGATAACTGGAATTTTTTACACGCGTGATAATCCATCTAAACAGTTTCTGCTAGAAGGTACCTTTGATATAGATAAAATCATATACCTCAGAGGAACCATTACATCACCAAAAGCCTCTGACACACAGTGGGAGCAATTTGTCTATTGGTTGAAGGAAGCTACAAAAAGACTCCATGAGTCTCGAATGCGGAGTTTAAAGGACTCCCAGGAAAAGTTAAAAACCCAAGAGCAGGATTTAAAAACTAAATGCAAGGCATCCGGATGTCCCCCACCCAAACTACCTCGTCAACCCCCTCGGCTCCTTTCAGCCCAGTCTCCAAACACACTAGGAGCCAACAAGACCAGTCAGTAGTGATCCAGGCCCCCTTAAGGCAGTTGCCTGATGAAGGAGCTCACTTGGGCTAGGTCTACACTACAGCGGGGGTCCGACCTAAGATACGCAACTTCAGCTACGTGAATACCGTAGCTGAAGTTGCGTATTTTAGGTCGGCTTACCTGGCTGTGAGGACGGGGGAAAGTCGACCGCTGCCGCGCTGCCGCCGACTCCGCTGCCGCCTCTTGCCGTGGTGGATTTCCGGAGTCGACGGCAGAGCGATCAGGGATCGATTTTATCGCGTCTTCACTAGACGCGGTAAGTCGATCCCCGATAGACCGATTGCTACCCGCCGGATCGGCGGGTAGTGAAGACAAGCCCTTGGTTACAGTACATGCCCCCTGGACACCAGGGGACCTTAGAAATTTAGTTAAGGAATTTCCTAATATTAGAAAGGAACCAGAAAAATTCAGGTGACCCTTGTGAGTGATATTGTTTAAGGAAAGGGACCAGGAAGGGTGGGGGTTAGTCGAGAAGCCCACCCTCCTTGCTAAATTGGTAGTGAAACAAAGCCTGTGCCTATGGAAAGAAACGGTTTGACGAGAAATGTTTGTTCTTAGGTAAGTTCAGTAAAATTGTAGTACCAGACATCAGAATAGACCCAGACAGAGTCTCTGCTCACAATGTGGGAACAGTCAAAGTTCTAAACTGGTAATAAACTGCCCCAGATTTGTGATATGTTTTATGTATGTAACAAAAGCAGGAAGCAGCAAGCTTCAAGCATTCTCTGAGCAAATCACTGCAATTTTATGACTTTGAAATTTGGCTCTGAAGGGATCTGCTTAACCAACAAAGCAGCTATTACTGGAAATTTCTCCTCACGATATTTCAGCTTTCACTAGGCTGCACTTAGTGTTATTTTAGCAGCACACAGGCCTGAGAATTGCTACCTCATATTCAACTTGTGGTCAGGTTTGAAGTAGCCACACAACTATTGCCATGCTAATGTATCAAGTTTAGCAGACAGATAATACTCGAAACAAAATCGGGGACAGATCAGCCTCTGGAAAAGGCAGCAAAGACACTAAGTGTCAGATTTTTACAGGTATTTAGGTGCTTAAAGAGGCACATAGATGTTTAGTGGCTCTGTTTGCTGGGAGGAGGCATCAGGACGTAGGCAGCTTTGCACATACCTACTGGTGGTAACTTAGAGTATGTGTTCACTGCAACAAAAAAACACTGACAGTGAGTCTCAGATCCTGGGTCAACTGACTTGAGCTCATGCTAGAGGGCTAAAATAGCAATGTAGGCATTCCCGCTCAGCCCAGAGCCTGGGCTCCAAGACTCACCCTCCTTGCCAGGTTTCAGAACCCAGACAACAGCCCAAACAGGAACGTCTGCACTGCTAATTTTAGCCCCATAGCACAAGCCCAAGGCTCTGAGATTCACTGCAGGGTTTCCCCCCCCTCCCCCCCCCAGTGTAGATGTACCCTCAGGATATGTTTACTCTACACTAAAACACCCAGAGCTGGCCCATGTCACCTGACTCGGCTTTGCAGGGCTTGGGCTGTGCGGCTATAAAACTGCAGTGTAGACATTTGGGCTCATGCTGGAGCTCAAGCTCTGGGAGCCTCCCACCTCTTGTGGTCTAATGTTTTGGGCTTCAGTCCAAACCTGAATGTGCAATTTTATAGCTCCTCAGCTCAAGCCCCGTGAGCCCAAGTCAGCTGACAATGGCCAGCCATGGTGTTTGATTGCAGTGTGGACATACCATTAGGTGCCCAGGAGACTGTAGGTGCCGCCAGGGTTAGGCTATAAATGCATGGTGATTCTGAGAATGTCACTGGTGCCTAAATGTTGGTCTCGGGTGCCTAAAGAAGTGTTAAGCACCTAAATCTCTTTGTGGATCCAGCCGAAAGTGCCTTAATTATCTTAATTTCTTAGGCCTTGCAGTAGTGGCACAACACCTAAATACCGTTAAAAAGCTGGGCCCTATCTTAGGGTTACCATACATCCGGTTTTTCCCAGACATGTCCGGCTTTTTGGTAATCAAACCCCGTCCGGGGGAAATTGCCAAAAAGCCGAACATGTCCGGGAAAAATACCGCCGGCCGGGCACTTCCCCTCCCGCGGCTGCTCGCTCCTCCCCTGACTCTTCTGCTCTGTTTAAAGCCGAGCTGCCTGAGCGCTACCGGCTTCGGGCAGCCCCCATGCCTCCGGACCCTGCGCCGCCAGCCGGGCACTTCCCCTCCCGGGCTCCGGGGGCGCAGGGTCCAGAGGCATGGGGGCTGCCTGAAACCGGTAGCGCTCGGGCAGCTCGGCTTTAAACAGAGCCGAAGAGTCAGGGGAGGAGCACAGCAGCCGGAGCCCGGGAGGGGAAGTGCCCGGCCGGGGGCGCAGGGTCCGGAGGCATGGGGGCTGCCCGAAGCCCGAGCGCTACCGGCTTCACGGTTTGCCGGGCAGCCTCCAGACCCTGCGCCCCAGGCTGGGCGCTTCCCCTCCCGGGCTCCAGCTGTGCTGGGGAAGCGCCGGCCGGGGGCGCAGGGTCTGGAGGCTGCCCGGCAAACCATGAAGCCGGTAGCGCTCGGGCAGCCCTTTTCGCGTGGCTGGGAGGGAGGAGGGGGAATGCGGGGTGCTCAGGGGAGGGGGCGGAGTTAGGGCGGGGACTTTGGGGAATGGGCGGAGTTGGGGCGGGGAAGGGGCTGAGTTGGGGCAGGGCCGGGGGTGGGAAAGGGGCGGGGCCAGGGCCCCATGGAGTGTCCTCTTTTTTTATTTTTTAAATATGGTAACCCTACCCTATCTCCCACTTAAATCACTGGGTATCTGCATTGTTAGGCATCTAAATACTTTTGAAAATCTGGCCCAAAGTGCTTTTTTGGAGAAAAGAGATTTGAATAAAAAAGGAAGAAAAGAAAATCCTGCTGCTACTCTTCTATCTAACATGGCTTTATGGTTTTCAAATGCCTCTCAGAAATAGCAGACACTGCTGAACTGAAGGACAAGTTGTTTGTTTGTTTTATTAATAAACAAACTAACGCAATCCAGGGACATTTCCTAGAAATAAGCAAAGGCTGGAGAGGTAATTAAGTAACAAGGAAACACTAAGTCTAGTTCAGACTTTTTTTTAATTGTAGCCACAAGGGAATTTTATAATCTTATTTGCATACCAACAGATTCTAAAACACTCAACTTTCCCTATCAGTTATAATTATATTCACATTTTATATTCTTTGAATTTATAAATATTAAACAGATACTGTTCTGAAAATGCAAATCTTGCTTCTTCCTGTATTCCAATGAGGATATTGGAGTGTTTTCCCCCCTAGTATATCTGGAGGCTGTAGTCTCCCTCCTGAAAAAGAAGAGACAAGACCCAGGCACAGGGAGCACAGAGGAATACTTTGGTGAGCTTGCTGGACACAGACAGAGCCTACAGCTCACTGAGGCCTTGGCTACATGTGCAAGTTAGAGCGCATTAAATCAGCCCCGGGCACCCTAACTCCTGAGGTGTCCACACTGGCAAGGCACGTAGAGTGCCTGGACTCCATGGCTGGAGCGCCCCTGGTAATCCACCTCCACGAGAAGCAGAGAGCTTGCTGTGACCCAGCTGGAGTGCTGGGGTGTCAGTGTGGATGACATGTTGCATTACTGCACTGTGATTGGCCTCCGGAAACATCCCACAATCCCCTGAAGTCAAGTGGCTACTCTGGTCATTGTTTTGAACTCGGCTGCAGGCATGCAGATAGCCCCTATCAAAGCTCCATTTCTGACAGCACACATGCTTATCTGCTCTGGGACACAAAGCAAACCATTACTGTGGGGGGTGGGGTGGTGGTGGCTGATGTTGGGTTTCCCCCTGCCGCTGTCTGAACTTACAAGATAGCATGCTGACACACTGCCCCCCATGCTTTGCAAACACTTGCCAAAGCAAGTTGCAGCCACTTGCACACTGGGATAGCTACCACAATGCACTGCTCTTTGTGGCGTTGCAAGAGCTGCTAATGTGGACATGCTCCACAGTCACAGGGAGCACAGTGTGAACACACAGCAGCACTTTCCCTGCTGCTGTCTCCGAGGGCTGGTTTAACTCCTGGTGCTTTACATCTGCAAGTGTAGCCATGGCCAGAGTCTCTAGCTCACAGACAAGGAATGCAGCTCATGATGCCCAGCATCACCACACAGGGTCTGTTTAAATCCTACCCTGGATCTAGGAATCACGGAAAGGCCTTTCCACTCATGCCCCCACCCCACCCCCGGCCCCACCCTGACTCCATCCCTGCCCCAAAGTCCCTACCCCAAATCTGCCCCTCCCTGCTCCTATTGGATCCCTCCCCAAATCCCCACCCCCAACCCCGCCTCCTCCCCCAAGTGCGCTGCGTTCCCCCTCCTCCCTCTCCCAGAAACAGTTGTTTCATGGTGCCAAGTGCTGGGAGGGAGGGAGGGAGGGGGGAGAAGCAGGACTCGGCGGCAGGCTCAGGGGAGGAGGTGGAGATAGAGGTGAGCTGGGGCGGGGGTGGGGTGGGGCAGGGAGCTGCCGGTGGGTGCAGAGCACCCACCAATTTTTCCCTGTGGGTGCTCCAGCCCCGGAGCACCCACGGAGTCAGCGCCTATGCCCCTTCCTCCAAAAAGTAAATGACAACATCTAAAAAATCAAAACAAAAAGCCCTACCCTAAGTGGAATTTGACCCTGGCAAGGGAGAAGTGCCAGCGATTCAATTCAGTGAAGTCCACTAGCGACTTTGATATTGCTGTTGATTTTACATGGAAGACACATGGATATTATAGTGATGGGCAGCATTATAAAAACTTAAGGCCTAGTGTACACTAGAAAGTGATCGCTGGTATACATATACCAGCACAGCTATACCAGCAAACTTTCCTAGTGGAGGCACAGTGTATGCTGGAAAAAGTGCTTTTGCTGATATCGCTTATATAAGTTCCCTGAACACAGTAAGCTATACAACGGCAAAAGGACCTTTTTGCCAGTATAACTGCATCTACATTAAGGCTTTTTCCAGCATAGCTAGCTCCTCTGTTAGTTAGGGGCGGTGGTTTTTTCCATGCTCCTAATGATATAGCTATGCAGGCAAAACTTTTAAGTGTAGATCAGGAGATTAGATAGATAGCTAGATAGCATAAGCTAGAGGTGGAGAAAGGGTCTGCAATTCTCACTTGCAAAGCTCTGAGAACAGAGCTAGTCTAACACTTTGTTAAACAATGGCTCCAATCCTGCAAGCCAAGGTATTTGCTAGACTGGAGGCACAATTTGTGGCAAAATTTGGTGATTTTTTTTCCAAAGAATAATTATTTGTTCATATATTTTTCCATTATTTAGATAACTTTGAGCAAGAGCAGACTTCAGTTTGATTATGCTTTGCACTTGGTTTCAATAGCTGACGTGCCAGCATGTCAGTGAACCATTAATGAGCTGGAAGAACAATCTGATTACTTAGCACGAAAATAAAGCACAGACCTTTATGAGAGAAGAAATTTCACTGGAAAACTGTTCCCCTAACATCTTGGGTTCTGTTGTGTCCTACAAATAACAGGTATGTCTTTTAGGTTCGAGGCATGTATACTGTATACACCATACCTACTTCTGAAGGGTAAATTCTGCCTAGGCAATAACTGATAAGGAAGGATGGATGAAGCAATAAATGTCTCCAACATGACTGATATGTATCAGTGCCACAGGCCAAGGTTTGTTTACTACAGAAGCTATGAGACACTGTATAGTAATCTGGTTATGGAGCTGTTCATTGTGCATGTTTTTTTTTTTTTATAAAGGTGACCTGTAAAAGATTTTTTTTTAAGTGGTCGATTGTTAGTGCTAGTTGCTGAGAGCCCAAATAAATTGGCTTAGAAGCATTTCATCAGTTATTTGCTTTTAAATCAGTTAGCTGGGATGGTAGTGGTGCTTTTATAGGTGTTCAAAGAACAGCTGTGGATTCCTGGATCTTCTCAGACATCCTACTTGCACTGTTACATTTGCCAGAGATTAGGTTTCTCTTTATCCAGATACCCAAGCAACAGAGATGGTCCAGGACCAAAGCCCACATTTGAACACCCCAGAACCTGTTGGAAGTTTGCATCCCAATCTGATCGTGTGGCTTGGGTCCCTCTTTGTCCAGCCAACACACAATGGTAACATCTCATTCACCATAGACTGCCCTGGATTCTGCAACTTTTGCAAGTAACCAAGGTGTGGGATTGCTATGTATTTATCTATGGATACTGAGGTATAATAATTTTATGAATATTGTATGTGATCAGGTCAGTGAGGTAAAACTGATCTAAATTAATGGGGGGTTGTGGGAAGAACAAACAGAAAAGCGAACAATAGATCTAGATAAGGACACTCTAGCACACAGTTGAAAGGCAATGGGGCAAACTGTTAGCTTCAAGGATCCTGTCGCCAAGAAACATGCAAGCTTGGGTTTGCCAAAGCTAAGAGCCTGGAGATCAAAAGCACTCGAAAGAGTAAAAAGAGCTTCTCAGAGGGAGCACGGGGCTCACCTGTGAGAAGCTATCTAGGAAGAGAGGCTGACACAGAGAGTGAGAGACTCTTCCAGGGGAGACTAAATAAAATGGGCCTTCACAGATCCAGGGAATGGTAAATTTTAGGGAAAAGCTACATACGTGTACAGTCTGTTTTATTGTTTTTAAAATATGTTCTCTCTATAATGCTTTTGTTTTAAATAAATAATACATTGCTTTAAGGAGGCTATTGGGTCACTGATTACCATGGTCATTGCCTAGAATTGCAGGGACTGCACCTAAGTCAGATCTGCTTAAGTAATCGCAGATGATCACAGGGGACTGCAGCCCAGGGCCTGGTCTGAGAGTGGGAGAATCACATGAGTCCATCCAGAAAGAGAAAGGACAGACTGAGACCTGAGGCCTAGAAAAGGGCGTACATCAAAAGACCAGGATGGGTTAAAAGTGCACGTCACCTGGTAAAAGTTTCACCAACTGTTCAATGGGGATGATGATACTGACCTCCTTTGTAGAGTGCTTCGAGATCTAAAGATGAAAAGCATTATGTAAAAGCTATGTCATTATTATTAATAATAATAATTAGTAGTAGTAGTATTACATAAGGCCCTGGAGACAAGACGCAACAAAAGAGCAAAATAAACAATAGGAGGGAAAGGGAGTGGGTGGACGAGTCTAGCAGTAAGATTATCTGGTGACATAGTCAAGCTACGTGCAAAACTTAATGGCTATCACTTTTATTTTTTAAATCCTTCCTTGAAAGCTGTTGTCTCGGAGCGGTGGTTTTCAGCACTCTGGCCTTTTTCCTCTGACGTTTTGGTTTGCTCAAATTTGTCATATTGCTTGTGTCAGTCACACTTACTTCATGCTGCATTAGGTGAAATGCATGGGGGAGCTGCGTGGCATTTCATGCCAAGGTATCCCAGCACCTGACACTGAAGGATTAAAAATGATTTTTTTTTAAAAATGAAAAATATTGAATCTTTTTACCAGTTCAATCGAGTTGTCAAAAAACATTACATCAGGTCTCACTGCCCACATTTTCAGGGGAAATTCTAATGGGTACATACACTATGTCTGAGAATGCCTTTTCACCCCTACCCATGGCTAGAAACCAGTGACATTTCACCTTCAGCAGCGGCTGTCACTTTGGTCTGGTGCCCTACACTTCTGTGACAGCTGTTACTGAATGTGAAATGCCTGTTACCTGTTTCTAATCCATTGCTTGCAGGGCCTTATGTCGTCTCCAGTGCTGCAGCTGTGGAATTTGCCACAGAATCCCCCTTCTTGCAGCACAACTCTGCTCCAGTATCAAAGCTTTCAATAAAGAAACAGTTTCCAGTCCTCATGATTGTGAAGATACCCTTGAAATCATAAGCCAAGTAAAAGAAGTGCAATGTTGTTTTCACAAACTGCAGACAGCCTGAAAAATAGCTCTGAAGCGGTGAACTGCCCATTAACCTCAGTGGGCTGTTAAGGCTGAAAGGCGACCATTTTAAATGTCAGCTCTGTTTACTATTACTGGCTCTATTTCTCTGCTGAACATTTTATCAGAAACATTCAGCCAATGTTTTACCCCCACTATCCCAAACTGCCTCCGACAGATGTCAAAATCCCCAATTGCCCCACCCCACCCCACCCAGCTGCCAGCCTCCACGACCCTGCTAGAAACTTCTACAATGCAGATAGCATGGTCAATAAAGACAAATCAGTGGCATATTGAAAAATAAAAATATGTCTCAACATAAGATAACTTGTACTGATAGCAAAAGAAATAACACAGGGCCTACTGTACTGACTGTGAATATTCATATTTAAATAAAACCCTCCCTTCTTTAAATTTAAATGAGGCTGCCACCAAATTTCCACTCCGCTGCAGCAAAATGCTGCATAATGTAGGAACTTGTCATAGATTCAAGGGCCTGCTTGCAACAGACTTCATCATGGAACCTAGCCCTTAGTTGGTGAGAAAAGACATTTAGGGTCTGTGCACTGGGAGAACACACACACCCCTTGTCTACTTGAGGGAATTGTAAAAGAGACCATCGGAACAGCCTGTGTGTTGTGTGCACTTTATCATACACTGCAGGTTTCACACTCCTTGGGGTGCTGTATACTTTTCACCAAATGGGACAAGAGCCCCCACCCCTTCTTCCCAAGCCCATATTTAAAGTTAGTAAATGGTAAAAAAGTACATATTGAGTTGAATTCTTCCCTTGCATAACTGATTTCAGTGGGGTCACACCAAGAATGAATTTGGACAGTTCTGTGCTGAACGCTACCCAATGGCTTTTTCATCCTTTACATTCTGCCTTCTTTCCCAGAGGGCTTGGCTCCACTAGAAAATATCATCATGTCTGCACACAGTTGTGAAGAGTCAAGTTAGCTGATATGATGCTGAATGTGATTTGCCCTGGTCTATGCTGTCCAGTCAGGATGGTGTCAGCCAACTTAACTCATTGCAATGGTGTCAAACACAATAACATGGTCTATAGAGCAGCGGTTCTCAAAATGTGGGTCGGGACCCCAAAGTGGGTCGCAACTCCATTTTAATGCAGGGCCGCCCAGAGGATTCAGGGGGCCTGGGGCAAAGCAATTTCGGGGGCCCCTTCCATTAAAAAAAAGTTGCAATACTATAGAATACTATATTCTCATGGGGGCCCCTGCAGGGCCTGGGGCAAATTGCCCCACTTGCCCCCCCCCCCCCCCCCCGGGCGGCCCTGTTTTAATGGGGTCTCTAGGGCTGGCTTAGACTTGCTGGGGCCCAGGGCTGAAGCCCAAGCCCTACTGCCTTGGGCCAAAACCAAAGCCTGAGGCCTTCAGCCTTGGGTGGCAGGGCTCAGGTTACAGCCCCCCCACCAGGGGCTGAAGCCCTTGGGCTTCAGCTTTGGCCCCCCCCCCCCGCTTTTGGTTTTCCCCCCCCCAGGGCAGCGGGGCTTGGGCAGGCTCAGGCTTCTGTTCCCCCTCCTCGGGTCATGTAATAATTTTTGTTGTCAGAAGGGGGTCGCGGTGCAATGAAGTTTGAGAACCCCTGTTCTAGAGAGACAAGCCCTTATTCAGAAATGTACTAACAGTGAGTGTGAATGAACAGGGAATTCAAGAGATCAAAGATCCTCTATAGGGAACCATTTATTCCCCCTAATTTTTTGCTTTTATTTTTCAAAGTAAAGATTTATCTACCCATCGTAGAAAGTTCATACCCAGTGCTACTGGAGGTATCCATCTAAGGCATGGGTATGTTGAGATGGGCAAGTTAAGTAACACTGAGGTTATACCGGTAGGTCAAATCAGGACCTAAGGGGCAATCCTAGGGAAAATTTATGGTCCAATAACACATGGTACAACCTGAAAGACCTTCAAGTCTGAGAGAGTTCATATGTCACCATTCAAACACCACACACTCCTTACTCAGGCAGGGCATAATCTTCTTGCAGAAAAATTTGTGATAGGAGGGGTCAAAGTATGCTGGGAAATCCATTCGGTTCATCTCCCTAAGTTGCCTCCTTATTCACCCCACAAGATGAGGGAGTTCTGGGAACACAGCTTGGAGATGCCACAGAGCCTAAAGGGAGAAACTACTTAAATTTTTGTTGGTTATAGGCAATTGCGCACAGAACGAGTCCCTCTGCAGTGCTTCCTGATCACCTCCCCCCACACTAGGAGCACAGCTACTGTGTGAGACATGTATCCCTTGGTTCTCTTCCCTTGTAGCTGCTCCCTAACCTCCATCCAAGGGGTGTAGAAAGTGGAAGAGAGGAAGCTGATAATGCCTGGAGTATTTGTATCAATAAAAACAGCAAGAAGAGACGACATCCTGGAAGTGTAAAGAGCTAGAGTCACAAATCTGAAAAATAAAAACAGTGCATGTGTGTTTGTATGGAATGCCCGCTGTACTGACTGAGTGGAGAACTGTGGTCATATGAATTCACTCATGTTGAAAAATATGCTACTGCTCTGAGAGAGACTCAGAAAGATCTCTTGGGGGTGGGGAGAACAGGGACTAGAGCAGGGGTTCTTAACCTAGGGTGCACGCACCCCCTGGGGGTGCGAGACACCCTTTGTGGGGGTGAGAGACATGCCAGATTTTTTTAGAAGGTAAATCATCGAAAACACAAATTAAGCACAGGCACGTAAGTATAACTACTTTTTTTCATCAAACCTATGTATTTATTAACATTATACATTTTTTAACGATTACTGTGATATACAAACAAAAATATATCTAGGTTTAAGAGGTGTGAGAACATATTTCTTAGGTTTACGGGGTGCGAGAACATATTTTGAGAACCAAAGGGGTGCAGGCTGCAGTAAAGATTAAGAACCACTGGACTAGAGCAATACAAGGAAAAAAACATAAAATTAACTGGAATATCTTAAGCCTGGGATTTCTCTAGGGGTATCGATAACCAGCAATATAAAGAGATGCAAGTGAATACACAACTTGGGAGAGGGGCATATTGTCACACTTCAGTCATTGCCATAGTATATTATTACTGGTGTAATTAGAGACTACTTGGAAAGTGTTAACTCTATCATTTGTATAGCATCTGTTCCCTGGTCACACAAAGATAAAACACACTTCAGTTATCCTGAATGTTTCTCCAGATCTGGGTGAAAGATATTGGTGGGCCCATGTGGGCCTGTTTGCACTGCTGCTGGGAGTAAATTGTACATTCTCTGCACCTGCTCTAGGGAAAAAACAGAGGATTCAATTGCCATATCACCTTTCAAAAGGCATCACACTCACCACCAAAAGCCAGCCTACCCAAAGTGCAAATGTTCAGCATCCAGTGATGAGCAGCTACCAAGACTGCATTTCCCACGCCAATGCATTATTACAACGTTAACTAATCCAGAGTTGGCTCTGAGCCACAATCCCACACCTGAAAAACCTTGAACTGCCCACAGAGAACACCATTGACTTTCATGGGCCTTTCCACCAGCATAAGAACTTGTAAGCATGGAGCAACACTTCACAATTTATAGACAAACAGCATTACTGCAACTCATACTCACATGTGCAGCCCCATTGACTTCAGTGTACTACTTTGACCACTTGAATCAGTTAGAGTTGTGGAATCAAATCCCAGCTCCTATCAGTACAGTCTAATTTCTCACCATATGCAGCTGTATTCAATATTGAACATATATTTCCCAAATCTAAAACCAAATTCCTGGCAGTAAAAATTAATAGAAGGTTTCTGTGTGTGACTTTGTGTTATGTCCCAGAATTACACTTCTTTCTCATGGTCCCCTCTCAATTTATTTCCACTTTGCTACAAACAAAGTAAAACATTTATTCTGATGAAAATCAGGGCTGGAGATAGATTTTTGTTAATTACTTGAGGTGTTAAAATCATCCTTCTCAACAGAAACTTTTCAAGAGGCCTAAATAGGCCCTTTAATTTAGGAAAGGAGGTAAATATGTCCTATTAAATTTACTGACATTTTGATTGGCCAGGATATTTGTTGACTTCCAAATGTTTGACTGGTGTCACAGAGGGACATGGCTCTAGCAAAAGCTTTATCTTCTATTTCAATAGTGGTACAGCCATTAGCCATGGCTAAGGCTATGATTTTGTCATGGATACTTTTAGTGAAAGTCAGGGACAGGTCACGAGCAATAAAGAAAAATTCACAGAAGCCCGTGACCTGTCCCTGACTTTTACTAAAAATATCAGTGACAAAATGGGGAGCCCAGCTGCGGGGTGCGCCCGCACTGCCTGCAGAGGTTGGGCAGCTGCGGGTGCCGCTCTGAGCTCTGGGGCCCTCCACCACCTGTGGGGGGCTTGGAGCTCCAGGATCCCCTGGCTTGGAGCTTCGGGGTACCCCCGCTGCCTGCGGCAGTTTGGAGCTCTCAGGTCCCCTGCCCCCCGTGGCAGCCGGGAGCTGCAGGGGGCCCCCGCCGCCCATGGTGGCCGGGAGCTGCAGGGGGTCTCTGCCACCTGCAGCGGCTTGGAGATTCAGGGGTCCCCCTCTGCCCGCATCCACTGGGAGGTGCGGGGGGCCCCTGCTGCCTGTGGCGGCCAGGAGCTGCGCTCCCTCTGCACACGGTGGCTGGGAACTCCAGGGGGACCCCAGCACACACGGCCACGGGGACCCTGCAGCTCCCAGCGAACAGTGCTGAATTCACAGAGGTTGCTGGAAGTCACGTATTCCGTGACTTCGGTGAAAAAATCATAGCCTTAGCCATGGCCTCTTCTTCACTCTGCACAAGCTCAAAGAGGAGTTCTGTAGCTTATGTGTCTCTGACACTCCCAAGATACTAAATACTGTGGACTACTCTCCACCTTCTGAATTTTGGATTATTTTTTCCATTCATATCTCATTTCTATTCCATATACCATCTATGGAGTCTAGGTATAAAGGCTATATCACTCAACCTGCATTTGTGAATTGCATGGATTCCAGGCAGCCAAAGCAGTCCATGACTGACTGGTTTGACGACCTAGCTGGAAGAGTGCCTGCATAGTCAAGAGAAAGCAATGATTTATTTTTTCAAATACCCAGAGAGTTATATTTAGTTAAACGCTGTAAAGGAAAAGCTCAACGTAAAGTTCACCTTGAATGCTTCTATGGAACTTCACGTACTCTGTTGGTATTGAGTCAACTTTGAACTTGCACGTGGTTTGATGTCAATTTTTGCTAGCCAAGGGCATTTCTTCCTGGTGATTTAGTTTTCAAGCAATAGAATTCAGTTCATATAAAACTAAATGCATGACAGAAAATCTGCCTCCAAAACAACTGCACACAAATGACATTTTTGACAGAAATCTTGTCGAAGTACAGTGTACAAAGTTGTCTGTTATCCATAATGTGTTTTGCTGAGTGTCTACTTGTCAAATGTGTTTGCTACATGTCTAGAAAAGTATTTTTCATTTTTTACTTCAAATGACTTGCATTTTGTTTCTCTTTACAACCAAAGAAGAGAAAACGTTACCAAACAGCCCACCAGGAAATCACACCACATGGCTGTAGAGTTGGGGCAGAGGGTGGGGGAGGAATGGTAGTGTCCTGGTTCATCAGCAGTCATGAATACAAATACAAACCTCTCATCATATCTCTCCAAAGCATGCATTCCACATGCTGATGACCCTGGTTATTGATGGAAGCACTTTGTTGACAATCAGCCAAGATTCCCACAGGCATAATTAAACCACCCCCAACGAGTGGCAGTAGCTATGTCGGCGGGAGAGACATAGCTTTTGTCAGTGAAACTTATGTCGGCCAGGGGTGTGGTGTGTTTTTTCACACCCCTGACCGACAAAAGTTTTGCCGACAAAACTGCTGGTGTAGACAAAGCCTAAGACAATTCTTAGTACTTTGCTTATTTTAACAAAAAAGATATTATAAATTGGTTTAACCATGTCTAATTATTTCATTAGCTTTGTATTCTCCTCACCTCGTGTACTCCCATTAACATCAATGGAAGATGAGAGAGCCAAAGGAAAAGAAAACAGACCCTTTAGTTCTTAAATACTTTAAACACATTTACTGGGAGAAATGATAATGCACAGTCAAGTATTATGCCCACCAATATTGACAGTCTGGATCTCTACATTTTATTCTATAATACAGCATCAAATAAAATGAATAACATGTCTAACGTGTCAAACTCAGATACCTAAAATGAGATGCCTAAATTCACAGTCTGGATCACAAAAAAGGATTTAGAGTAGACACCTAAAATGGATATTTAAGAACTGAAGTGCCTCTTTAGACAACTTAATGTGGGAATAGGTGCTTTAATTTCAGCACCTAAGACTGAAAGTTGGGCCCACAAATCTTTATGTTTCATACAAATTTATTAATGAAATCTCTTTAAAAATATTTTCTTTTTGAAGAGATCTGACATTAGGATTAAATACGTTGGTAGTGATCTGCCTCTGCACTGCCTTGCTTCATTAAGCAGCCTGGCTGGTACATTAGATCTACAATATACACTTGAGGAGGAAGTAGAAGCCCAGTTATTCCTTGAGGAGAATCGTCAACTAATTTAACTTCATTCCAAGCTCTGCCGTATTCTCCACGAACTAAACTACAGCCAATGCCAATTCTGTCTGCTATAACCTATGAAAGAAAACAAAAAGGAGTTAATGAAAGTCATCACTAGTTTCTGAAAGGTATCACAATACGTTTAGTTTGTGAAATGCAGCGTTGGGTCATGGAAATGCTTAAACAGGAGAACAGCTGAAAGGTGCAGAGCCTTCCTAAAGGAGACTTGGTAATGGAGATTTTTCTGGATTCCCTGCAGGGTTCTTCAAACAGTAAATATTCACTGTAGGTCCTGGAGGGAAATTGCATTTTTAAAATGTGATTTCCATCATATTCTAGCAGAGCAGGAGTGATATACAGTTATTATAATTCTTTTCAAGAACTGACTCATTTTGTGTTATAAGTCACTCCTCCAGGCATCAAATTGAAAGGGCACATGTGGTCCCAAGACAGAGTCTTTTCAACAAATTTAGAAAATATTGGAGGAGCTGTTTTTGAATTACAACACCCTAAAATAATCTACCTATACAAACAAAGATATATATGTATGCTCTGCATATGTATACAACATGGAACATATATGATGATGTTTGATACAAAGGTTTAACCGGCATGGGTTTGTGATTGCAACATCACTCATAAGCTTATCTCTCAACATTCAGACCAGCCAGTGTATGATACAAGCCATTGCAATGTGTGACAGATGACTGGAATGTGGAACACTTGAGTTTTGTTGCACGTTACACTATAATTGACATATTGTAATTAGGCTTGGAGGATTGAATTTTTATTAGTAATTGTCAGCAAACATCAATATCACCTCACACACACAATGAAAAAGTATTTCCACTGATAATAATCTAAATATGCGGATAGGCAAAGAAAGAAAAATGCTGCTTGAGAACTTAGAGTCCCACCTTAATGGGTATAAAACGTGTTGTGATGCCAGCATAAGTGGAGCAGGAGTAGGGGTGCCATTTAGGTAGGCCACTGGAAGCAGTCCCCTTCCTCCCCCGTGCTTTATACCACAAGTTAATTTTAAGAATGTCTACTTTAAGTAATTATTATCTGACAACCCCCCGTCCAAAATTCATACAGCTCTGAAAATTTAAATTGATAAAAATTGAAAAAAATGGTTAAAAATTAACATTCATATTATCTGTCGAAATTATAAAAAAAAATTGAATTCTGCCAAGCCTAATTATAAATTTTTTAAGTATAAAAATTCTTCCAAAGGATGTTTCCTCGTTGTGTGAATGAAATAAATCAGTTCTGTAATTTGTTACAGATGGCAGCGGGATTCTCATGACCTGCGCATCTTGAACCTGGGTTGGCAGTCAAGCTGCTCTGGGCCCCAGCTCCTCTCTGACCCTCTCCTCCAGTGAGCAGCGAGAAGGAGCCTGGCTGCCCCAGAGCCTTAGTTTTTGCAGGAGAGGAAGTGGGAGGCTGCGCCACAACATTTTTCACATGGAGCAGGGAGGAAGATGGATTGGAGCCTACCAGCCTATTAAGAGACCAGCAACTCATTGTCTGCTCCATTTCCTCTTCCCTCAATCTTGTGAAAAACATAGCAGCTCAGCCTACTCTAGTCTATTCTACTTCATTCCTCCATTTTCCTCCTCAAAAATACTCCTTCTGGGTTCCCTTCCTGGGACGCTCTCTCTGCAATTTGGAGGGAGGAGGAGAAAGACAGAAAGGATCAGGGAGCCCAATGCTACCCAAGGAGAGTCTCTTTTTCCTTTCTGCACCCTCGCTAGCCAGCTGTTGCTCTGATCTTGAGGCCTACCACATGTGTATGTGGTGCAGCAGAAGGGAGGCAGAAGCTGCTCTACTGTGGGATGCACCATATAATGCAGTATACCTGGGAGGTTGCTCATGAATTATCCCATCAAACAAATGCTAGTACAATCTTTACAACATGCCATTATTTAGTTTGTTTATGCTACATATTTTTAAAAGGGTCAAAATATAAACAAAAGTACTTGTTTAGAGGTGTTCTCAACCTGGGGGGACCCTATTCTTCCCATACTGCTGAATGAGAGAGGTCCTGGTTATATGGGAGAGGGGGTCCCGTGTGTAAGCGGTTGAGAACTAGTTTCAGAGTTTTTAAAAAATTGTACTGGGACTATTTTTCATATCCCTCATCCAGTAAAGCCAGGCTTTCTTGGGACCATAAATGCACATACATATTGCACAGGGAAAAGAAAAATGTAAAACATAAAATTTAGAACCCTTTAAAATCATATTATTATGTATGAAAAACCTACTTCAGGTAATTTTTGAAGTCCAAAATATCAAGTATTTCAGGTGTCAAAGCATGTGTTGTAGGATCCACTGGAAAGCTGGGAAATTCCTTTTTGCAATAGGATAAAGTTCCCATTTCTAACTATGCAGGAAGGAGTAAAATTTGGGGGGCACACGCAGGTGGTGTATATCCTGAATGCCACAGAGCCCAATTCTGTGGCTATATCTACACTGCAGCGAGGAGTGTGCTCCTAGCTTTGGTAAACAGATGCACACCAGCTGTGCTTGAGCTAGATTGCTAAAAATAGCAGTGTGGACGTTGTAGAATGGGTGGCAGCACAGGATAGCCACCATAGTTCGTACCCATGGGGTCAGGTGGGCTTGTACTTGTGTGGCTAGTCCATGCCACTACCTCTTCCGCAATGTCTACAGTGCTATTTTTAGCACTCTAGGTCACTTCGAGCTAGCACATATCTGTCTCCTCGGCTGGGAGGCAGTGTAGACATACCCATTATGTGGCTGTGTGGTGGAGGTTTGCTGGGGGGCTGATTGATTCCACTAGCCATTCCCCCAGTGGGAGGGATGGTAGTAGTAACAGAAGGAGGCAATTGCAGGGGGATGCTGAGGCTACTCCAGCCCAGTGTTCCCCCAAGGAACTGTCCAACTCATGAGCTATTCACTGGTATCAGAATTGGAGCCTAAACTTTTCTACACTGTAAGATACAACATCAATTGTTAAATATAAATGATACTGCTATTTAATGACAGGGTACTTTCCACAGGACAATTTATCTGCTCAATTGGATATTTTATTACAGTTAATGTAGGAATTATTTATGTGCACACTCACTTAGCTCATACTGGAAAAATGAATATTTGCCCAACAGCACATGACATTGTCAAGTGTTCTGTGACTGTAAGGAAAGACCCTATGTCCTATCATAATGTATTACACATGAGCACCATCTAGAAGCTATTGTTGCAACAATTTACATTTGCAGCATGAAAAATAATGAGCACTGCATAATTTGGTGCTTTACAGTTTACAGAAAAGGGAATATATTTTGAGTCACAATCAAACATTTTGGCTTTTTGCCTTATATCAAGCATTCTGCTGACATCACTTAAGACAAGTTCAATGATGCTTATAACAACAAGGATGTTTTCAGAAAGAAGCCATACTGGCTTTCATTCAAAAGGAAATCTAATATTTGCCAAATGGAAAATGACTTAAATATATACACAAATAAACAGCAATATAACACTAGAAGGTTCTATTGAAGCGAATGTACTGTAGTTTGTGCTATCCCTTTAACAAAAATAAAGACTTGTAATTCCATCAGTATTTTTAGATCAGTTAAGTGGTAAAGTAAATGCTAATATACCTTGAAAAGCAAAGCCCTGTGGTAGAAAGTCCCTTTCTTGATTTTCCCAATAGGTACAACATTGCATTTCAGTTCAAATTCAATTTCACTTATATGAAGTTCCCAGCTGAATTCATGTAATTTGTCTCTTTCAATTGGGCCACCCATCTTATCTGCAACAAACCTGTTTTAAGGTACACCAAAATCAATTAAATCTGTCATTTCTATCATACTTATCATGCTTAATGGTATAATGACAAAGCTGTGTAAATACAAACAATACCTGTATGACATATAAAAGTGTATTACCTTTGTTATCTATGCTTTAGTTTTATTGTTCAGTTACTGGTAGTGGAAGTATGCTCACCATTAAATAAATTAAAATGATAATGCAGATCATTGGAGGTGAGCAACACAATGCCAATTATCAAGAGTGAACCAGCAAAAATTACATAAAATTAATGATAAAGTAGTTCAGAAGCTAGGATTCATCTTTGAAGTTAATAGAATCATTTGTGTTATTTACTATAATTCTCAGCACTACCATTTGTTTTAAGTAAACAATATCAAAGACATTAGAATATGAAATGAGAAAAATAAGGTCACAGCTAATGACCACTGATTTATGAAAGCAACCCAATTAAATTTAAAGTTATGCATGTGTTTATCTGCTTTCTTGAACCAGGGCCAACATTCGTAATTGCATTGATTTGTATTTTATAATTTATGTATAAAAATTAATGGCCAAACCAAGGAAACCCAAGGTCAAAAATGCCTATGCAATTACTGTGATAGTGCACTACTATCAGACAACTGCACATACCAAGGCATTAAGCCCTGATTCAGCAAGTCCATCCCTGTTCATCAAAGCACTTAAGTATTTTAGGCATGTCCTTAAGTCCTATGAAATTCAATGGTACATTGAAGGCACAGCAGAGGTGAGTTTTAAGGAAGAATTTAAAGGTAGTGGATAGGATAAGATAGTGGCTTTACAAATTTTTATGGAGTACTCCTTCCATGCACAGAGGGTACATAGGAGAAATCTGCTAAAAAAAATTCTGCAATTTCATTGGTTGCTCATGCCTATTCAAGTGTGATATAAACAAAAATGCAATAAGCTGTGGACTAAAACATTTTACACATAGAAACAGAGAAATTTTTGAATGGAGAAAATTGAATCTTTTTTTGAGTTTCCAAGCACAAAATTAAAAAAAAAACCCAAGTTTTATTTACAACAGAAAAACACTTCCCTTCTCTTACCCTTGCCCCCTTCATATACAGTTATTTAAAAAATCACTGAACAGATTTTAATAAAATTTTCCACAAACATTCACTTCTGGGATGAAACCAATCATGAGAAATTTCAGGCAGAAGGTATTTTTGCTAAACTTACAGGCACCTGAGAATAAAAGTTCAGAATGGAATTCTCTCTATCGTAACCATAGCAAGGTTACTCTGATATCATAATGATGCATCTTGCTTTAAAGTGAGTCCATGCAACCAAAGTTTTGCTAGGTGCCAGACAGTGGCTGGAGGGTGTTTATGAGCCGGTAGAGGGTGCAAGGACCTGGTACCTTCGGTGAACACAAAATCTGGAAATTTCTTGCACCAGCTGTAATACTAGACTCCTCAAAGGGAAAAAGTGAGGACAAGGATGAGAAAACCAGTTACTCATCTTTGCGTAACTGCTGTTCTTTGAGATGTGTTGTATATGTCCATTGCACGGTAGATGTGTGTGCATCCGGTGCACTAGTGCCAGACAGTCTTCCCTAGCAGTACACATACGGGGGGTCCCACTCCTAGGTGAGCTCCTCATGCTCCAAAGAGAGGGTATAAAGAGTGGAGCTGCCCCACTGGAAGCTGATGGGAGACTCTGATGTGTTGGGAAAGGAAGGTGGATCACATAATAGCCATGTGCAACACATCTCAAAGGACTACATTTACAAGAAGGTGAGTAACTATTTTTTCTTCTTGTTGTTCTGTGTCCATTACCCTGTACATGACTTCCATGCTGTCATCCCAGGTAGGGTGACCAGATAGCAAATGTGAAAAATCGGGACGGGGGTGGGGGGTAATAGGAGCCTATATAAGAAAAAGACCCAAAAATCGGGACTGTCCCTATAAAATCGGGACATCTGGTCACCCTAATCCCAGGTGATGGGGCTCAGAGTCTCATTGGTAGGACTGCTTTACCTACATTTGCATCTTTCTTTAATATAGCAGACAGTCCATAATGTCTGGTGAATGTATGAATGGAAGACCACGCTGCTGCCCTGCAGGTGTCCATAATGGGGCCATGTGCCACAAACGCTACTGAGATTGAACATGCTCTAGTCGACTGTGCTGTGAGTTTGTCAGGAGGCATTATCCCTTTGGCAGCAGATCACCAGCTGCATAACAATGTGTTACATTTCAAGATTTTCTGAGTTGTGATTGGTTGTCCTCTCATATGCTCTGCATAAGAAACAAAGAGCTCTGAAGAAATTTGAAAGGGCTTTGTCTTATTTAGGTAAAAAGAAAATGCCCAGTGAAAACTGAAGGTGTGGAGCCCTCTCTCGTCCTTGTGAATATGTGGCTTTGGGAAGAAAACTGGCAGGAAGATAGACTGATTCAAGCAGAAATCAGATACCACCTTTAAGAGAAACTTAGGGTGTGGTCTAAGCCAGGGGTCGGCAACCTTTCAGAAGTGGTGTGCCGAGTCTTCATTTATTCACTCTAATTTAAGGTTTCGCATGCCAGTAATACATTTTAACGTTTTTAGAAGGTCTCTTTCTATATATATATAAGTTGCAGCCGTGTTAGTCTGTATCCTCAAAATGAACAGGAGTACTTGTGGCACCTTAGAGACTAACAAATTTATCTGAGCATAAGCTTTCGTGGGCTACATCATCCGATGAAGTGGGCTGTAGTCCACGAAAGCTTATGCTCAAATAAATTTGTTAGTCTCTAAGGTGCCACAAATACTCCTGTTCTTTTTTCTATAAGTCTATAATATATAACTAAACTATTGTTGTATGTAAAGTAAATAAGGTTTTTAAATAAGGTTTAAGAAGCTTCATTTAAAATTAAATTAAAATGCAGAGCCCCCCGGACCGGTGGCCAGGACCCGGGCAGTGTGAGTGCCACTGAAAATCAGCTCGCGTGCCGCCTTTGGCACACATGCCATAGGTTGCTTACCCCTGGTCTAAGCTGAACCTTGTCCTTGTAGAAAACTGTATGGCAGATCTTTGACCTGTCCTCTCCTCCTTCCAAAGGTGATGACCACTAAGAAGGCTACTTTCGGTGATTGGTGTAGAAGCAAGCAAAATGCTAAAAGTTCAAAAGGAGGGTCCAAAATGCACACAACACCAGATTCAAATCCTGAGAAAGTTTTGGGACCCTGATAGGTGGAAACAATTTATCTAGACCTTCCAAGAAAACAGCCTTACCCTTTATGCAAGGGTGAAATGCTGAGAAGGCAGATGCACTCTAATGGAGCTGTGGAACAGACCTGACTCCGTAAGGTGCAAAAGGCAGTGCAGAACTGCTTGAATTTTAGTCTGAGTTGGGAACACATTGTGGGAGGCTGTTCAGATGGCAAAATGCTTACAACTGCTCAGGTAAGTAGCTTTTGTGGGAAGGTTTTCTGCTATTAAGGAGAACATTCTGGACCGCCACTGAACATTCTGGACCTCTTTTGCATTTAACCATTGAACCGTGCTGTGAGGTGCAGCACTAGATGAGGTCTTTTGTTATCAGTAACAGCAAAAGTTTTTGAGCAGGCAATTTGTGGAGGTCTGATGATCAAATCTGTCTCGATTGGACAGGTTGGAGTTATAAGGATCATTCTGCCATGATCTTGCTTGAGCTTGATAATGACCCTGGAAATCAAGGGTACCGGTGGTATGCATAGAGCAGGTCCATGTCCCATGGAAAATGCCTGATATTGATCTGGGACTGTGACCTGCCCTGGAACTGAATCAGGGACACTTCTTGTTCTGCCAAGTTGTGAACAGATACACCGATGGAAAGCCTCCTATGCAGAACATCTGAGCTAGAATGTTTGTATTGAGATACCATTTGTGGTTGAACCATATGCTCAGATGAGACACCTTGAGAGTGACCGAGCTCCGAATGAACCAATTTCACAATTTGACAGCCTACTGACAGATGATGTCTGACCTGGCACCCCCTGTTTGTTCACATAAAACATCACTGTCCTGTTGTTGCTGAGTATCTGGACAGTCTTGCTCTGAATGTGAGGCAAGAACCACTAACACACAGAGAATATTATGCACATCTCGAGTATGTTTATGTGTAAGCTGGCCTCGTAGGCACTCCACAAACTGTGAGCCTGTAGGTTACCCAGATGTGCTTCCCACCCCATGGCTAAGGCAGGTAAGGATACACGTGGATGTCTCTTTCGTGGAGGCCACCACTACTGCTATGCACTTGGTAAAAACCCTCTGTGACAATGAAGGTTTGAATGGCAGGGCAGTGAATTGATAATGATAATCTCCTACCATGAACCTCAGAAATTTCCTGAGGCCAGGATAGATTGCCACATGGAAGCAGGCATCCTGTAAGTTAAGGACAGCATATCAGTCTCTGGATCTAAGTGGGCGATAATCGTAGCCAGGGACACCATCCAGAATATTATCTTCTTGATGTATTTGGTCAGCTTCCAAAAGTCTAGGATGGGTCTGAGACCCCCTTTGGCCTTGGGTATTAGAATATAATGAGAATAATCCCCATTGCCTTGATGCAGAAAGGGAACCTCCTCTATGGCTCTCAAAGTCCACAGGGTCTGCACTTGTTGTCTTAGTACAGACTTGTGAGAGGGTTCCCTGAAGAGGGACCAGGTAGGGGCATGGGAGGAAGGGATAGAAAGGAAATGCAGGGTATATCCCAATTCCATCATGCTTAGCACCCATTTGTCTGAGGTGATGGACTATCAGGCATGTGAGAATGGGATAACCTATCCCAGAAAGGCAGGAAAGAGCAAGTGAGATCCAGGTCGAGTAATATGCTATCCTCGACATATGTGTCAAATTGGCTGCTCTGAGGCCTGAGGATGTGTAGATGAAGAGACCAAGGAAGGAGAAGCCATCAGCTTTCTCCTCTGTGACCTTTGCTCCTCTTAGATTTGTCAACCTGATGGAAGGGGTAATACTGCTGTCTAGGCTGGCACCGAGGACGATAGTTTGTCCTCTTCATCACTGGAGTACAGAGGCTCAAGGGCTTCAGAACCACTCTTGCGTCCTTCAGAGTATGCAAAGCTTCATCTGTTTTAGACTAAAACAAGCATGTCCCTCAAAGGGGAGGTCTTCAATTGTCTGTTGCCCCTCCAGAAGAATCCCTGAGCACTGCAACCAGGAAGAATCATACATAGGATATATCTACATTGCAATTAAACACCCAACTCAGCTGACTCCGACTTGCGGGGCTTGGGCTATAGGGCTCTAAAATTGCGGTGTAGATGTTTGGGCTCAGGCTGGAGCCTGATTTATACATAGCTGAATAAACAGAGATGATGAATACATGTCTTGTCAAATTTTGTAATCATCTGGAGAATCATTTCGTAGATCACATCATTAAAAGGGAGGGGTAACTAAATAAACAATTTTGCAAGACTAAGGAGGGTCTGGTACCAAGATAGCTGGCCTCAGAAACCAGCCAGGGAACTGGTAAAATACTAAAGGGTAAGCTGGGAAGATGATGAAAGCAAGCAGACTGTTCAGAGGTCAGGATTCAACCTAGTATGGCCGTGATTACAGCCTGGACTTGTTAATATCAGTCAAACACAACATTGCAATCAATGTAACTATTGAGCCACACATTGATATTGATATCATGTAACATACAATGCAATGTGATGTACTGGTATTATTATTATTAATAACAATATCATCAAATATCATCATGTTTATTATGGCAGTGCCCAAGGACCAATCAAGAATAGGGCCCCATTGTGCTAGGCTCTGTACAGACACAGAGTAGCAGACAGGCCCTTCCCCAAAAGGTTTACAATCTAAATAAATAAGGGCTTGTCTTCACTTACAGCGCTACTATGCCGACGGAAAAGCTTCTTCCGTCAGTGTAGTTAATTCACCTACCCAAGAGGCAATAGCTATGAAGTTCTTCCGTCACCATAGCACTGTCTACACGGGGAATTAGGTTATATAACTATGTCACTCAGGAGGGTGGATTTTTCACACCCTTGAGCGATGTAGTTATACTGATATAGATCTGTAGAATAGACCTGGCCTAAGACACACACAGGTTGGGGGAAGGGGTCTAACACTAAAGGGGTACAGTGACTAAAGTGAAATCCCTGCAAGCTGCATGGGCGCTTTTTAAAGACACCATAATAGAGGCCCAACTTCAATGTATACCCCAAATTAAGAAACACAGTAAAAGAACTAAAAAAGAGCCACTGTGGCTTAACAACCATGTAAAAGAAGCAGTGAGAGATAAAAAGACTTCCTTTAAAAAGTGGAAGTCAAATCCTGGTGAGGCAAACAGAACGGAGCATAAACGCTGCCAAATTAAGTGCAAGAATGTAATAAGAAAAGCCAAAGAGGAGTTTGAAGAACGGCTAGCCAAAAACTCCAAAGGTAATAACAAAATGTTTTTTTAAGTACATCAGAAGCAGGAAGCCTGCTAAACAACCAGTGGGGCCCCTTGATGATCGAGATACAAAAGGAGCGCTTAAAGACGATAAAGTCATTGCGGAGAAACTAAATGGATTCTTTGCTTCAGTCTTCACGGCTGAGGATGTTAGGGAGATTCCCAAACCTGAGCTGGCTTTTGTAGGTGACAAATCTGAGGAACTGTCACGGATTGAAGTGTCACGAGAGGAGGTTTTGGAATTAATTGATAAACTTAACATTAACAAGTCACCGGGACCAGATGGCATTCACCCAAGAGTTCTGAAAGAACTCAAATGTGAAGTTGCGGAACTGTTAACTAAGGTTTGTAACCTGTCCTTTAAATCGGCTTCTGTACCCAAAGACTGGAAGTTAGCTAATGTAACGCCAATATTTAAAAAGGGCTCTAGAGGTGATCCCGGCAATTACAGACCGGTAAGTCTAACGTCTGTACCGGGCAAATTAGTCGAAACAATAGTTAAGAATAAAATTGTCCGACACATAGAAAAACATAAACTGTTGAGCAATAGTCAACATGGTTTCTGTAAAGGGAAATCGTGTCTTACTAATCTATTAGAATTCTTTGAAGGGGTCAACAAACATGTGGACAAGGGGGATCCAGTGGACATAGTGTACTTAGATTTCCAGAAAGCCTTTGACAAGGTCCCTCACCAAAGGCTCTTATGTAAATTAAGCTGCCATGGGATAAAAGGGAAGGTCCTTTCATGGATTGAGAACTGGTTAAAAGACAGGGAACAAAGGGTAGGAATTAATGGTAAATTCTCAGAATGGAGAGGGGTAACTAGTGGTGTTCCCCAAGGGTCAGTCCTTGGACCGATCCTATTCAACTTATTCATAAATGATCTGGAGAAAGGGGTAAACAGTGAGGTGGCAAAGTTTGCAGATGATACTAAACTGCTAAAGATAGTTAAGTCCAAATCAGACTGTGAAGAACTTCAAAAAGATCTCACAAAACTAAGTGATTGGGCAACAAAATGGCAAATGAAATTTAATGTGGATAAATGTAAAGTAATGCACATTGGAAAAAATAACCCCAACTATACATACAATATGATGGGGGCTAATTTAGCTGCAACAAGTCAGGAAAAAGATCTTGGAGTCATCGTGGATAGTTCTCTGAAAATGTCCACACAGTGTGCAGAGGCGGTCAAAAAAGCAAACAGGATGTTAGGAATCATTAAAAAGGGGATAGAGAATAAGACTGAGAATATATTATTGCCCTTATATAAATCGATGGTACGCCCTCATCTCGAATACTGTGTACAGATGTGGTCTCCTCATCTCAAAAAAGATATACTGGCACTAGAAAAGGTTCAGAAAAGGGCAACTAAAATGATTAAGGGTTTGGAACGGGTCCCATATGAGGAGAGATTAAAGAGGCTAGGACTCTTCAGCTTGGAAAAGAGGAGACTAAGGGGGGATATGATAGAGGTATATAAAATCGTGAGTGATGTGGAGAAAGTGGATAAGGAAAAGTTATTTACTTATTCCCATAATACAAGAACTAGGGGTCATCAAATGAAATTAATAGGCAGCAGGTTTAAAACAAATAAAAGGAAGTTCTTCTTCACGCAGCGCACAGTCAACTTGTGGAACTCCTTACCTGAAGAGGTTGTGAAGGCTAGGACTATAACAGAGTTTAAAAGAGAACTGGATAAATTCATGGTGATTAAGTCCATTAATGGCTACTAGCCAGGACGGGTAAGGAATGGTGTCCCTAGCCTCTGTCTGTCAGAGGGTGGAGATGGATGGCAGGAGAGAGATCACTTGATCATTGCCTGTTAGGTTCACTCCCTCTGGGACACCTGGCATTGGCCACTGTCGGCAGACAGGATACTGGGCTAGATGGACCTTTGGTCTGACCCGGTACGGCCTTTCTTATGTTCTTATGTAACACACAAGCAGAGTGGACTATGTGATGGTGGCAAATGTCAATGTAGATGAGCGGCTACCTCACAGCACCCTCTGGGGGTCTCAGGGCAGCCCTGCATGCAGCCTTTCATCTCAGTTTCCTTTTTTGGACCACCCAATAAACTCCACACAGGATTTTTCCAGTCCATTTACAACAGCCATCTTTAGGTCAGATTTCTTAACTTAAAGTTCAAAACTAAACACAAAAGTCTTCCCTCCAGCCTTCAGCTGGATACAGCCCAAATTCCCCAAGTCTGGTCAGAGTCCTTACTGCCTGAGGGTATATCTACACTTAATCAGTTACAGAATCACAGCTGCAGTGCTGCAGCTGTGCCGCTATAGTGCTTCTGTGTAGACACTACCTGTGTCGATGGGAGGGGTTCTCCCATCACCACAGGTAATCCAACTCCCCAAGAGGCGGCAGCTGAGATAATGGAAGAATTCTTCTGTTGGCCTAGTGCTGTCTACACAATGGGGTTGGGATGGCTTAACTACGTTGCTCAGGGGTGTGGATTTTTCACATCCCTGAGAGACATAGTAGGGTCAACCTAACTTTTTAGTGTGGACCAGGCCTAAGTGTAGACATACCCAGGCCACATAGTGGGGGAGGGCAAGCACCACCTGAGTCCCAGTTTTCCCAGACTGTGTGGGGGCTCCCCTGAACCATTCTGGGTCGTGGGGGCTCTACAGAGGGGTAAGGTCCTGGCAGAACCTCATTCTGACATTTTCAAAATGAAAAACTCCATTTCTTTGGCTTGATACAACATTATATCCAGAAATTTAAGCTAATTATAGTAAAAAAAGATTAAAATAAAAAAGGGCAAAATCTAAAAGAAACATCTTGAAATCACTGACACTAAACATTTTGATTGACCCAAACTGAATTTATTTTTTTCAGATTGCTGGTTCACAAAAATTATTTGACATTTTGTCCCAATTTGGGATGGGAAAACTTTTCAAATTCTCAAACATTTTCCTGGGGTGGAAAAAGTGTTTCTCACTCAACTCTACTTATTTGTATTTTGTTTCAGACACAATACAGTACTCACAGTGCAAGTGCCACAACCTGTTCTTTGGTAGTAGTTAATGGTAGGATTATTTTGGAAGCATCAATAATGTAATCCAGTAAAATGGAGTCAAATGGTGGCAGCCATGGTAACTTTTCAAGAATTACTTCCTGCTGGACTTTAAGCATTGTTTGCAACTCTTCTTCTTCTTTTGGTTTATCTTCTTCTTTTTTTCCTTTTCCTTTTCTTAAATAGAAAACAATGGATGTTTATTTAGAATGAGATAATCTCTCTGAGCCAAATTCCAGCTGCATGGCTCTGTGTAGGGACACAGCCGGAAACCCAATTTTGGGGGGGAGGAGCCTGGGAAGTTTTCTCGTCTGATTCTGAATGCCTCCAAATCCACAAAGAGGCAATTTCACAGGACCTGTGAACACTAGTTGTGGAAGGTGTTCTGAGGAGGGGCTTAGGTACCAAGTGGCATTGTCTGCGCTCACATAACCCCTGACCAGACAGCTACAATGACACCAGCATACCTCTCCCTATAGGGACTGTTTGTACTACTGGATCTGCAGTGGTAAGCACTACCAATCTGAATATAGGCACATAATAATAAGAGGTTTCTATAACCAAGGCTGGCCTTAGGTAGGGGCGAACTGGGCGAAAGCCCAGGGCGCCGTTATAAACAGGGTGCCTCTGGAGCAGGGGTGCCCCGCCTCCGGCTGGCATCTGCAGCCCTGCGTCTCTGCCCCCTGCCTTCGAGCTACCCCGGCCAACTGCTCCTGGGAGCTTCCTGTTTGCTGTATGAGAGGGAGGAGTGCTGCCCCCCGCCCATGTACCCCATTTCCGCAGAGCGGGATGTGTGTGTGAGGACAGGGCTCACCAACAGAGGGACAGAGCTGCTGGCGGCTGCTGCTGTGGCTGAAGGAGCTTTCCTTCAGGCTGGTGAGTGCCACTCTCTTAAAGGGGCAGCGCGCAGTCACTCACACATTCCCCCAGCTCACACTCACCCCCCAACACATACTTATATTGTTGTTGTTGTTACTTGTTGGTACTTCCTGCAATGCATATATGTTCTCTGTAATTTTATTATTTCAAAGTGCTGTTATTTTAGTTTTTTGACCGGTTTGTGCATTTCATAATTTTATTTCTCTCTTATGCTTACATTTAATTCTTTGAGTAGTGAGTTCTCAAATGCCTAACCTGTCCTGGCTGGAGTAATTATCATTATTACTTTTATTATTATATTGGGCTTTGTCACTCATTATTTAAAGAGGTACAATCAAATAACAGTATCCTTCTAGAATGTAACTTTAGGTTGGACTAACCTTAGCAGTGCCAGTTTAAAAAACATTAGCTAAACACGTAACTTTAAACACTGGGCAGATGAAGGTTGTTTATTTTCAGATTGTATTTTTAGTTATATCTGTAAAATAACTTAAAATTTGCATGAAAATAAATGCAGTTCCAACTATGATACCAATAGCAATGATGGAGTCAAATGTTAGTGAGTCATGTACATGCTTGTGATCGGTAAACATAAATGCCAAAACAATTAGAAAAATAAATTCCCTTTCTTAGTGAAAGAGGGAAAAAAACCTTAATCACATATGTTAAAATTATGTTTTTAGTGAAAAACAATTGACTAAAATGGAGTAGATAATGGCAGTAACGCAGATTTTATTTATTTTTATGTATCTCTAATAAAGATAGTGTACAAAGTATCAAACGTGTGTTTCTGATATCTGTGTTAAAGCTCTAGAATTGATACCTCAAGTCTTGGGATTGGGAATATCTTGCTGTATTATCTCCTGATTGTTCTAAATTTACATATAAACTTTAAATGTGGCTTTAATTGGAGTTTGTATTTTTTTCTTTCTTTATATAACAATTAGAAACGGTGCTCCTGTCAGCTAATTCCTAAGTTATTATCTGCAAAAACCTTAGAGTTTTCAGGTGCCTAAGTACTCCCTGGAATCATGGTTAAACTTTCCTTTCCCTACCCCCCAGGTCAAATCTGAAATGGCGCCCTGGGTGAGCCAGGAGGGCCATGGGCTCTGGCAAGATGCAGCCCCCATGTGACAGCGCGAAGCCTGTCTTGAGCCATATGCTGAGCATCAGGCACCACAAGCCACAACAGCAGCGCAGAAAGGTGGCAATACACCATATACCATGCAACCCTTATTTCTGTGCTGATGCAGGTGGTGGCGTTGCCTTCAAAGCTGGATGCCCGGCCAGCACCTGCCAGTATCAGGCTGCCCTGCCAGTGCTGTGCCAGGGCTGTGCCAGGGCTGAGCTCTAGCATCTGGCATCTCTTTCAATACAAATTAAACACTGGGAGAGGCAGCGGGGCCCAAAGGTGATGGGGAGGGGGGAAGCCCAGGGAGACCATGGGGGCCAGGAGTGATGCGGGGGAGGGAGGGCACCAAAATACAAGTTCGCCCAGGCTGCCATTTTTCCTAAGGCTGGCCCTGTCTATAACATATGTGTAAACACATTTTTGAAGCATTTTTGTAACTAAACAGAATTTGGTTCCATACAATGTTGGTAGTTTATAAACAAAACAACTCCTGAGTCCTGTACAGTTTTCACTTGAAAGAAGTCTGTGACTTCAAACAAATGAACAAACAAACAAACAAACAGGGAATCAACAAAATAGTTGAACAGATAATACAAAGCAAGCTGCTACAAACCTCAACTTCTATATGATATGTCGTATTAAGATTTCATAAGAAGTCTATGTATTTATTGATTATTCACTGCACATCTGCATTCTTCACTGGAGCTTATGATTTGAGAAATGCATATGATCATGAATGGCAATCACAAGATTCTAGCAAAAAAAGTTTAGAGCAGATAAACTTGTGAAATTTATATACTTTTTTATGTGGCAACTATAAAAATCTATACATTACTGGATATGTCATCCAAACATATTTCCAAAAGTGTCACAAACACACATTTAACACCTTTACAGGCAGTATGAGCACTTTTAGACAAAACTGCACATCAGAAGCCTGCTAAATCATCAAGAGGACAATAAAATAACCTGACATGTCAACTGTACAAAATTCCAGATTACAAAATTCCAAACTTCATACATATAGTTTCAAAAGGCACTACTAGATATTGTAGAACACTTTCTTTACTTACAAAAATACAAAAGACCCCACATCTTGTAACCATCAAGCCTTTCTTCAAAGAGTTGGAGACCTGAGAGACACATAATGTGAACTTCCATCTCAAAGGCTAGTTACTCATAATTCAACTTAATCAGAAGCAAAAAACTCTGAAATCCAGCTAAACATACTAATTTTCCCTATCTCTAATAACACCAGCAAGTGAGCAATTCTGGCTTACTTTTTAAATCCCCACTACCTCAGGGACTTTTGTAGAAAAAACAGAAACAATGAAAAAAACACCAGACAATATGGACTCAGGACAGACCCTAATTATTTTATACTTTTAGAATTATTAATAAAGTTGTGAAAATTATCAAATTTCTGTATTCTTGGGATAGAATGCACTGTACAGAATAATCAGCCAGGTACCAGTAGCTTTATTCAAGAACTCCTGTCTCCAGAAAGCTTTGAATACTTTTCTTTTGCCTTATTAAGAATTATGGTATTAACTGGTAGCCCTCCTCATAAATTTTAAGGCCAGAAGGGACCATTCTGATAATCTAGTCTGACCTTTTGTACAACACAGACCATACATTTTCACTCAGTAGTTTCTGCATCAAGCCTATAACTTCTGGGTGAGATAGAGCATATCTTTTAGAAACACAATCATTCAAGTGCTAGAAAATTCACCACCTCTCTAATTAAGCTGTCCCAATGGTTAATTACCCCCACTGTTAAAAATGTCTGCCTTATTTTTAGTCTGGATTTGTCTAGCTTCAGCTCCCAGCCCTTGGATCTTGTTATATCTTTGTCTGCTAGATTAAAGAGCTGTATACTAATATATTTTTCTTCCTCATGAAGGTACAGTCACCTTTGAGCCCTACCTTGGGTTCTGCACCAAACAGAGCTCAGCCAGACCTGAGAATCAGGTCCGTAGCTTTCAATAGTCAATACTTACTATCTGTCAATAGTTTGCATTTTAACTCTAAAATAAAATAAAAATACTTCATCCAAATTATAATACCTTGAGCCTTTCTCTCTAGTGCTGCTTTTGCTGAGCGAAGAGGGAGATCGTCCAGAAGAGTCTTGTTTTTCCTCCACAGGAGATACCACTGCACTATTGAAATTACAAAGTAGTTTCCCAAATCCTCTTTACTTTGTTACAGTAAATTTCAATTTACACACACACACACACACACACACACACACACACACACACACACACACACACACACACACACACACACACACACACACACACACAAGCAGCACATAGGCAACATTAAGAATCACCGCCTCTAGCAATAAAATTCCTACATAGAGTGTAGGGGTGCCATGATTTGTGGATGATCCCCAAGAAAAAAATGGAAATATTCCTCCACAACCTCTACCCCTTTCCAATGTCTTCTCATTCCATGTATCCCTTACCAACATCTATTTCTCTCTGTTCCCACAATCCATGCAGAGCTGCAGGAAGTCACCTGTACAAAGGTGCCTCAGCTATTCTGAACCCCTGCACGTACATAGACAAGGCACCTCCCACATATCCATGAGGTATCTCAACCTTAGCAGGCAAGCAGGATGCAGGTGCATCTTCATGGTCTCAGGGAAGTAGGGAGCCTCAGCTGACAAATTGAAGCTCCTAATCCCTGAGTTGGGACTATGGTTCCTCTCTCTCCTTCCTCACAGCAAAGAGGAACCAGAAGGGATAGTTCTGTTCCTGGTCGGCATTGTAGAAACCTCTACCTTTCACCAGGGAGGGAAGGCAGCAAAGTTATTTTTCTCTCCCCCTCCATTCAAAGTCAGAGTGGGGAGAGGGTCAGTAGGGAGTTGCTTCTCCTGGCTGACACAGAATCTGTGCTACACTTTTCATTTATCAGAGCTGTGTGTTCAAAGCAATATAGGTAATAGCAATGGAGCACAGAGGACAGAGTCCCTCCCCACACCAGCCTTGCAACTCCACAGGGAATTGACTGGGCCCCAACCCCAGCAGGGATGGGATTTATGTAAAAGATAAAGAAAAGGAGATAGATAATTCCCTTCTCTGCCACAGATTTCTTGTGTGTCCTTTGGCAAGTCACTTAGACTCCTAAGACACTTGAGTGCCTTTTAAAAATTGTGTTCCAAGTCCCATTTTCAAAAGTAATTTACGAACAACTGAAGGTCAGTGGGTCTTGGATCCCAAGTACCTACGTCATTTTAAAAAAAATTCCCCTTAATCTCTCTGTACCTCAATCCCTTATCTGGCATAATAGCAATTCCCTACCTACCAGGGTGTTGTGAGGATAAATACATTAAAGATTATAAGGTGTTCGGATACAATGGTATTGGGGGATAGATAGATAGATAGATAGATAGATAGATAGATAGATAGATAGATATACAGTGTTGTAGCCGGGTTGGTCCCAGGATATTAGCAAGACAAGGTGAGTGAAGTAATATCTTTTATTGGACCAACTTCTGTTGGAGAGAGACAAGCTTTCAAGATTACACCAAGCTCTTTTTCACGTATATGCAAGACCTGAAGAAGAGCTCTGATTAATTTGAAAGTGCCTCTCTCTTTGTCAAACAGAAGCTGGCTCAATAAAAGGCATTATCTCACTCATCTTGTCTCTCAGCTAGACAGACAGATAGATAGATATTTCTGTAATTATGAGGTGAAATAGAAATTGGAGACAAAAACTTAAAATTACATTTAATCATTTTTATTTTCCTAGGAAACTGTCCATCACCCATTTCAACTGAAATTCTATTTTTCAATAGACAAAGTGTCTTAAAACATTCCTATATATTTAGAGATTTTTTCCCATTCCATTAAAAATAGTTTTGTTTAAAAATCAGTCAGTATGTAAGCCTTGTCTGAATTTAGATGCTTGTATGACTGATATTGCAACCACATGCTATATCTTTGGGGAAGCAGATTGTATTAGGTTTATGAATAGTTTATGTATCAGTGTGGGCCAAGGATTGTATGCAACTCTGTGGGGTGGGGAGGGTTGCATCCAAGAACAAAGAACAGTGTGTGGGGGGGGGCGAGGTAATTCTGGTGACTCACTCAGGTTGTAAACACCTCCAGAGAGGTACCATCCCCTGGGGAGGCTTGCATCTACTGGTTCAAACTGGGACTTCCAGAGATCAACAGACAAAGGGCTTTTGATATAAAAAAGCTGGGTTTAAACTGACTCAGGGGCTTCTTTCTGAACCCGCAAACTGACAGGAGGCCCCAACCCTTGCAGAACGATTGGAAAGACTTTGGCCTACTAGGGCCCCATAAGACTAATGGGTGATTCCTTGCACATTTAGAGGGTTTTAATCTGTTTATTGTTTTCATTACACTTTCTCTGTAAGGCTTTTACCTTAAGAATAAATGTGCTTTCCTAGAAAGAGTTTTGTGGTAACTTGTAACTGCTAGAAATACACTGTTCATAGCCCTCAGAGAGAAATCAAAGCTCAAGTGCTGCTGGCCATTAGGCAGACTGGCTTGCTGGGGATATCACAGTGTAAGGCAGGGAGCAGTGCAACCTTAAAACACCCTGTCAGAGGCAAGTGGGATAGGTGATGGCTGGAAACCTGAGACCTGACTGGGCACTGCCACGGTTGGAGGGATACAGGTGCAGTTACCCTGAAACTGTGACTGTTTGCACAATCACAGTGCAATGATTGTTAATTAAACCAAAGGTCATACCTTGTTCTTTCTTTACTACTTTTTCTAATAGAAGAAGAAGATGTGGTTCGCCCATAATATGGATCTTGTGATTTGTCCTCTGCACTGAGGGAACTGAAATGATACAAGGTATTTTTATACTGTTAGAATAGGCCAATAGAGTTGTTCCACCTTCAAAGCACAGCAAGTATATTTTATGAGAAATAAAATATTACAGGTTGAACCTCTCTAGTCCAGCAACATCTGTGGTCTGGCATGATTTTATGTTTTTTATACTTTATCTACTTATTTCCTTGTGCCAATACAGTAAAACTGTGTAACAACACTAACACTTCGTTGTGAAGAGAGCCGGGAAGCCTTGGCTAGGCGGCGTTGCAAGCGTTGTTTCGTTTATTCGCCTCGGCGAGATAAAAATAAAAAGAGACCCGTTCGCTACACTATTGACCTCCTGTTGTTCAGCAAATTCTGTGGTTCGGCACTGTCAGGTACAGAGGGTGCCGGACTTGAGAGATTCAACCTGTAATTAGTGATCTTGATTAATTACTAAATAGTGAAAAATCCTGTGACCCATATAAAGAAAACTGGACAGTATATTGCCTTCAGGGTGCTACCAGGGTACGGGGTTGTGACAAGAAGGGCAAAGAAAGAATATTTAATAGAAGTAGGGACCTGCAAAGAGCACTGAGGTTTAGGTTGTAATAGGTGATCTCAGAGATCTTTATGATATCATGTACAAGTTAAAAAAGGAAACATGATAACAGAGATCAACTTGATGACAACAGAGAGGAGGGTTTGGGATTTACAAAATATTGAGAGAGCCTTCTCTAATCTGGGAGACTGTTTAGATTAAACGATTTCCAGAGTACCAATTTCCTGAGTTCAAATGTAACAGGGTTTGTTAGGTGGTCTTTAATTTAAGTAGGAAAGAGGTGGACATCAGTTTTTGACATTACTGCCCCACAAATGCAGAAGGCCACCAGAGAGTATGATGGTTGGCTGTTTCTTGCTTTTGGGGATATACTGCTTTAAACCTCAAGAATTTGGTTGGGGAAGAAGTTCAGGAAATTCATGGGCCTCACTGCAATTCTGAGACAGGTACTAAGCTTTGAGAGACTGGTAATCAATGCAGATGGCATGCTCTCCTAAATCCTTGGGAGCCCCTCCATCGGGAGTTGGAGCTAAATTGAAATTTTTTCATGGCTCACTTTTCTAAATGTAACCAACTCAACTGAACAGTTCTGTGCTGTTTAAAGAAAAATATATCAAAATTTGGAGTTTATAAAATGCAAAACCTTTGGCTCCTGAAAAAGGAAGCACAATGTTAAGGTTAACCTAGAAAGATCTCACTCACAATAGAAGGTCAAAGTTGCAGTACTGTTGGGCTATGAGAATGCAGAGGGGAAACAGGAAAGTTACACCTCTACCTCAATATAACGCGACCCGATATAACACGAATTCGGCTATAAGGTGGTAAAGCAGTGCTCTGGGGGGGCGGGGCTGTGCACTCCGGTGGATCAAAGCAAGTTAGATATAATGCGGTTTCACCTATAACGCGGTAAGATTTTTTGGCTCCCAAGGACAGCGTTATATCGAGGTAGAGGTGTATTTTAATGAAATGTAATCTTTCCAAAGCAAATCTGACTCACACTTCTGGTAGTTTAGCATTAACTAAAATTATAGCACGATGATCATTAAGCTCTTGTATACTCAGTTCCTCCAAAGACAAAAGTTTCACTCCAGGCTTTACCTACAGGAAAATTAGAATAAAAGAAAAGAAATGTTATTCTATTAAAGGTGAATGAAAAAGCTTATTTTGAAAAAATAAGGTTAAAAAGAATCATTTAAGATTCCGAATCTTTAACAGAATGTAGCTGAGAACTTAAAATTATAAACACATTTAAAAATAAAATACATAAAAATCAGTTGCTTCTTCACTTACCTGCCATTGAAAAGCTGCTTTACAAATAATTTCATTTGTAATTGTTGTTATACTAGTATATAATCCAAAACTAGTTCAGAATAAAGACAGGTTCATACAATCTAGGGTTGGATTTTTAAAAGCATTCAAGTGATTTAGGAGCACAAACCCCATTGACTTTCAATAGGACTTGTGCTCATAACATACTTGGGTATTTTTGAGGATCCCACCCACAGTTAAGACAGCAACAGATGACAAAGTATGGAGTGGTCCTTCTAGAAAGGCCATTTTATGGGAAAGAGGGCTGTAACAAAGCACATTTTGGTCTCTGTTTTATATTCACATCCTGTTAATTCCTTTTGTGAAAAAACAACATAGTTATTTAGATGGCAGATTAATATATTATACTAATAGCTGATATTATACTGGATATGGCAGTTGGGTCAAGTAATACACTATCTGTGCAGTTTCCCACATAACCAATGAATTGTTCCATGCAAATTAAGTGTAGAATAAGGGTGGTGACTGGTTGAGTTACCTCTGGTATCTCAATGGTCGAGGAGTCTTGGCATGGCATAGATACATGCCTTACTATGGCTGAATATCTCACAGGTATAATTAGTAAAGTAAAAATGGCTGTGAACTTCAAAACTGTACAGTAGCAGACTGTGAATCACAGGCAGGGCCGACGAGAGGGCGAGGGAAGCCGGTACAAATTACCGGGGCCCGGCGGTCCGGAAGGGGGCCCGGGGCCCAGCTTCCCCCCCTCTCGTCGGCCCTGTTTAGCCGGTCCGCCTTTGCTGGGGGACCCGAAAAATTTTTTCACCGGGGCCCGAACCCGCTCTTGGCGGCCCTGATCACAGGGATGACTGAACCTGGTGATATTCTGAAAAAAAGAGCTCTGAACCATGCTTGTTGTTTCCATTGCTTCACACTGACTCAGCAGACACTAGGCTTCAGAGTGACACTCAGAGGACAATCTTATTATACGGATTGTAGTGAAAAAGAGCAGGAGAGGAGCCAAGTATCTCAGGAGGGATCTGAGAAAGGAGACAGTGGTTGCAAAGCACTTATGGTCAGCGGGAAGATTCCAGATATGGGGACAGCATGAGAAAAGATGTGGGTTTATTTGCCAAAGAAGGTGATCAAAAGAGTGACAAAATGCACCAAGCTGGCACAGCACAGTACAGGAGAAGGGAGCAAGGTGATTCAAGGGACCAGATCCTGGTCCCTGCTATGACTCCTTTGTATTCTGGAGGCATGATAGGGCCATAAACCCAATACTTTGTCCGAAGGAGTGAAAAGTCAGGCCCTGCATAGACTTTTAAATAATACTTAAAGTAATTTACCTGACCATAATCATAGAACCCATCAGTAATTATGTTACTGGATGATAAGTACCCCATTTGGCTGTATTTTTGGGAAAGGTTGTTATCAAGTAGCTTGTCCAGAGCTCCTTCACTGAAGTTATTTTTGCGCCCTGTTGACAAGTTAATTTCTTCCAGGATGTCTAAAGCACTGTTCAACAAAACAGAAACAATTGTTCAATTAATGTGACTAATCCATCATTAAGTACTAATTAATTCATTACTACACAGTACAGAGATGGTACTCTGCACTGCTATTCTGGAGACGCATTTATTTTCAATCCTAGTCTCCTGCCCTTTAGGCCAGCAGGAGGCTGTGAATGGGGTGCAGCATTCTGTCTCTGTAGGAAAAACATCCTTCATATTACTCACAAGCAAAAGCCATTCCTCTAGCCAGTTAAGTAGGAGCATTAAGACGAAGGGGAGTTCTAGTTAGTTCTCAGTCAGAAGGATGTTGACTGTGTCAGAGATCTTGAAGATAAGGGGAGTGTAAAAGTAGAGAAAACAGAAGGATAATCTGAACTCATATAAGAACCTGGTGAGTTAATTATGTATTATGTATATTTTATAGTACAAAATAACCAAATATACAATTCCACAGAAGAGTTACGGTTCTTCCATAAGCCTTGCAGGCTAACACAGCTAACTCAGATGCTGATGTATGGAGACTGTAGAGTCCTTGTAGAGGAAGAAAAGAGTAATTATCTTGCACGGCATTCATTTTTGTGATGTTTCAGCACAACTACATTTACTTAGGACCTGGAAGCAAAATTCAGCCTTTGTGTAATGTGTGCAAATCCATTCTTTACGGATGATTTGTGACCACTGAAATGAGATGAAAAATGGTCAGAGTGCTGATGGGGAAAGTCTCGTGCTGAATCTAACCAATTGTGCAATAAAGAATTTTAAAGATTTTGTGCTGTGTGAAAGAAGAGTTTTTCTGTTTCTACCACAGAGTCTGCTATGTTTTGATCAGCAGATTTCACCTGAGTGGCATACTACCTGACCAATCCAGGCTGTTTTTGCACAGCATCTGGTACAAGTGACAACCACAGAAGAAATTTCAAGTGCCTTTGCAGAGAAAATCAAACAGATTCAGACTGAACTGCCTGCTTTTGTGGGTGCAGGATGATATCTAGTAGGTACAAACTTCTCAGATTAAATTTAGGCCAGTGATGCTCACTAAGGTACTAGAAGTACTGGGAATTCTTCAAGCCACAACCTGTGCTTCAGACCTATGTCCTTCCTGCCTGGTGAACACCAGGGAAGAACTGGATGCACTGTTGATGGAGATGATCAACGCCTCCCTTAGGAAAGGCAGGTTGCTGGCTTTTATATGGAAAGCCGTTGTCCGACCATTACTCGTTAATGGCACTTGAGCTGACAAGCTGTCCAACTACTGTCCAGTAATCTTCCATTTTTCGTTAAGATTATCATGAAGGTAATGGAAAGACAGCTTTCTGAGTAATTAGACGTGTCATATTGCCCTGGCCTTTAACAATCTGTGCACAGGCTTTCAATATTATTGACCATGAGCTGTTGTTCACTCACCTGTGAACCCTAGCAGGAGTAAACAGAGCTGCTCTTCAGTAGCTTCATTCCCACCTATCAGGGAGGTTCAAGGTGTTAACTGTGGGAAACTGTTTTTCTGCCCCAATGATTTTCTGATGGGGAATTCTTGCCTCACTTTCCTCTTCAATGTGGATATATTAGGAGGTTTAAGGAGGTGTGGGCTACAGTACTGTATACTGATGACTCAGTTTAATGCGTCTGATCCAAAGCCTATTTGGTCAATGGAAGTATTTTCATTGACTTCAGTGGGCTTTGGATAAGGCCTCATATGGCTATTTCATCTGACTCAGTCATTGCTATCAACTTCCTTACCAAGCATTTGGCTGAGAATGGGATGAGGATGAGGGCTAATTGGCTGATGCTCAATCCAAGTAAGACAGAAGCAATGCTGCTGGTAATATGGGACAAGTAGTGGGAAAATATAACAAAGACAATATCTTCATTCATTGCCAGAATTTGAAGTCTGGGATTACTGCAGCATCCCCAGCTGCTATTAGAAGAATATATACCTGAAGTGATCAGAACAGTTTTTTTCATGTATGTCCAGTCAGGAGATTGCAACCATTTGGATGCAACTTTATTGCTGTCATCTGTACCACTGTCACCTTGAGATTAAATTTACCCTGGTGCGTTCTACGTGGGGTTACACCTTAAATCAACGTGGAAACCGCAGCTCACGCTGAATGCTGTATCTCATTGGTTAGGTGGAGTTTCCCATCAGGAGCACATTACAGTAGTGTTCCATGTGAGCTGCAGTGGCTGCCTGTTGGTTTCTGGGTGAAGTTTTAGGGTTTGGTTTTCATAATTTTGGTTTGTAGCTGGGGTGGGTATTTTTCCCTTCCTAGGTCTGGGGAGACTGTTGCATTTATTTTGTTGGTATTTGCTTGATTGTATTTTATGTATGACAAAGGCACTCAAAACCCTGGATAGGCACTTTTTTTGTACACATCTCAATATATAAAAATTCTGTTGACCTCAATGGGATTGCACTTCCTCACATCTGGGCTGAATTTGGCCCATAGTGCTAATCTCAATTGTATATGGCCTTTGCATGGTGGCCCCTAAGTTTTGTTGATATAAGTTCACCTTTAATGTTAAACAGAGTTTTATTAAGTTCCGTCATAGTAACAATACTGAGAATGCTTCCGTAACTTCAGGCAGGCAGGCCCCATTTCAAGCTATTTTCTTCTAGTATAGTTGACATGTCGAATCTATAACTTTCCTTCTGAAATAAATGTTATGTCGTGAAACTAATTTAGTTTAAAAAAATGCACAATTAACTTAGGTATAAAATCAAAAATATACAAACAGCAGCTTTGTTAGCATCTTCATCCAAACCATGCCCTCTACACCCTGACACTACTTCTACTCACCCTAGCCTGCAAAGTTGAACTGCTGTTAGTTCATCACTTGCACAAACCATAACTGCCCAACAGGCATTTCTTCTGACTTCATCATTCTTAGAATGTAGCAATTTAACGAGTGGTTCAAGTCCACTTGCATTTCTTAACTAAAAACAGACACAAAAACATTCATCATGTAGAGTTACGTTCAACCCAATGAGGAAAGTTTATGCAAGCCCCTCTGAAACACTCAAGTCCTGAAGAGAAGCTATGCGGGTGGATGGAAGGGACTTGCAGAATGTCCAAATACAAGCTTTCTGCATCTACTGCACACTCCAAATAGAAAAAGAAGCTTAAGCGTGGGCTGGAAAAATACACATACCTATTCTATTTCCGGTCTCTTTGTCATTATACTCTAAAAATTGTACAGAATGTATATCCCAAGGTTGCCATGGAGAGTTGTACAGCATTCTCAGAGTTCTGATGCCTCCTGGCAACTAATTTACATCACAATATATATAAATTTGTGTTGTCTTGTATGTATGCCATAGTCTCATTAACACCCTTTCTTCTGGGGTGCTCCAGTACATCTTCCAAATACTCATGGAAATATCAGTCATTCAAATTTTCAGGGGGAAATATGTTCTAAGTATGTAGATACAGATAAATGGATAAGCCCAGGCCCCATATTTCCTGACCTGACCAGCTGCCTTGACCCTTGAGAAGGTTTTCTATTTATGGAATGTGTATGTGCAAGAAGAGTCAAAACACAGCCATTGATAAATAAGTAGGCACAGGTTCACTTAGTGGGTCTGATTGACCAAAGGATTCATTATCTTCTCCATGAATTATGTTTACAAGAGTCATGTCCAATTCTCCTAATAAAGGGTTAATCACTGTGCCACAAGGGCCTGGAAGGTGGATAGTAAAACAACAATAGGGGAAGCTTCTGAGCTTCAAAAAGGTCCTTTTGGGGGATAAATTAATTTTAAATGTTTCTGAAAGTTGGTGGTCAAGTTTCATAGGGGGGGAAAGCTCACTGAAATCATTGGAGCTTCACCGGAGATGAACTTTGTTGGCGTCACTAGGCATAGCTACCAGGTAACTCAGGGGAGTGGAAGGCCAGAAGTGCCGATGAAACCTCCCTGCTCTGGGTCTAAGTGAGCCACAGTAACTCCATCTTGTGAACTTTCACTAGCCTCCATGCTAACAGCCAAAATGCTGAAGCAGAATATGTAATGGTCAGCTTTTTTAGCAGACAGCTGCAGTTACGCTCACACTAGCAGACGCAGTAGTGATAACGAGGGAGAAAGGGGGAGGGAGAGGCCTACTACGTAGAGCTTGCAAGGCCGAAGATAAGCATGCGGACGAGAACTTTTCTAACATGCCACAATGTACTGCCTGCTGTAACCGCTGTCGGGAAGGGAGGGGTAGGGGGAGGACAGAACAAAGGCTTGTACACAAACAGCTTGGAATATAAAATGGGAAACTTGCTTGTATTTGCTGCGCTTGATTTGAGACATGCTGGTCTCCTAGTGCCTATTCAGAGCTCTTGAATAAATTTGGTTTGCTTCTCCACCCGGTGTGTCTATTGGTGCGACGCACACCGGGCAACGAACCCTGTTGCCCCCCCTCGGGCCCTTTGGGCCGGCAACAACTTGGTCCATTCAGCTTTATGTATATCTTCAGCAATGAAATGAAGATTACAGAGGGTCCTCTATATTTCAGTTTTTCCAAGTGCTCATGCCAAACTGAACTAAGCTTATCTGAATGAGAATTTATCTATTAAGGAGACACAAATTGATTTACTTTATATAAAATAAAGGATTTTTTCAGACACACATATTAAATTGTGTTGGTCCCAGAGTCAGCAAAACACAAACATTAGTTTTATTTAAAAAAAGTAAATATAATAAATATCCACAGAGCAGATAAAAGGTAACGTAAGACTTACCTCAGTTCTTGCATCAGCGTCACAACCAAGTGCAGCCACAGTGAGTGCTGCTTTGCTTTGTACCAGGCTGTTGGTAGACTGTAGTGGTTCTACAATTGCATTCATAACACCATGGATGCTGAGACGTAATGGCTCCTGCATGGCCATATTTGTTAGTACTGCAGCTGCATTAGCAACAGTCCCATCTCTCTTAGCACTCAGGACATTTATTAATGGCTCGATTCCTTCAGCTTCAGCAACAGCACTAGTTAAATCGGGGTGGGGGAAATCTCTATTACTTTAAAGCCAAATATATATATTTTTTAAACTTAAGGTATTTACAAACCAAATCAATATTTTATCTCAAAAAGAACATGAATAAAATGTTAAAAAACAACAGTGATTGTTTGTACAACTCTGAATTACAGCACACCTCTACCCTGATATAACGCGACCTGATATAACACGAATTCAGATATAACGCGGTAAAGCAGTGCTCCGGGAGGGTGGGGCTGCGCACTCTGGCAGATCAAAGCAAGTTTGATATAACACCGTTTCACCTATAACGCAGTAAGATTTTTTGGCTCCCGAGCACAGAGTTATATCGGGGTAGAGGTGTATATAAATGCACCTAACCTGAAAAATACTCTGATACCAGTAATACATTTCATTCATTGGGTGGAGTTGAGGAAGGCACAGCGTGAACAGATGACAAAGAGCCAGACACTCCTGAGTTCTAATGACAGCTCAGACATGGATTCCTTCTGAGGCCTAGAGCAAAAGACTTATGGCCTGATTTTTAAAGATGCTGAACACCTGCAACTCCATTTCCAGTCAAGGAGATCTGCAGATGCTCAGCACCTCTGAAAAATCAAGTCCTTAACCCTCTAGCTCTGTAAAATGGGGATTATAGTGCATAAAGCGATAACTGATATATTTTTTTCTGGTATAATTCCCTGGATGGCATTAAGCCAATACAGCAGCCCTCTTCCATCCCCTCTCAGTGCCCAATGTATGTTGGGGGCAGGTGGGGAACGTGGTCAAAACATGCTGAGCTCCAGAAATCTCCAGCAGGTGAAGGGACCCTTGGGAGGCCATTGCAGCGGAAACATAGTTTAAAATGTAGCAGCTCAAAACTACATTGTGGGCCAACTCAATCATCGTCTGCCCCAAGGATGGGGAAACTGAGAGGGAATGGAAGAGGGCTGCTGTGCTGGCTTTATGCCACCCAGGGAATCCCTGACATTGAGACATCTTAGGGTGTAGCACACAGAAAAAATTATAACCACTGAACCATGTGCAGATTGAGAGCACTGATTGTGCTTGCTCTTACACCAATTTTACACTAATGTAACCCTGTGGATGACAATGGCATTGCTCCTGATTGATACTAGCGTAAATGAAAATCAGGCACTAAGAGGGTAAAGACAGCAGAAGAATCATCCAGACTTGAAAAGTTTCTTGTTAATCATAATTCTGGAATGGAAAGAAGGTTGGAAATACTAGAAAACCAGGTGAACACTTAGAATATTAACTTATAGGATTCCTAAATCCTAAACGGGGGAGGGATAGCTCAGTGGTTTGAGCATTGGCCTGCTAAACCCAGGGTTGTGAGTTCAATCCTTGAGGGGGCCACTTAGGGATCTGAAGCAAAATCAGTACTTGGTCCTGCTAGTGAAGGCACAGGGCCGGACTCGATGACCTTTCAAGGTCCCTTCCAGCTCTAGAAGATAGGATATCTCCATTTATTTAATTTAAATAACTTTGATCCTGAAGCCCAAGTTGTAAAAGAACTCCTATCTAATCTTCTAGGAAACCATCTCTAACAAAAGGAGCTATGCGCAAACCATGAAATAAGGACAATATAGGCAATGCCATCATTATCATCTCCCTGTCTAACATCCAGGAGAAAAAAAATCCTGAAAGCAGCAGCTGACATTACCTATAAAGGTACTAAAATCCTGATTTTTCCTGATCCGAGCCCTCAAGAGAGAAGTTGGATTGGATGGGACAGAAATGCTGTGATTCCCAGCAAAGCTCTGAGTTGCTCATGTTGAAAATGTGTACATTTTCTGGGCTACAAACTAACCATAGAGCCCTTTTGGGAAAAATGTGTTTACTTCCCTAAGGGTATGTCTATACTACACGCCGGATCGGCGGGCAGCGATTGAACCAGCGGGGGTCAATTTATCGCATCTAGTCTAGACACGATACATCGACCCCTGAGCGCTCTCCCATCGACTCCTGTACTCCACTGCCATGAGAGGCGCAGGCAGAGTCGACGGGGGAGCGGCAGCAGTCGACTCACTGCAGTGAAGACACTGCAGTGAGTAGATCTAAGTACGTTGACTTCAGCTACGTTATTCACGTAGCTGAAGTTGCGTAACTTAGATCGATCCCACCCCTCTAGTGTAGACCAGGCTTAAGTGTCCTAGACAAAAGAAAAGGATTGATAGGACTATATCTTACTTCCTTCAAACATGTTGGGATGGTTATTCTTTCTATAGCTTCAGGTTTATTCCCCTTGTTCTCTGGGATCCCCACCCTCTGCTAAACTGGGGATGGATTTCTAATTTCTCCTGTCCTAATGTGCATTCTCCTTTTTTCTTATTGTTAATATCAGTGTTACTGGTTCTTGCAGTATTACAGAGTAGCAGAAATCACTGTAAGAACTGAATTCTTTTTCTTATAAGTTTGTATATGCTAGTTGATCAACTGACTTGAGGCATATGCCCAATTTACTATTTTTTCTTAGTAATTTTACATTGGGATGATCTGTTTGTTAAACAAAAGTTGGCAATGCTGTAAACACAGGAAATATGCAGATGGCAATATGAATTTTCCTTGTGCTTTCTTATTTTTATATCTTTACAGCAATACATATTCTTTAAAAACTGTAAACTCCCTATTACAAGATCATATTTACATTGCTACTGCAACAGAAGAGTTTACAGTTTTTTATTAGCTTCGGTAACTTTCTGTCAACATATTAATAATAGAAATCTGGATGTGCTGCTCTCCTTTTAGCCATAACAAGAATCTGGTGAATGGATCTCACCAAAAATCCATACCAATCTCTCAGGTAGTTCTCCCAATTGTAAAACAATCATATACCCAAAATTATCAAGTAGACCAGAAGTATTCATGCCATGCTAGTGTGTCAAGCTATTGATAAAAACATATATGAGCACTGCAGATCTTTCCACTCAGCAATCTCATTCAGAACATAAGACCTCTAAGTTTCAATCCCAGATTCCACTTTTGTAAAAATACATTCTGAAGCTTGGTATCTTTGTTTTCACTGCTCCCAGAATCTAATCAAGGCTAACATGGAATAGACTGGGGGAAAAAATCCAGTAAAAATTACACCAGCAGGCAACAGGAATTGAGTGTATGCAACATCCACTGATTTGATTAGGGAGCTAGCCTGGGAATTGTGAGACCTCAATTTAATTCCTTACTTTTCCATAGCCTTCCCACGTGACCTTGGGAAAGTTACTTAGGGCATGTCTACACTATAAGTGAAGATTGTAACTACTTATACAGCTTCCATTACTGTAGTATCTGAGTGCGTCCCAATCTTTAATGGATTTATTCTTCCAACACCCTATGAGATAGGGGAGTACTATTATCCCCTTTTTGCAGACGGAGATCTGGGGCACAAGTGAAGGTGTGATTGTAGCACAATTAGGCTTAATTACCAAATAGGCTTTAATCTAGCGCTAGCACAGGTAACAATAGTCATGTGGATATGTCGGCCCAGGCTAGAACCTGAGTATGTACCCCAGGTCGCCAGTGGGCTTGTAGTTGCACAGCTAGCCTGTGCTGCCATATCTACACTACTACTGTTATTTGCGCTAGCTTTATTAAAGCTAATACAATTCTATTCTTTAAAAATAATTGTAAGTCCTGAAAATTCAGAGGTAAGGATACAATTAAAAGACAACCATACTGGTTAAAATAAGGAAAAGCAGAGTTAAGTAGAGCTGGTCAGGAATTTTTCGACTAACCTTTTTTTTCTCAAAAAATATCAATTCATCAAAACTGAAACTGTTCACAAAACAGCGTCAGTTTCAATGACTCTCTTGACTTGAAAAAATGTTGGAAAAAAGTTTTGAAATTGTAAAAATGTTTCATTTCAAAAGGACTTTGTTTTTAAATTTAAATTAATTAGTTGAAAAAAGTCTTAGAAATAAAAAAGTCATAATCATATTGAACTTTTGAAAGTTTTGAAAATTTTCATTTTGTCAATTCCCAAACGTTTTCAACACTTTGATTTTCATCCTGATTCAGGATTGTAAAAATGTTCAAACTCTCAAAAATATTTCAGGGACAGGAAAACAGTTTCTTGGCCCACTCTAGAATTAAGGCCCCCAAAAAACCTTAACTCTGCCCTGTAGTGATGCCATGCTATAAACATACAATTACGATTAATGCATTTTAGTGTTTGTGTTCCCAGATTAGATAAAACTGATTTTAAAGACACTCATTTATTTTCATTTTCCTCCTCATGGTATCACTACAGGGGAGAGTCACGGTCTGACACTAAGTACAAAATTTCATAAAAGACCCATTTTAAAATGAATTTTAACTCAAATAAATTGACAGATTTACTTGTAAATTCTCAGCAATTCTCTCTGAACTCAAAAAGTAAGTGCTATAAATTTGGGCAAGATACCGCTGTATTCTGCATACATAACGAAGAGGTTTGCTATTAGTGCAAGACTCAAAACAAAGTTAATGATAAAACCATGACCTGCACTTCCATAATGAGAACAGTTTTTCCAAGATGTGTGGAGGGAAGAAACACAATGCCTGGTGTGGATCAAATGAAAATTTTATTCATACTATTGGCATCCTGTGGGTGCAACAGAAAGGATATGTCTACAAAGTATTTTGGAGTGTGTGGGAGCAAACCTCCTATCCCGGCTTGACAGACACAGGCTAGCAAGGCTCACACTTGTGCTCTAAAAATAGTTCTATACATAGAGCTTTGAAGTTGTGACTTGGGCCTGGCGCTCAGGTTCTAAAGCCTATGGAGTGGGGCGGGACGGCTCAAGATATGATCACTTGTATCTAAACTACCATTAATTTTTATATGATTAAAATCAAACCAAATCTGTCATCAGTTCTTCTTTATCTGTTAGGAAAGGGCTAGTAATGCTACTGACTGTTTTGGGGGACCCTAAAAATCCATTTTGTGATATGCCAGAGATTGTCACAAGTCCAAAGGGCATTATCTAATAAATTAGTTCATTATTTAATTATTTGTATTACCATAGGACCTGGGAGCCCTAGTCATGGACCAGGACCCCATTATGCTAGGTGATGTAGAAACACAGAACAAAAAGACAGTCCATGACCCAAAGAGCTTACAATCTAGACTCAAGGAGTTTTTGCCTGGTTTTCTCAATAGCCTGTTTCTTCTGTTATCTCTTCGGATATGTCTGCACAGCATTTTGGAGTGAGTGGAGCAAGCCTCACACCTAGGTCAACAAATTTTGGCTAGCAGGGCTTGCACTAGTGCTCTAAAAATAGCTATATAGATAGTACTTTGAAGTTGTGACTCGGCCTGGAGCTGTGAGGAAGAATTAAATTAGAAAAATGTGAATGATAACTAGGAATCATTTAAGAACACCTTACTAAGGTACCCAAAAAACCACAATCTCACAATTAGAATCATAGAGTCATAGACAATTGAGGAAGAAGGCTTTGCTGGTTTAAAAAAAAACTGGTTTAGAGGGAAAGAGAAGTCAGCTATAAAAAAAATTAAAATATATATATATAAACAATGGAAGAAAGGGGAAGTTGACAGCAATGAATATAAATCAGAAGTTAGGAATTGTAGATATTTGATAAGGGAGGCCAAGGGACACAAAGAGAAATCTATGGCCTGCAGAGTTAAGGACAATAAGGAGTTTTAAAAATATATTAGGAACAAAAAGAATCCTGGCAATGGTATTGGTCCATTTCCAGATGGTAATTGTAGACTTATCAATAATAATGCAGAAGAGGCAAAAGTGTTCAATAAATATTTCTATTCTCTATTTTGGGGAAAAGAGATGATATAATTTAATCATATGATGAGGATAACACTTTCTCTATTCCATTAGTATCTCTGGAGGATGTTAAACAGAAGCTACTAAAGTCAGACATTTTAATATCAGCAGATCCAGATAACTTGCATCCAAGTGTTTTAAACGAGCTGGCTGAGGAGCTCACTGGACTGTTAATGTTGACTTTCAATAAGTCTTGGAGCATTGGGGAAGTTCCAGAAGACTGGAAGAAACATAATGGTGTGCCAGTTTTTAAAAAGAGTAAAAGGGATGACCCAGGTATTTATAGGCCTGTCAGCCTGACATCAATCCCAGACACGAACAAGGAGTGGCTGATATGGGACTCGATTAATAAAGAATTAAAGAAGGGTAATGTAATTAATGCTAATCAACATGGGTTTACAGAAAATAGATACTGTCAAACTAACCTATCTTTTTTTTTTTTGGAATAAGATTACAAGTTTGGTTGATAAGGTAGCAGTGTTGCAGTAATATATTTATACTTTGACTTGGTACTGCACAATATTTTGATTAAAAAACTAGAACAATATAAAATTAATATGGCATGCATGAAATGGATTAAAAAATGGCTAAAAGACAGATCTCACAATGTACAGTAATTGTAAATGGGGAACTGTCATCAAGTGGATGTGTTTTCAGTGGGATCCCGCAGGGACTGGTTCTTGGCCTTCTGTTATTTAACATTTTTATCAATGACCTGGAAGAAAATATAAAATCATCACTGAGCAAGTTTGCACGACATAAAAATTGGGGAGTAGTAAATAACAATGAGGACAAGTAACTGATTTAGAGTGATCAGGATCGCTTGGTAAAATGGACACAAGCAAACAATATGTATTTTAAAACAGTTAAATGTAAATGTATAAATCTAGGAACAAAGAACGTAGGCCACACTTACAGAATGGGGGTCTCTATCCTGGCAAGCAGTGAGTCAGAAAAAGATTTGGGGGTTGTGGTGGATAATCAGCTGAATGTGAGCTCCCAATGCTATGCTATGGCCAAAGAGCTAATGAAATTCTGGGATGCATGAACAGGGTACTCTTGAGTAGGAGTAGAAAGATTATTTTACCTCTGTCTTGGTGTGATTGCTGCTGGAATACTGTGTCCAGTTCTGGTGCCCACAATTCAAGAAGGTTGATAAATTGGAGAGGGTTCAGAGAAAAGCCATAAGAATGGTTAAAGGATTAGAAAACATGCCCTATAGTGATAGGCTCAACAAGCTCAATCTATTTAGCTTAACAAAGAGAAAGTTAAAGGGTGACTTGCTTAATCTATAAGTATCTATGTGGGGAACAAATATTTAATAATGGGCTTTTCAATCTTGCAGAGAAAAGTATAGCCCGATCCAATGGCTGAAGCTAAACAAATTTAAACTGGAAATAAGGTGCACATTTTTGACAGTGAGAGTCAACAAGGGTTGTGGTGGATTCTCCATCAATGACAATTTTTAAATCAAAATTGGATGTTTTCCTAAAAGATATGCTCTAGGAATATATCAGGGAAGTTCTATGGCCTGTGTTATTCAGGAGGTCAGACTAGATGATCATAATGGGTCCCTTCTGGTCTTAGAATCTATGAATCACCACAGGTTAGGAAAGGCATGAAATACAGAGCTACGAATCCTGTACACTTATTTTAAGAACTGACTGCACAGGAGTTCTCCAAGATTGAGGCTAGACAGTCCCTGGTCCTTGTGAGTATGTGTGAAAGGAAGGGTCCAAGGAGATGTTCTCTTCTCCTTCCCCGGAAGGGAAGTCAGGGACAATCGCAGCCCCAAGCATGACTGAGCAACTGCAATGCAACACATATCACCCCAAACAGGACAGCAAGGAGGTGGCCTCATGGCTCTGCCTCCTGTGCCCAGATCACATTGCGGAGAAGGCCCAGCACAATGGGGCAAGTAGGTAGCACTGTTCAAAAGTATGGGTGGAGACTATGCTTGCCCCTTGTACACCAGTAACCTTGGAGACAAATTGTGTCTCACAAAATCTGTCCCTGAACTACATATAGGGGGCGCAGCTCCACATCACTGTTTACGCAGGGCTGTGCTTTATTGGCACTCATGAGATAAATTAAAAAGTAATTTTATTTTGTGCCACTTCCACAACTACCCTACATATGTTCTATTCTTTTCATAGGTTCTTATGCTGCACTCCATCAAGAGTGGGATTTCACTCACTCACAGCTCAGAAAAATCAAATGCTATCTTCTCACACAGGGACACTGAACTCCTTATGGACTTCATTTTCAAAATGTTTGTAATTTGTGTGCAAAATTACCGTGATTGTGTGTGAGATGCTTAGCTGTCCATTTATGCATGCATATACATAATTTTCATGCATAATTGCCTAATTTTATGCATAATTTATGTGCATCTTATTACACAAACTCATTTTTTAAAATCAGGCCCTATATATGTCAAATCATATGACTTCATTTCCACACTAGGCATTTCTGATCCAGCTCCATTACATAATTTCTGACTCTAAAACAACTTCAAAGCCCAAGAAAACAGCAGCAATGCAGAACTCTGAAACCCTCACAAAAGATATTATTTTTTCCTCCTTTTTAATGTTGTGCTTCGTTAAATCTTTATTTGTCTTGTCATATAATCAGAATAACTAATCACAGAAGTATATATGCAATACATGTCTCTTATGGTTATCAAAATCTTCACCTATAATAATTTCCAAAAGCAACTTATTGCTTAATATAAATTAATTTACCATATACAGTATCACTTAAATAACTCTCATTGTTTTCAGTGATATACGAGAGATTAACGCTGATTTATTTATTATGTGTGTACCCTGCTCCCTGATTGGGGCCACTATATGCTACCACAATGCAAATAATAAGTTTACAATTTTGATATCAGTAAACAAAAAATATTCATTCACTGGTTCAGGCCCAAAAACTCTGTTCCTGTTTTTGTTAGTGACAGGTACCTGGTTAAAAAGACAATAAACCTAGCAGTCCTGAGGCAACCAGGTCTTAAGCTCCCTTGTTTGGCAGGGACTGGAACAGCTGACCCTTTTAGAAGCCCATTAATGCATTCTAATATCTGTCATTAAATTTACCTGAAATAGTTACTAAGAGCTCAATTATAACACCATAGTATACTGAAATTCAAATCCATATTACACAAGGAGATGGTAGTGAACCCCCTATTTAGACTGCCTCACTCTTTACATAATAAAAGATTTTGCAATCTTTTTTTGGAGGCGCTCTTACACCTCCATTATTTGCAGAAGGGCTTTGAAATGCAGCAGAGAGAAAGCCCTTTGGTTAGAAAACGGCCTTTTCTTTGTCCCTTGAAATTCCATTTATGTTTAGCTTGCCTGTGTTGCTCAGAAAAATGATAGTAGCATGAACATTCTAAGCAGAAGCAACAGACACTGCAATGGGAACGTCTGGGAGCTGCCAGAGGAGCTGCAGCATTGCGGGTCAGGAGAGAAGAGGAAAAAGCCACACCAGGCATCAGCATCTGGGTGGTCCATCTCCTCTCTTGGGGGCACCAAATAAGGTAGGAGCTTCCCCAGATCCAGGGGAAGGGAACAGAGTTATGCCAGGCCAGTCTTCCGGACATCCAGCACCTGGCCTTAGCAGCTCATCCTCCCTTCTGGGATCACAGCCTTCTCCTGCCAACAGTTAATGTAACTCAAATGGTAGTAGTCTGTGCTGCTACACAGAAGCCTGCTGTTGGTGCGTGATGGAGGGACTGTTACAGAATTTGTTTTTCCCTTTAAAACAAACTAAGAAATTACATATAAAATACTATGGTAAAAGAAAATTATTAAATTTCCATAGTCAAGTACTCAGTAATTAGGAAATGCCAGAATTAAGGCTGCCTATGCAACCTTAGTTCTAAGCCCTTGAGCACATGCATTATGATGAAATCTTTAATTACATGAACACATACTCTTTTTCCTGCAGGACCCCTGCAACATTCAGTGCACACAATGGATTCACAAGAGGGCTGAATTAAGATTGCATGGACAACTGTAAATCTGCCATTTCCTAATTGTCACTGTTTGGCTTTGCAACCTAAATAAAGTTCTTTTAATACAGTTTTTTCAATGTATAAATACATATGTAAGAAATATGCAAGAGCATCAGAAAATTTGCCTCATCAGATTATTTACTAAAATTTAAATGGAATATTCAGAAAGCCCTGGCATCTTTAATTCATTAAAAAAATTCACCACAATGAGAAACTGTATCTCAATGTATATTACTGAATAGCCTATCAATGGCATGCAGTAATAAGAGGGTAGGTATACCCTGCACTGCTATATGAAAAACAAGTTTGACTCCCAACCCTAATAGTCTCCAGCCTGGAAGGAGACAGCTTCTTGTCATTCAGTGGGAACTCAATGTGGTCAGTTAAGGATTGTTATCTATCAGCTCCAAAGGTAGTCCCAGTCCTCTGCAGCTAACAAGGACAGTGATCACATTGCAAGGGCTTGATGGAAAGAGGGTTTTATGGCACAACAGATTTTGTCACCTTCCATTGGATAGGGTCTGTACATAATTGTTATCCTTCCAATTTAGACTCTCTCTCTTTCCTGTTTGGAATCATTTTTGACATGTATAACTACTACACAAATGCCTCCTCCAGATTAGGTACTCAGGAGGCCTGTATCTCAGGGTGGTATGGCATCAAAAATGATAGAACATTTAGAAAACCTGAACTATGAGGAGAGGTTAAAAAACTGGGTATGTTCATTCTTGAGAAAAGAAGACTGAGGGGAGACCTATTAACAGTCTTCAAATATGTTAAGAGTGTTATAAAGAGGATGGTGATCAATCATTCTCCATGTCCACTGAAAGTAGGACAAGAAGTAATTTGCTTAATCTGCAGCAATGGAGAATTAGGGTATATTTTAGGAAAAGCTTTCTAACTATAAGGGTAGTTAAGTACTGGAATAGACTTCCAAGCGATGTTGTGGAATCCCCATCATTGGAGGGTTTTAAGAACAGGTTGGACAAACACCTGTCAGGGATGGTATCAATTTACTTGGTCATGCCTCCGCTCAGGGGGCTGGACTTGATGACTTCTTGAGGTCCATTCCAGCCCTATGATTCTATGGTTTCTGTGGGATGGAAGGAGATGACCAAATTTTCTGTGGCATAAAAGAGTTCTCTGTCGCCAACATGTCCCTAAATTGTTTCAGAGCTGAATTGTCATCAGAAGATGAGCCACACTGAGTCAAAAACAGAAAAGTCACCAACAAAGGGTAACTCCTCTGTACCATCAAAGAACTCTGCAGCAAGCAGTGCTGGTTAGCAATGCAGCTACAGTAACCCTATCTAAGAGGAGAGACTCCTCTATATAGCCAGGCATTTGTAAGTCACATGAAAAAAACAACAGCATTTGGTTGAGATAATACCTCTTATACTGCACAAGGGAAGGCAATTTGAATTTCTACCTCAGGTGTCTTTGTGTCTGTCACCTGACATCATCTTAAGGCTACATATGATTACCCATTTCTGAAAGGTATTATGGCCTTAGATTTCAATTGAGTTTTTTTTTTAAAAATAAAGAAATTTAGAGTGATGCATTTTCCAGTTTTGAATGGAAGTTACTGCTTCAGTTCTATTTTATTACTGCAATTTTACAGACTTTATTGAGCCAAACCATATCAATTTAAGTTACATTCCATCACAATGTGGTTATACACAGACTGAACTGCTTTGGGTAGAGACTATTCTTTCTTTCCTCTCTGAAAAGCACCTATAAGAACAATAAAACCAAACTAAAACAGTAAGATGTTCAGGGCAAGGACTAACTGTGTTTGTTTTGTACAGTGCCTAGCAGAATAGAGTTTTTGGGTGCAAAAGTAAAAATAATATTTAACAGCTAAACCAAACAAAAATCTGTCTACTTTTAAACCTAATAGTACCACAAGAAATAATTCATTCTGATTGTCACTAGGGGTCAGTATTAAGACATATTACCTTCATACAATACAGCTAGTGAAATTCTGCTGTAGGTTCCTCTTTCAGGAGTACAAACTTCAGTTATAAGAGAGACATTTAAACTAGGAAAAACGATAAAATCTGTAATATTATAAATTATCACACACCACTGTTTTAAAATTTAGCACTCAGAAGAGATCTTGGAATTTGTACGCATACTCAACAATAGATCAAGTATTTTCTTATGTATTTTTGTACATTGATACTTCTATGTTAATTCTAAAAGATTATCTTGTATGGTAATAACTCTTTCATTTTAAACTAACTTGTGTGAGTCAGACCCAATCTATGATTTGAGATAGACAAGGGCTTTGTTTAAACTTTCCCTTCTCTCATAGCTTCCACCATCAAGCACTCCCTAGCACACTTTTAACAGAACACCAAATAAAATACAACATATTAAAAATTAAAATATCTATACAATATAGTTTTATGCTTTTACCGTTTAATGGGGATGTGGGGCAGGGCACTAGCTGGGCTACTGATGAAGACATACATTCCAAATGTAAACAAACAGATTACTTAATGTTTCTTCCCTTGACAGCTATGCATATTTAAACACTTGTCGTCTGTTATCATCGCTGGATATTGAAAGCACTTCTTTAAAAACAGTGGTTGGGTTCTCAGCACAGGAAAGGTCCATTTTGTTATTATTTATAAAGCATTGTCCAGATACAATGGACCAGTAGTTGAGCTAGGTCAGCAGACCAATGAATTTCAATAGAGGCTTGATCCAATGCCCTCTGAAATTAATGGTGGAACTCCCCTTGACTTCAGAGGGCACTGGATCATGGTCTAGATTAGCCTTGTTGACAAGCAGCAAGTTCCTGATCTGGACCTTATAGCCTAAGATCCAGATCCTGCAAACACTTATACATATAAGTTAAAAGGTGCTCAGATACTAGAGTTATAGAGGCCATACAGTTACCTAGATGGATAGAATTTTACCAACATGAGTAGCTCTCCTGAGTTCAATTAAAAATTAAAATGAAAATGAAAATTTTTAAACCCTCTAGTCTGGTAACCTTGCTCTTCTTGGGATGACGTTCTGTGATCCCCAAAATCCTGATGTATTATCTAGAAGATCCCTAGCAAGTCAGTAGTGGTCACCTGGACTTGTGTTCTATCACACAAGAAATCATGCATGTACACCGCTACCTCGATATAACGCGACCCGATATAACACGAATTCGGATATAATGCGGTAAAGCAGTGCTCCGGGGGGGGGCGGGGCTGCGCACTCCGATGGATCAAAGCAAGTTCAATATAATGCGGTAAGATTTTTTGGCTCCCGAGGACAGCGTTATATCGAGGTAGAGGTGTACTACAACTCTCTTCAACCCTTCATGCAGCCTCAATAACCTGTTTTTCTCCCTCCTCCCCCAAATAAATCTTTAGCTAAAAACCCTATATTTTGCATGTACAACAAACTATAAAAAATATACATTTTGGATAATATCCTAATTTTTGTGGATAGTGTGAATGATTTAGCATGGCTGTTAAATCTTAAATCTATTTAAGAGCTTATTTCTTCCTTGATGATAACTCTAGTAGATGCCTAAAATTCAAATGTAACCAGCGTTACTAAGACAACTATAAAATGATATATATACTGAAACAACACTCAAGATAGGAGAGAGAGTCAGATCAGTTTATGCCTTACCTGCTTGTATATTTAACATGTTTAAGCCACATTACCTCAGAGTGTATCTAACTAGTTTCATTTTACTTTTAATAATTGTCTATAGTATGGCTAAGTTATCCTATAAAAATGAAAGGCAATAAGATAGAGATATATTTTAAAAGGTTAATATAAGAATAGAGCCATATACGTTCTAAAATGAGTTGTCCAGGATGGAATAATTCCTTTTCGTGTCCAATAGATGGCAGTGATGTTATAAATGAATTGTAAAACTTTGCTGAAATATAATGCCTAAAAACCCCCTGTGAACTAAGAGCTAGTTCTACTAGCACTAGTATATTTTGGGATTTTTGCATAATTTATATTATTGAGGTGTTATGGATTTCATGGAGCTGGGACACTTTATAAACAGACAAATTTCACAGGCTCTTTCGTGCAATTTATTTGACAATGGCATTTTGGTGTTCAAGTGACTGTATGGAACTTCATAGTTATACAAATCAGTATTGCATATTGTAATAGGGTGCTTGGAGGGCCAGGGGGCCTACTGGTTGGAGCACCTGACTTCTGGCTCCTTGCTTCCCTAGCAGAGGTGCCTCAGTCCTTAAGAAGGTGTGGTAGGGGGACCCGAGCCCTCCCTCTCCACTGGGTCCCAGTCCAGGACCCTGTGTGATGAAATGCCATCAGGACTCTCCCAACAGAAAGTCTAATCTACTGCCCTGGGCTACTTCCTACCTCTGTCCCTTCAGTTCAAGGGTGGCCCCATAGTCTGAACAGTCTAGAGTGGCTCAACTCAAGTAGCACCCCTTGTGGACTTCTTCCAGCTTCCTTCCACAGTCTCAGACGTAAGAGGTAAGATTGAAGGGGTCCAAAATGTCTTTCTAGTTCAATCACACAGTTCTCTCATGGCTAGGTGTTCCTTCAGGGGTGCCACTTAGGGAGGGTTCCCCCTAGAGGAGCACCTGCTCTCCCCGGAGTTTCATACCACGTTACCATTTTACAAACAGGGGCAATGCTGGGGGGGGAGGTTGCGGGGGCTATAGCCACCCCAAAATTTGCTTTAGCTCCCCCATAGCCACCCGTCCCAGAGCTGGGTGCCCAGCCAGCTGCTCTCCAGCTGCCCAGCTCCTGCCACCACTGCAGTATCCTCTTTTTTGGGAAGCTTGAGGAGCTCACCTGATGCTAGAGGTGGCCATGCCTGAGTGGGTCATTGCTGAGCGGGGGGTGGGGGGACAGGGAGCCTGTCTGTGCTGGTGCTTCTGACTCAGGAGTGGGAGATGCGGCGTGTTCAGGCTCCTGAATGCTCAGCTTAAAGAGAGTGCGCTGACACACTCAGGCACACACACAATCTCCCAAACAGACCCCTACCCCACATGCTCTCTCTCACACTCTCCCTCAAATACTCCCCCAACACTCTCTCTCTCACACACACACACACACTACCTCCAACACTCACTCTCTGACACACACAGTCTCCCTCAATACACACACTCACTCTCTCTTGCACTCCTCAACACACACACACACACACACACACACACAGTCTCTCTTACACATTCCCCCCCCAATACACACATTCTCTCACACACAGTTGTATTATTATTGTTGTTGTTACTTCTTGGTACTTCCTGTCAAAATGTGCAATGCACATATATTCTCTAATTTTATTCTTTCAAAAGTTCGTTAATTATTACAGTACTGTTATTTTATTTTTTGACTGCTCTGTGCCTTTCATAATTTTATTTCTCTTTTATGCTTAAATTTTAATTCTTTGAGTAGTGAGTTATAAAATGCCTAACCAGTCCTGGCTGGAGTAATTATGATTATTACTTTTATTACCATATTGTGCTTTGTCATTCATTATTTAAAGTGATACAATCAAATAATAGTATCCTTTCTAGAATGCAAATTTAGCTTGTACTCACCTTAGCAGTGCAAATATTACAAAAATTAACTAAACATATCACTTTAAACACTGGGCAGATGAAGATCGCTTATTTTCAAACTGTATTTTAATTATAGCTGTAAAATAACTTAAAATTTGTATGAAAATAAATGTGGTTCCAAGTCTGATACTAATAGTAATAATGGAGTCAAATGTTAGTGAGTCACGTACATAGAATCATACAATCATAAGACTGGAAGGGACCTCATCTATTCCAGTCCCCTGCACTCATGGCAGGATTAAGTATTATCACATGATTGTAATTGGTAAACATAAATGCCAAAATAATTTGAAGAATAAATTCCCATTCTTAATAAAAGGAAAAAACTTAATCACGTATGTTAGAATTAAGTAAATACATTTTAGTGGAGTGAAAAACAATTGACTAAAATAGAGTAGTTAATGGCAGTAACACAGAGAAAGTAAGCAGATTTTATTTATTTTTAAATAAATTATTGTGCAAAGATAGTGTACAAAGTATCAAATCTATGTTTCAGATATCTGTGTTAAGGTTCCAAAACTGATACCTCAAAGTGTGGGATTGGGAATATCTTCCTGTATTATCACTTGATTGTTCTAAACTTACATATAAACTTAAAATATGGCTTTAATTGGTGTTTCTATATATTTTTCTTTCTTTATATAGGAATTAGATACAGTGCTCCTGTGTCAGCTAATTTCTAAGTTATCTGCAAAAAAAACTAGTGTTTTCAGGTGCCTAAGTAGCCCCTGGAATCATGGTTAATGTTGCCCCCTACCATCAAAATCTGAAATGCCGCCCCTGTGTTTCTTGGTCTCCTTAGCAGTCTCCTTTGGTCAGAGATGCTGTGCTTCTTCCCCCATGGCTGCCCCAGCTACCAGGCTTCTAGTAATGCTAATAATACAGCCAGTAATGCTATAGGGAAGCAGCTAGCGTCTGCCTCTTTGCCAGTTAGCCCTGAACTGAGCCAGGTTGTCGTCTTTTCTTCTTCCTCCACGCCTAGCACTGACTGCAGTTATAACAGGACACGGCTAGCTGGTCTCATAGGCTTTCTTTAACCCTTTTCGTGCTGGTGTCAGGTTTCTTGGCTTCACCATGTATATCCTCCTTTATTAGGGTGGCTATTCCTGCATTCCCAGAATACCAGACATTCCGGTACTTCCAAGAACAGCATGGACCTGCCCCTGCTGATGTGACACCACTTCCACCAGTGTGAGCTTGGATGTGTGGTGCGGGAGAAGTCATGCTGCATAGGGGAAGAGGGCACCCTTTTTAATGAGATCTGTAAGAGGGGCTGCAGTCCATTAGGGTCTTTGTATGCTCACCCACTGTTAGAGCCACTTGAATGTGGGGATAAGATTTTACGTCCATGCACACATCATAACAGAATGATGCCTGGGGTCAACTCTGAGTTTGGGACCACCGAGCTCCGCAGCAGGGTCTGAGCACACCCTGGTTCTGCAAGCCCCACCACATCTACAGGAGTGGCGCCAGGGTTTTTGCCGCCCTAGGTGGCAGCGCTCCTCCTCTGAGCATTTGGTGGCAGGGGTCCTTCTGCTCCGTGTCTTCGGGGCAATTTGGCGGCGGGTCCTGGAGCGAGTGAAGGACCCGCTGCCGAATTTCCGCCGAAGACCCGGAGCGGAAGGACCCCCCGCCACCGAATTTCCGCCAAGGGCGGCAAAATGCCGCCCCCCAAATCCTGCCGCCCTAGGCACTCCATATAGAGGCACTCGAAACTAGTGCCCTGGAAAACCACATGCAAAACACTTGTCTCGGTCTTTGCTGTTATGATTGGACCTTCCTCTGGATATTTGGGAGGTCCCTGTGCATGGTATCACCCTAGTTCAGGAACCTGTGATATTCCCTTCTTAAACTCTAGTGGGTTGGCAGTTTCGCAGCCTGAGGTGTGGCTCAAAGGCTCTGCACTTTTGGTCCAGGGTATCCATGGGCCTCTTGATCGTCAGGCCACTCCTGAGTCCAGATGAGGAGGGAGTAGGTTGAAGCCCCTCAAGATGTTCGCTTCCATGGCCCGCTCCATCATTTGGCAGTGTGGGACCCTTGGTCCCAGCAGGTCCCTGGTGGAGTGTTAGTATCAGGTCCTGGCAACCAGATAATTTTCCATGAGACAAACAGTGTCAGTCAGGGTTTTGGAATGATGTCACATCACCCATTGTTTTCCTCCAGCGGGCAGTATCTGCGTGAACTGTTCGAATAGGACAAGCTTGGCAACCTGAGCATCCATCCTCATCTCATCGCTTCTGGGTAACCAGGTGGGGTCTTGGTTCCAGAGGGCACCGCTCATTGCGGAAGTGTTGCCGGCACATCTCTTCCACAATGTCCCAGGCATCAAGAATGGCTGCCTTGACCTGAGCATACTGGATATGAGTCAACAGTGTGCCCTTGTTGCCAAGAAGGCTAACGGCATTTTGGGCTGTATAAGTAGGGGCATTGCCAGCAGATCGAGGGACGTGATCATTCCCCTCTATTCGACATTGGTGAGGCCTCATCTGGAGTACTGTGTCCAGTTTTGGGCCCCACACTACAAGAAGGATGTGGAAAAATTGGAAAGAGTCCAGCGGAGGGCAACAAAAATGATTAGGGGGCTGGAGCACATGACTTATGAGGAGAGGCTGAGGGAACTGGGATTGTTTAGTCTGCAGAAGAGAAGAATGAGGGGGGATTTGATAGCTGCTTTCAACTACCTGAAAGGGGGTTCCAAAGAGGATGGATCTAGACTGTTCTCAGTGGTACCTGATGACAGAACAAGGAGTAATGGTCTCAAGTTGCAGTGGGGGAGGTTTAGGTTGGATATTAGGAAAAACTTTTTCACTAGGAGGGTGGTGAAGCACTGGAATGGGTTACCTAGGGAGGTGGTGGAATCTCCTTTCTTAGAGGTTTTTAAGGTCAGGCTTGACAAAGTCCTGGCTGGGATGATTTAGTTGGGAATTGGTCCTGCTTTGAGCAGGGGGTTGGACTAGATGACCTCCTGAAGTCCCTTCCAACTCTGATATTCTATGATTCTATGATACTCTCGGGCCGCAACAGGGTCTCTAAAGCACGATACAGTTGTGCCATCCCAGTTAGGCATGGAGCCAGCAAAACAGCTCTTTGGTTTAGGGGCCATCAGGCCACCATAGCCACTTGCTCAAAGATTTCAAGGAAGGCTTCAGGATTGTCATTAGGCGGCAGCTTGGTAAGCCTGACCGGCAGTGGCCAGGGCTAGGTTGAGTTTCACTGGCACCACTGTATCAGATGGCTGTAGTATCACGACCACCTGCTGTACCAGCTGCTCCTGCTGGTGGACTGCTAAATTGTGAATCAAAAGCTGCTGCTGGTTGGCCATTTGTTGGAACACTTGTTGCTGATGATGATTATGCGCATTCTGATTGGCCATTCATTTTAGCAGCTGATCCATCTCCATTAAGCTATGGGAGGAGGTGTTTTCATGAGGGTGTTTCCCGCTGCGCCCAGACTTCCTTATGCAAGGACTAGGGCATCTGCCTTCATTCTCTACCGATTTTGTAATAGGGTGCATGGAGGGCCAGGTGGCCTAGTGATTGGAACACCTGACTTCTGGCCCCTTGCTTCCCTAGCAGAGGTGCCTCAGTCCTTAAGAAGGGACCCTATGGAAGCAATGCTTCCCAGCAAAGAGTCTAAGTCCACTGCCCTGGACTACTTCCCACCGCTGTCCCTTCAATTTGGCGTGTGTCCCCTATAGTCCAAATAGTCTGTAGAGGCTCAACTCAAGTAGCATCCCATTGTGGTCCTTTTGCAGCATCTTGCCACAGCCTTAGGTCCTTCTGGGCAGGGCAGACATAAAATTGGAAAGGCCTAACTCCAAAATGTCTCTATAGTTCAATCTCACCGTTCACTCACTGCTGGGCGCTCCTTGGTCTCCTCAGCAGTCTCCCTCAGTCCCTAAGTGCTTCTTCCCCAGTGGCTACCCCTCTTTAAGTTAGCCACTATGCTGTTCTTATCACACAAAAATTTATATGTTGCTGTTGGCTTTATGATTTAACACTCTGGGGGCTTATAAGAAGGAACTAATACATAACTAATAAAAAATGGTTCTATTCTCATTAGTCCCACTTGTGACTAGAATATCCTCAACATCATTACACAGCAAATTCACATCACTTTAAAGATATATCTGCATTCCCATTAAATGTACTTACTTTCAGTGCTTTACAAGTGAGACAAAAAACAAAAACAAAACTAAAAACAAACAATAAACAAACCCTGTTCTAGGATGAATATGGATTACAGTATCTCAGGCTGGATATTTTTTTTCAAATTAAAAAAAGGGTTAGTGGTTTTTTTTAGTTATATGACTATAAAACAAATAGGGGCCAGATTCTCAGCTGGTGAGCTGGAGCTATGCTGATTTGTATCAGGGAAGGGTTTGGCCCTCCCATTCATGAGTCTAAAGTTACTCTTTGGCTCATCTATGACTCAGAAAAGAGCTTCACTTAGAAGTGAAGTTGGCAAGTAATTAATTATAGTCACACAGCATTCATCCTGCATACACATTTAATGTAAGTTATTGCTTTCTGATCTGCATAGCAGACCTAGGATCAGATTCACCGGTCCATGTAAGGTTGGTGCAGGACTGTGTGAGACGAGAAAAGTAAATTTAAACCAGCTTTACATTCCCGATCCTTGATCTGCGCATGGATCAGCTCAGCCAAAGGCTACTGTAATTTACATCGGCTGCCCAGGGCCTCAATGAACAGTTTCTGCAGCTGGACACTACCGTGGTCTAGGGATGTCCTGACCACATCCCTTACATTGGGGACTAATGAAGGTGGCATAGAACTGCCACACCAGCTCATCACCATCAAGAGATTCCCCTGGCAGCTGCAGCAGGTTAAAGTCTGGCCTCTTGGCTGCAATACTGTGCTCTCTTTTATGTGCGTGTAACTCCCACTGACATTGACTAGAGATCTAGGACATTGACTGGAGAATTTTTTTAAATCAAAGTATGTCCAGATTAATATTTTACATAGTTATTTATTAATTGCACACTTACCTTGCATTGCTAGGACTGCCTGTTGTGAGATTAGCCAGAGCTATGGCAGCAGCTTCTTTTACCTCTTCATTCTCACTGCTTAGCAACTGAACTAGCTGGGGAATCCCTTTAAAAAAATAATTGTACATATGCTGCTTTAACTAACCCATGGGAAACTGTAAAATTATAATATGGTCCTTACAAAATGGAGTTTAATGGAGCTAATTCCATCTCCTCCCCAATTTACTCACCTTGGATTCCAAAAGCATCTTTGCTAGCTAAATTCTCACACATAGCAGAAATAGCTTGAGAAGCAGCAGCTTTAGCACCATCATTGTCAGTTCCCAAAAGGGTTATGAGGCACTTTTCAATCTCTTCTTCATGCAAAATTTTTCTATTTTCAGCTTTACACAAAACAAACAAAAAATAGCATTAATCTTCATAGAAATATGATTGCAAATGAGAAAAATGACATCTATTTGATCTCACACATTTGTTCCTTGCTTTTGATACAAATGAGAGACTAAAGCCTGGTGTGTGGCATGACAGTTCAAGGCAATTGCACCTATATTCCTCCCTCATGGTCCACCAAGGGCACTCACTCTAGCTCCTGGTTCCTCAGCTGTCACCTCTCCTGGGCAGAGACCCACATTAAAAGGTAAGGGATATAAAAAGGATGCATTTTAATAACCAGCTTTAAACACAAATAGCCAAATTCAGTAGAGAGTTTGTTCCCTGATAGTCTTAAAATCACATGTATGATCTGGGCGGCCCTGATGCATACATATCACAAGGCTAGCTGTTTTCTCTTTTCCAGCCAGTTTCTACATATTTTATACTCATCAGAACTACATAATCTACATTACAAAGTATAATGCACAAAAACTCAAGTATTGGGAGAATTTTAAGCAACAGCAGAAAGAAACTTGGCACAGCATTGATGTGTAACAGCCAACACTCTCCAGAGGGCATTAAATGGGATTACAGACTGATTTGACAAGTAATAGACTTTGCTTCTGACCTGTTGCTTGCCAAACTAGTCTGTAATCCCTAATAATGCTCTCTTGGGGGGGGGGGGGTCTTCTTGCTTCAGTAATTTGTTTTGATATAGAAAATTCATCATTGCTATATGGAATGTTTGTATTTTTTAAAAATGCTATTCTTATTTTTCCAAATGGCATGTGTGATTAAGGATGAACATTTTTTTCATATAGAGGTAAAAAAGATATTTACTGCCTACATGAAGGCAAATTAAGAACATTAATACTGTGCAGTAGTTCCTTTAAACTAGTAAATATAGCCATTTAAAATGTATTAGAAAGAATTAGAAATAACCTAGAACAGCAGATTTTGATTAGATTTTATTGTATAGTACAGTGTACATATAAAGAAAATTATTAACATTTTAAGTTTTATTTTCCAATTGTATTCTAAGGACAAACATTTCTGGCTGACCCTATCTCTATCTGCATGAGCTTGTCCATTTGGGTTTTATTATGGGCCTATTATGTACAATAAAGCAACATCATTTTGCATCAAAGCACTTCTCATGTTCAGATGCCAACACCATATTTGTAGTGATAAATCTCTTGACCCTGGAATTATTTGAATATATTGATTTAATACTACACAGAGCAATCAGACACAGGCAGCCAGCGGAGTCTGGAGGACCAACACCTCATCCCGTTTTTGAGCACTGAGCCCATCATGAACTAACTCTTGTTGTTTAGGTTTTTGTTTTTTTCTTCTACTTCTCCTTTTTACCCCAAAACTAGGAACAAAGAGCCCAATACACTATTGCCCTGCACCTTGTGTAATCATTTATACCAAAGCAAAGTTAGGGCAAAGTGGGTGAAATATACTACTAAATTACAATTACAGAATTTAAAAACCATTTTGTTCTCACTTTGCACTCACGTAAATGATTGCATTATTTGTGAGACAACAGTGAATCAGGGTCAAAGCTTATAAACCATAACTCTGGATGTACAAAATAAAAGCCCTGCAAAGGAACTGTATTAAATCCAGAATTTTGTGGCACAACAAAGCAATCTTTAATAGCACAGTGATTAAACTGCCAGTTTGGCCTTATATAAACAGAGCACTGAACTAAAGATGGTGTCCAAAATTTAATAAAATATTTGTGCCACCTAAGTTGCTTTGTTCATACAGTGTAACCCTTTTGTGACATCTTTCCCAACAAAGAAAAGCTAAGGCAAATACTTTTTTGAAGGATGACATGCAAAAAAATAATGTGTTTACTAGCATCACATACATCAGGAAAAAAGCAACTTCAGTGACAGCTGCCAACACTACTTATTTCAGAAACTGACACTGGTTTATAGCTAACTGTTGTAGTCAGAAAATAGATACATGTACCATCATAACAGAGGTACAATTTTCTATTTTAATGCAAGACCATAATTCTTTTTCTCTACCCTGCTGGAAATGTTCTCAAAATCCAGCTGTGTTCACCAAACCTGCAAAGGGCAGATTACTGTATAGTTATAACAGATTTTAATGATGAAGTCACATGCTGACTCAGAACTATAATGCACTATATTGGATTTCTGCCCAAGAAGTCATGCACTTACATTTTAATCAGAGTAATAATCAAGTACTATACCAGACACTAGGCATACTACTAATGCAATGAATTTACAAATGCTGCATGTTTAGTACCTTTACAGTACAAAAAAATCCCCAAAACACAATTGCATACTGTTGATTCTGATTTTCCCCTACACTGTTCCTGGTAATTGCTACTGTTCCACCTTTTCTTCAGCTAAGAAGTTAACTTTAGATCATGAACCTGGCTAGCTGCAATGTATTTAACATCTCCCTCTCTCCCTGGTGCCATGTCTAGGAGCTAATTTATTGGACAGAGTTTCACACTAGCCCAGTATAACACGTCATCCTTTCATCTAACTTTCAGCCACCCTAAATCCTACAGTTTTGAGGCAAATATTCTTAATTTTCTTCTCTAACCTCTATTTTTCTAACTTGTTTAATCTACGCCAGTGGTCACCAACCAGTCGATTGTGATCGACTGGTCGATCCTAGAGGATCTCCCAGTCGATCGCAATCTCCGGCAGCACAGCGGGGCTGCCGCTAAGATAGGCTCCCTGCCTGCCTAGGCCCCATGCCACTCCCGGAAGCGGCCAGTCTGGCCCCGCGGCTCTGGGGGCGGAGGGGCAGAGGTCTCCCTCTGCAGCTGCTCCTGCCTGTAAGCACTGTCCCCGCAGCTCCCATTGGCTGGGAACAGGGAGCTGTGGCCTATGGGAGCTGCGGGGGCGGTGCTTGCAGAGAGGGGCATCCCAAAGGGGATGCAGGGGTGCGTTGGCCCTTTCCGTGAGTGGCGTGGGGCCAGGGTAGGCAGGGAGCCTGCCTTAGTAGCAGCCATGCTGCACCACCGACTGGGAGCCGCCGGAGGTAAGTGCTGCTCGGCAGGAGGCCACACCCCAAGCCCCAGCCCTGAGCCCCCTCTCAGAGCCCTCACCCCAAACCAGTCCCGAGCCCTCTGCCAGAGCCAGCACCCCATACCCCCTCCTGCACTCCAATCCCTTGCCCCAGTCCTGACCCCCCTCCCAGAGCCAGCACCCTGTAACCCCTCCTGTACCCCAACACTCTGTCCCAGTCCGGAGCCCCCTCCTGCACCCAAACTCCCTCCCAAGCTTGCACCCCTCACCCCCTCCTGCATCCCAACTCCTTGCCCCAGGCTCAGTCCAGAACCCCCTCCCACACTGCGAACCCCTCAGCCTCAGGCCAGAGCCCGCAGCACCTCCCGAACCCCAATTCCCTATCCCAGCTCGGTGAAAGTGAGTGAGGGTGGGGGAGAGCAAGTGACGGAGAGAGGGGGGACGGAGTGAGTGGGGCGGGGCTTTGGGGAAGGGGCGGGGCCTCAGGGAAGGGGCGAGGTAGATCCTGGGTGGCCCTTAAATTCAAAAAGTGATCTTGGGCGTAAAAAGGTTGGAGACCACTGATCTATGCCATATATTGTAGTCTGAAGAAGAGACCAAGCCTTTATATTGAAACCATTGACTGTGTTTGTAAAGAAAGATAACAAGAAGATGCATCATCACTGACAATTATATCCAATTATATAAGATTGTATATGATACAATAATATATTATGAGTAGTTCTTGTCAGAATGTGCTTTAGGAATGTCATATTGTAGATGTTAGAACAGTAGGACACCAAAATGCAAAAAAAGGTAAGCAAAGGGGGAAGAGAGGTATGTGTTTATATGCAAGAAGTAAGTGTGAAAGAAGAAATAAAAATAAATTGTAGTCGTAGGAACATAAGTAATCTATTTGGAATGTAGTACACAGAAACCTGTCACAGGACTATGAAAAATGGTCTTTACATTCTTATTGTTCATTTTTTCCCAGAATGTCATAATAAAATAGCAACACTGGAAAAATACATAATGAAAGTCTTAACACAATCTCCTCCTCTCCGATCTACTGTGCCAATCATCAACGTACAGAACTCTCACTGACATTCCATGTGTGGAATTTCCATTGACAGGTGGAGAAAATGAATAGAGATCCATAGTGTGGACTGGAGGGGCAGAGTCACTCTTTTCATATAGCATTTGCAATAGAAATAATTGTAAATATTCAATTGGTCAAACTAGGAGGTTATGAGAAGAATTAGATGAGGACACAAGAAAGGAGACCTGAGAGGCAGGGGAGGGGAAGAAGAGTTTTTTCTAACTGTATATTAAATTAGATAATATGTTTACAAAATGTACATAGATTAAATTTATAATGCTGCCCTGTGATCTGAAGAAATTGGAGATTGTCTGAATGCAGCATTCAGACAATCTGAGGTAGGATGGGGTATCCCCTACAGATAAGGGGACAGAAGAGCTCCCTTTTTCTCCAACAGGACATGTACGGGACCAAGGAGATGGTGCCACAGAGGGTACAGCAGAGGTTGCGGCAATGAGAAAAGATCCTAGAGATGTAACCGTAACTGGGAAATTGGGGGGAGGAGGGGAGGGAAGCCTCCTCTGAGAAGCCCTGGGATGGGTGTGGAAATATGGTGTCCCATCTGTGGCCAGCTGGGTCATTTTGCCTGAGATTTCCCAATCCAACCACTGAGGCCCAGTGCTGAGAAGGCCAGCTCCACCTTAACCTCAGAATACACTGTGCAACCGAATCTTTGGAGGTGGGGGGAGTCACCCAGCCAGTTCCTCAATGGCATATAATTTTCATATTGAGCCATTCTCACACAAAGCTACTGCCCACATGTCATGCTACACCCTCTGGGGTGCACACTCATCTGATCACCAGTGGGAGCAGAAGGTGATAGTTAACGGGGAAACAATAATTGTATTGAGAGATACTGGGATTGCTAAAACCATAGTTAAACTCCATGTAGTGAAACCCCATCAAATGCTCCCAGGGTGTGAAACCTGGATTAAAGTTCCCAGTGTAACAGCCTTCACTCTACCTACAGCACAGACTTCCATACAGACCCAGGAAGGTCAGGAGTATTGGTTGTAGATGTGCTAGCAGACATTCCATTTTCTTTGCTGTTGGGGAAGGATATTATGGCTTTTAAGGCAGAATGGGTGAACTGGACCCCTCAGTTAGCTCCAAAGCTGCAAGGGACCATGTCAGCCAAAATGCAAATGGAGCAGACATGCCAGCCATGGAACAAACTTGTGGGTTCCCCTAGGATGCCAGACAAGCACCCTAGTTATACCCACTTCTTTATAGGGGAGATCTGACAGATATTGCAACCCCATGCAGTATCTTTGGGGACCTTTGTATTACTTTTATGAATGGTTTACATAGGATTGTGTTCTACTCCATAGAAGAGGGTTACCACATCTCCTATAGGAGCTAAAACTGTAGGGGGTGATTACTTCTGAGATTGTGAACTCCAGAGAAGTTCCACCCCTGAGGTGGTTTGTGTATACTAGTTCAAGCTGGGTTTTCCAGAAAGTAGGAGACAAAGAAAGGGTGTTTGGTATAAAAGGATGAGCTTGAACTGACACAAGGCCTTCATTTTGTTTCAGCAAACAAATAGGACCCTTCTGCATGGGTTGGGGCTGCTGCTGGACAGAAGGTCCTGTCTGTTTGCTGGTCAGAAAGAAAGCCCTGTTCGTTTAAACTCAGCCTTTTATACCGAAAATCTTTTCTTTGTCTGTTGGTCTCTGGAGTCCCAGTTTGAACTAGCATATGCCAGCCTCCCTGGGGGGAGGGGGAGGTTGAACCTCTCTGGAGGTGTTTACAACCTAAGGGATTGACTTTACTCACCCCACACTATTTTTCATTCCTAGAGGAGCTGCCGTAACTCTCCACTCTTCCCACCAGAGGTATTTTCACGTATAGACTTATTTAAACAGCAACCTCAAGGGCAAAAGCCATGAGTATGTTCTGCATAATTCTGAACTCAATGGTGAATTAAAAAAACCTGTCTGCAAAAATAGGAACCATGCTATGAATAATTATAAAAAGATAAGAAAAAAAACTATCTAAATCCACAGGGATTATTAATCTGCAGGACATTTAAAGTCTATTATGTCCCTGCAATAGGAATTTATACCCTAACTTGCCTGACATTTAGATGAGCAGTTGTAGGTTTAAGAGAGGGAACTAGCCCAATTATTGCTATTCAGGTTTAACCACTGCCAATGAGGAATATTTTCTGGCAAACAACGCTTGAGATATCAGGTATCTACAATCATTAAATAAAAGATAAAGGCCCAAATTTTCAGAGGCCAAGATTCCCTTTTTGGAAGCATTTTGTACCCACATATTAGCAGTTTCTACATCTAACTTAGTATCTGTTTGCTATTTTGACCACTAAGATTTGCAACTGCAATTCATTTGTGGAATTATTTCTTCCCAGCACAATTAGTATTCTCAGGCTGGGAAGTGACCCTCAGGCTGGCTGAAAATTCACCCCCACAGGATTTCCATAAGAAATGAACATAAAACTTTAAAAAGTGACATACGATCATAAGCTGTTTTAGTAATTGCCTTTGCTGCATTCTTCTGAATATCAGGAATGGTAGACATTTCTGCAAATGAAAGTAGCTTTTTAAGACCTCCTGTCTGCTGAATTAGTTGCATAGTATCCACATCCTCAAGACAATTTGCCATCACTGCAAGAGCTTCCACATGAAGATCATTAAATTCCTAGTAAGAAAAATAAAAAGTCTTCTAATGAGGATTAAAATATCTTTAACTTTTCTACCTTCTAAGATAATTACCATAATTAATTACTGCACATTCTGGTACACAATGAAATCCATTGTGCATCTTTTAAAAATATGTTGATAGACTCCACAACCTGTGTTAACTTGGAGTCAAGCTTGGTTATAATTCTGAAAAAAATGGAAAGACTCCCATTGATTTCAATGGGCTTTGGATCAGGCCCTTAGAGTGAACTGAATATCTTAAGGTTTCAAAGAGCTTTACTATATAATTAAGCCTCACAATACTCCAGAGGTAGGCAACCTATGGCACGCGTGCCGAAGGCGGCACGCGAGCTGATTTTCAGTGGCACTCACACTGCCCGGGTCCTGGCCACTGGTCCAGGGGGCTCTGCATTTTAATTTAATTTTAAATGAAGCTTCTTAAGCATTTTAAAAACCTTACTTACTTTACATACAACAATAGTTTAGTTATGTATTACAGACTTATAGAAAGAGACCTTCTAAAAACATTAAAATGTATTACTGGCACGCGAAACCTTAAATTAGAGTGAATAAATGAAGACTCGGCACATCACTTCTGAAAGGTTGCCGACCCCTGCGATACTCCCACGAGGGAAATAAGTATCATTATATTCATTTTACAGATGGTTAAAACTGAGGCAGTAGGTGCTCAAGTGACTCATTCCAGATCCCAGAGCCAGAGCCACTGCTAAGCATAAGCAGACTAAGCAATTACTTAGGATGCCAAGCAGCTCAAGGGAGCCACTATTCGCTTTTTAGTATGTGATGTGTTGGGGGGGGAAGGGGAGGGGATTATTCCTGCTTAGCGCCCCCAGTGGGACAGCATTACCTCTGCCTGGAGCAGTGGAGTATCCAAGTCAGGAATGGAACCTGGAATCATTGGTGTTTAGACTAAATTAAGGGAACAAGATTGGCTCTGAAACTGTGCACTAGCACTGGACAAAATATAGAAAATGGAAAACGTCACATAAAATTAAGCCATGTGAATTCTTCCACTATTTGAAATACTTTGAAAAATGTTCAGTAATGTCATTATAAAAAGAGTGTTAACAGAACCAAAATGATAAAACAACAAACACAGCATAAAAACTAGTGATTCTCCCTCTCACTCACCAGGTATAGCTGTAAAAAAAAAAAAAAAGATTTTCCAACTACCACTTAGATGTGATGAGATCTTATTTTTATCTGAATAAGCTGACAGGCTGAAAAACAAAACCAAATCTGCTTCCCAGATGATGGTTAATATGAGAGAAACCCTCCCTTTACTTTATCATCTCTCCGCATATTACTGATCAGTACCACAGCAATGACAAAAACTACCTAGGCTGCTGCTCTTCTTGGGCACCATTCTGCCATCCTTATGTTTAGTACCTCATTCATGAGTGACCCATTGATTACACATACTACATTCAGTCTTTTCAAATGAATTATTATTACTCTGGTTACACTAAAAGGGGCAAAAAATTCAAAAGGCAAACATTTATTTTGTTTATACTTTTCAAAGAAATAGCATTAATGAACATTTCTCTGGATTTAGTTTACTCTGTCAATTTGTCAGCTCTTACTTCCCACAACAACAAATTTAAAATGATGAAGTTCATTTCTTTAGTAGGATGCATGGATGAAGATTGGATACAGAATATCTGAAACACACTTTTTCAAGTTTACATTTATAGTTCATATTTCAAATAAACTGTACCTTAGTTTCCAGTATCTTAAAAAGATGATCTAATCCTTGGTTTTCTCTCAGTATTATCCTGGTTTCTCTGTCATTGCTAATTACACCAAAGGTTTTGAGAGCTAACAATTGAACAACTGGATATTCAGATTTCAGCAGTTCCAGCAAGGCAGGAATTGCATTTAGTTCACGAACTGCAGCACGGCTTTGAAAATCCTGCAGTGAAATACCAAACGGAGTAAGTATAATTGATAGCACAACTGTTGGCTTTACATAAAGAACAAAGAAACTCTGATTTCAAACATATATTAATGAGCTAATATTTTGCAACTTTTAATTCTGAAGGTCTCTTTCCATTTGGGCTAAAATGGAAATTGAAATAAGTATTCCACAAAACAATATTCAAAACAGTCCAAAGAATTTTGCATTACTAAAGTATTAATTATAATGTCTAGTTATGGTTGAGGAGGCTGAAAATATTGATGCTTATCTCAGTCCATATATGGATTTTTTGGAAAAGTTTGGTGAAATTTAGTCTGAGCATTTCAAGTTATCATACTGACAAAAAAGAGACTTTTTCACACTTTGAAGCACTTGTCTGGTTTCCTCTCTTAGGCTTCAATAACTAAAAAACTGGTTTTGTTTAATATTTCAACCTTTGCATCTATATCTAATCTATATCTAAATTGCTCAGTGAAGAATGTATACTACACCATATTAAAATGGTAAAGGAATAAAGTAGTTACAATCTGTTTATAATAGCATATTGCACCTGTGCAGTGTGTAATTTTCCTTATCAATTTAAGCAAGCACCTGGTGCAATTATCCAGATACACCCTGCAACGAAGTCAGCAAGATAGCAAGAGAGGAGAAACAGCAAAACATGATTCAGAAAAAAGACTTGTTCTGATGCCCCAAAAAAGAGAACCATGAATTTAATTCATTACTGAATTGATTTGCCTAGCCTCTGAAAAGAACTACTATACAACTGTACCATTCTTTTGCTAAGCAACATATGGGTGACATTAGTGCTGATTGTGAAAGTAGTCAATTACAATACCTGCCTCCCATATGGAAAAAAAACTGCCAACAGTTTTCACCTATATTTAGGAATAAGTTCAAAATCATTGCTGTGGATTTGTTTGCAAGAATAAGGCAAGATGCAATTTTAATCACCCTATTTGTGCAGTTTTGGATAGACAGACATTTCTGTAACCCTTAGTATGGGGATAAAGACTTGCCAAATGAAAAAGCAAGATTTTTATTTCAACAAACATTTTTGGGTCTGATTTTGATCTTGCTCACACTGGTGTAAATCAAGAGTAACTGAGCTGAAGTCAAAAGAGCTATAGTAAAGTAAAACTATAGCTGAAACTGAGATGAGACTCAGGCCCTTTGAGATTAAGTGATTTTTTAATAAATTGATAAATTCTAGATATTACAGGAATAGAACCAGATATTTTAAAGTGATTAATCTCTAGAAAAGAAATAAAAATACAAATGCTTATCTGTCTCTGTAATTACCTGTACGAGGTGATAGATGCATTCAACAGAGTTCTTCTTAACGTCAGGATCAGGGCTACTTAGCAATCTGATAAGTGGTTCTAGTCCACCTTGCTCAAATATTTGCACTTTACTGGTATATTCAACTGCCATATGTGCTAGGCAAAGACTGGCAAACTCATGGACAACTATATCTTCTACAGGGTGAAAATAAAATTAGGTTTTGTTCAATGGAATATATGCTCATTCATCCATTGGGTTAAAACATTATTTGAAAGTCAATAAACATTAGCTGTTAACCTTACCTTACTTTGCTATAAACATGCTGTTCAATCTACATAACATATCATAATACTCAGTAAATTACTGAATTGTGGCTATAAAAGCGTTAGGTCAATCACTTATCTAATGTGTTATGACAAATCATAACTTACAAGAAAGCTTTTTATTAAATTGCCTGATCAGACAGTGAAAGTAAATTACTTTTGACAGTATTTTTACACAAAGGAGCACTGCAGGTTACCTTCTGGCGCCAGCCGAGCTATGACTGAATTTGTGACATCTAGCTCTCTTAATAATTTTCTGACGTCATCTACAATGACAGAAAAATAAATATGAAGATTTTTGTGTGGTTAGATGGAAATAATGTAGAAATACAGCTGATGCACAGAATGAAAAGCAAGGTGAAAACTCAATGAGGTTGCTTAATGCTACTCCCTGATCCTGAGAAACTGACTTACGCCTTCTCTACACTTAAAAATTAGATTGTCCTAGCTATGTTGCTCAGGACTGTGAAATTTTTTTGCCCTGAGCGCCATAGTCAGGTCATGCTAACCCCTGGTATAGCTGGAACTAGGTCAACAGAAGACTTCTTCTGCCAACTTAGCTACCGTCTCTTAGAGAGGTAGATTAACTACATCACTGAAAAAACCCTTATTCGATATGGGAAGCATCTACACTATGATACTACAGCAGCACAGCTACAGTGTCATAGCTGTGCCACTGTAGTGGCTGTAGTATAAATATCGCTATAGCTGGGAGAGATATATAACTTGGATCCTAGTGAGATGGTAATGGGCAGAGTGAACATATGACAGACAGAGCCTTGCAAGTATCAAAGTGCATACCATTTTTAAAGAAGACAACATTCTTTGTTGTTTTGATTTACAGACGCAGCCCCAAAATTCATTAAATATTCCATCAAAAGACGCAGGAAAAGGAGAGGTTACTCACCTGGTGCAGTAACTCAAGTTCTTCAAGATCTGTGTCCCTGTGGGTGTTCCACTTTAGGTGACTCATTATCAGTAACCCTTTAAGAAGGTAGGCGTTTCGGAACACAGTCTGAAGAAAGAACTGTGTTACCTACTGCATATGATCTTGCAGCGTGAACTCAAGCATAGTGGTCAGAAAACATGTGAACCGAGGACCATGTTTCAGATCTGCAGATTTCAGCAACCATAACATCTTTGAGTAGGGCTAGAGATGTAGACTGATCTAGTAGAGTCAGCAGTCACTCTTGGGGGAAGTGTAATCTCAGCGAAACCAAAACAGGCAATAATGCATCCATAGATCCATTTAGAAAGCCTCTGAGTGGTAGGTCTTGGGGAGCACCTATCTGCAATAGAAACACGGTTTAGGGGTCTTGCTGAATGTCATAGTTCTGTCCAAGTAAAAGGCTAATGCCCTCTTAACATCTAATATATGAAAGGCAGACTAATGTGCAGACTGATGAGGCTTAGAAAAAAAACCTGGAAGGTGAATAGTTTGGTTGATATGAAATTCAGAAGACACTTTAGGTAAAAACTGTAGCTGGGATCATAAAGATACCTTCTTCTTAGAGAACAATGTATAAGTAGGATCTGCCATTAGAGCCCCTCATCACCCCAATCCTTTCAGCAGAAGTAACAGTCATGAAAAAGCCCATCTTCATAGGCAGATGTATCAGCGAGCATGTAGCTAGTGGCTCAAAGGACTGTTTCGTGAGACGATTAAGAACCAGGTTTAGATTCCAAAATGGTGTAGGGACTCTAATCTGTGGAAAAAGGTTGATAAATCCTTTTAGGAATCTCACTGTGGTCAGAGGAGCAAATACTGAGAAACCTTCTACTGGCACATGGAAAGCTGCTGTCACCGCTAAACCTTGACAGAACTCACAGAATGGCTTGAATTTTTCAATTCCAACAGGTAATCCAAGACTCAGGAAAGAGACGTCTGGACAGGAGAAAGATGGTGCTGGTTACACAAAGATTATATCTTCTCCATTTCTCGTATGATGTCTTGTAGATTCCTTTCTGCTATTTAAAAGTACATTTTGTCCTTTGATGAACAGGTGGCTTCGAGTCCCAAGAACCACTGAGGAACCAATCTTGCAGTTTCAGAACATTCAGATTGGGGTGAAGCATCTGACACACATCTTGAGACAACAGTTGCAGTTTGATCGGGAGCTGTCACAGAAAGCAAGTGGTTAGTTTGATGAGGTAAAGAAACCAAACTTATCTTGGCCAAGTTAGTGCAATCAAAATGACTTTGGCTTGGTCCTGTCTGAAAGGACCTTTAAGAGCAATGGAGTTGGAGGATATGCATAAAAAGATGTTTTGTCCATGTAATGAGGAAAGCCTCTCCTAGAGATTGGTACCCCATTGGAACAGAATTTCCTGCACTTTGTTTTGGCTACTATGGCAAAAAGGTTGACTTCTGGAAATCCCCAAGCTAGGAATATTTTGTTGAGGACTCGAAATTCCAACTCCCATTTGTAATTTAAGGAGAAATGTCTGCTGAGGTTGTCCACCATGCTGTTTTGTATACCCGGGAAGTAAGAAGCCAAGATGACTATCTGATTGGCTGTGCACCAGTTCCAAAGCTTTACTGCTTTGGTGCAGAGTGAGGGGGAAAACGTACTCTATTCTGAAAAAACAACAAGGAGTCTGGTGGCACCTTAACGACTAACAGGTACTCTATCTTGGTGATTCATATAATACATGCATGCTATGTTGTCTTCATGATCTTGATGGACTTGTTTTTGAATAGGGGAAGAAAGTGGAGGCAAGCATTTCTGATCACTCTTAACTTCAACAGATTGATGTGCAAGCACTGTTCCTGTTGTGACCATTTGCCTTGGTCTGTGTGAGGACCCAAATGTGTTCCCCATTCCAAGAGGGAAGTGTCCAATGTTATTATGACTGTTGGGGGATTCCGGTTGAACAGGATTACTGCATAGACCTTGGAAGGATTCATCCACCCGGTGAATGACTGTAGGACCTGGCTGGATACAGACACCTTCTTGTTCAAGCTGTGTTTGTTGGGTACATAAACTATCCTGAGCCACCCCTGGAGACATGAAAGATGCAACCTGGTGTTTTGTGTCACAAAAACTCAAGTTGCCATGCGTCCCAGTAGTTGCAGACATGTCCTTGCTGGAACTTGAGGGCTGAGTTGCACTTTTTGGATAAGGTCCTTCAAAGCAAAGAACCTATCAAGAGGGAGATAAGCTCTGCCTGTTACTGAATCTGGAAACATTCCAAAAACAATTGTTGTGTAGGGGGTCAATATTGATTTCTCAAGATTTATATGCAGACCTAGACTTTGGAATAGTGAAGTTGTTGTTTGAGCTGCTGACCAAACCTCCTGATATGATTGACCCTTGAGGAGCCAGTTGTCGAGGTAGGGAAAAACAGTTATTCCTAAACAAAATGGTATGACCGCCATGATTTTTAAGAAAGCTCCTGGGGCAGATGACAAGCCGAAGGGTAGGACATCATACTGGTAATGATTGTGATTGAATGTGAAATGAAGAAATCTTTTGTGAGAGGGGTGAAACCCTATTTGAAAATAGGCATCTTTGAGATCAAGGATCGCAAACCAGTTCCCTAATTCCAGGGAGGGAATTATAGCTGTTAGGGATGCCATCCTGAATTTCAGATGTCAACATGCTTGTTCAATTGTCTGACATCTAATAATGGCCTCCAACCCCCATTATTCTTGGGTATCAGAAAATTTCTTGAATAGAATCCTTTTCCTCTGTATTGAGGTGGGACTGGTTCTATGGCTCCTAGAAGCAATGAGATCTTCTGTTTCATCAATTGATAGTGAGAGAGGTCCCTGAAGAGGGATGGGGGTTGGAAGGGCAGGATGGAGGTAATTTGGATAGTATAACCCAAAGTAATGGCCTCCAATACCCATTTGTCTGATGTTATAGTCCCTCATGCTTCCTGAAAAGGACAGAGGAGGTGTCCAAATTGAGGAAGGGGGTTGTGTCATGCAGCTGAGAAAAACCTGGTCTTTGGGTGGTTTGGACTCTCAACCAAACCATCTAAACTGGTGTTTGGACAATGTTGAAGGTTGGCATGAAGCAGTAAAGGTAGTTCTAGGCTTTTTCTTTGAAAACCTCAACTTCTTACCAGTGGTATCGGTGGCCTACAGAAGGCAAAAAATTGAGCAGGGCAAGATATTTGTGCTAACTGAGACCTGCTAAATGTCCTCTCATTTGCAAACTGCTCTAGAATCCTTTAGGGTAAGAGTCATTCGTGAAGTCTGCAAAAAGCTTATGGCCATCGAAAGATAAATCTTCCATGCTCGATTGAACCTCCTGTGGAAACTCAGACAACTGAAGCCAGGAAGCTCACACCATTGCTACGGAGGTGGAAATAGACCTGGCTGCAGTATCTGCCACATTGAGTGAGGACTTCAGTGAAGTTTTTGCTAAGCTGACCCTCCTTTATTATGGCTCTGAACTGTTCTTGATGTTCCTGTGGTAAATGGTCAATAGAAGTATTAAGCTTCTGTAGTTCAGGTAGACATATTTTGACATCAGCGCCTGGTGGTTAGCTATCCTGAACTGAACATTTCTGGTCCTTATCATAAGGGGTAGGTTTTGGGGTATGTTGCCTTCCCCTTTCATTGACTGGATTCATGACTAAAGAATTTGGTGCTGGATAAGAAAATAAAAACTCAATCTCTGGCCGAGACATAATTTTTTTTTTATCAGCCCTCTTGATGGGGGGGAGGCATTGCTGTAATTTGCCAGATGAACCTGGCTGGCTCAAGGAGTGCTTCATTAATTGGCATACCACCCATGCTGAGATAGAGGTGTGTGATATGTTCAGAAGCTTGTGATGGGAATTCAGGACTTCTTCCAGGGGAATTTGCAAGGTGTCAGCAACCCACTTCATCAGGTCCTGAGATTGTCTCAGCAGCTAATGATGGTGGTGGTGGCATTACTGCCTCATCTGGTGATGATAGGGGGCAACCTCCTTGTCTGCCCTTCCCTCTTGCTCCTCAAAGGTATTCCCGGGCTCAGAGTGGGGAGGAGGGATGGATGGTACCAGGGAAAAAGTCTTCTGTGTTCCCTGTGAAACTGAGTTTAGGTCCCTCAAAATTGTAAGGGGATCCCAGTAAGGCAAATAAGGAAGACCATAAGGCATGGGGGGAGGTATCCAACACTGGTCATCCCAAATGTTGGAAGGCAGGGGTCTGGTGTCCTGCCTTTGTTACATCTGTAACAGAGAATAACATCTCCCGGAATAAATCGGAGAGCCTTGAACAGAAAGTTCAGAATCTGAGTCAGAATGCTCCTCCTTATATTTTATCTCTGGTGACATCCTCTCCTCATGGGTAGTGGGAGATGAAGAAGAGGTAGATCTCATGGAAACATGATCAGGCCATGACCCAATCAACCTTGCTACCGAGAGATGTCCAGAGATTGCAAGGAGGTCTTTCAGGTACAGGAATTCCTGCAGTACTGGCAGCACAACAGAACTCAATACGAACCCCAATGATGTTGCAGAAGCTGTTGTGCGAGGCACTGACATCTGTACCAAGGGGGTTGAGGATTCCATTGAAGCCAGTCTCTTGGTAGTAACAATCTTTGGTACTGAGCCCTTCAATACTGAGGAATGGAACTTAGTTGAATTCTTAGAATCCTTCACCATACCTGAAGTACTCAGAGCCTCACTAGCACTCCTCTGGGGGTCTGAGGTTTCCAGTGACCGGATCTTCTTTGATGAGGAACTCTGTTCTGCTCCTCTTCTCCCTTCCTTATACTTTGAGTGGGAAGCTCTCAGTGTCACAGTTATAGGCACCTCTCTCATAAAGAGTATTGGAGACTGCGGGTTTGATGCCTTCTTCCCCTTGGAAGCTCTCGGTGACCATGATCTTGATGACAGGAACTGACAGAAGTGGAGGATCCCTGTACAGGGGGGTTCTCTGCTCCTTGTTCAGCAGCCGGCCTCCAGGCTTGCTCCATCATTAACAGCCTATATTTTATTTCCCTGTTCTTCTGGGATCTTCCTTTAAAAGAAGAGCAGATCTTACACTTGCTGGGAATGTGAGAGTCTTCCAAACAACGAATGCATTGGGAGTGCCTGTCACTAAAAGGAATTGCTTCTTGACAAGAGAGGCACCTTTCAAAAGTCTGGGGAGCCTGATATCCCTGAAAGGAGAAAATTTGTTCAAGCCCCTCCATAGGGGAAAAAGAAAAAACACATTTTTTGAAGAAAAGAACAAGGGAGATCAAATGTTCCTACAACTATAAGGTACTAAACCTGCTACTACAAGGACTAATTATAGAAGCTAAAACACTAATACAGGATGGAAGAGGTGCACAGTAAATTGACACATGCTAGACTCCATCTCTGGCCGAAGGCAGTGGAGAAGGAATAGAGGGCAGTTAATCCATGCAGCCCTATACTACGCTCACACGCAGAATTCATGTCCCCCGCAGGCATCCTTGCTTCCCTGCAGAAAAATGACTTTCTGATGGGGAAGCAAAGGGAAGCCGCAACAGCAGTCACACACTCCTCCCCAGCAGTGTGGGCATGTCATTTTGGGCACCCAGAGCAGCCAGTGGAGAGATAAATCACTGCTGGGGGTGGGAGGGGAGGGAAGTGGGCCTGGAGATGCTCCAGCCGGTGTCTCCTACCCTGCGCCAGGCTCAGCTCCACTTCCCCTGCAAGAAATGTCCAGGGCCAGGTCAGACCTACCTCCAGAAACCTCCCCCAGCTGCAGGAAGCTCTGCATACCCCCCTGCTTACTGTCCCCATCGCTCCTCAGCCACCGAGGGCGGGGTAACTGTACGAGGAGCTGCTCCTCTGTCCACCCAACCCCCATGCATCCGGACCTCCCATACCTAAGCCCCAGCGCTGAGCCTCACCCCTCCACACGCCTAATCCCCACCCTGCCAAGCCCCACCCCCCTTGCATCCAGACCCCCGCTGAGCCCCTCCCCCATTCACCAAGACCCTCCCCCCACTGGCTGCCTGCAGCCAGAGTGTCCCATACAGAACCCTCTCACCCCACACCTGGATCCCCCCACACCAAGCCCCTCCACACTTGGATCCTGCTGAGCTGAGCCTGCTTGCCCCACACCTGGATCAGGGGCCAGAGCTGGGTGTGCATGTGAGATTCTGTCCCTCTCACTTGCTATTTTGGTGCACCTGGTGTGGTGGGGCAGGGCACTCGGGTGTTTCTGGGGCAGGCTTGGCCCTTGCGCTGTGTCTGGCCCTTGTGCTGTGTCAGGATTGGATGCAGCCTCACCGCCAATTCCATATTCCAAGGAGGGCTGCAGCGTGATCTCCCACCTCCATGCAGCCAGTGGCCTGTGTTCCCCACTGCCATGCTGGAGCCTCCACATTTATTAGTGACAAATAAAATATGTAGAATTTTAAAATATTGTGCGCAGATTTTTTTTTTGGCGCAGAATTCCCTCAGGAGTTCTATACAACCTCAGTACAGGGCAAGAGGATGTGTAGGGTACATGAGTGGGCCAATCAGGCACTGCTATCAAAAATCTCCAACCAAAGGTGGAGGGGTACATGCATACTTAATGTGGAGCATCCACAGGCACACTGATCAAAGAATACTTGCTTCTGACAAGTTATTCAACTTACTAGTTATTGCAAAGATTTAGGCAGCAAACACCCAAACCTAACCTTTGGAATAAACAACATTTTGTTGTTTGGCAAGGATTAAGGATTTTTTTTATTGCCCTAAAATAATCTTTGAAGAATTTGTTTTTCAAAGTAATCATTTTCTAATTTCCTGATGACACAGCACACATAGCAAATTTCATATCTGATTCTCAAAAAATGTAATTTTTATGGGTTCTGTAAAAACTATGACAAAGACATTTTGAGAGAGACTTTTAAAAGACATTATTATTGTTGCCCATTTGCTTAGCATAAACACAGCCAACAGGAGACACAGATTCAGGAACTGGCTTGAGACACTTACTCTTTGAGACAGTCGATACCATAATATTATGATGCTGTGTTGCAGCCTATCAGCATGTCACAGTGTTCATGTTTGTACTGGAGGAGAAACAGTTAGAGGTGAACCTACATAAAGGGAAAGGACCTAGATGTTTACAGGGGCAGATCCTTCAGACCCAGCCTTGAGGCAATTGTTGGTGCAGTATGGAAGAAGGCATGATGATGAAAAGGGGAATAGCTTACAATGGGAGTCAGTGAGAAAGAGGCTTGGAATGGAGCAAAAGGGCCAAGAGGAAGAGTAGGAAGAAACCAGAGCAGAAATGTAAGCAGGTGGGGAGCTGTGCAGTGCCTTGAAGGTCAGAAGCAGAAGCTAGAACTTGGTATGGAAGGCAGAGGACAGACAGTGAAAAGATTTAAATAGGGCATGACAGGAAACAAAGTTGGTCAGGTTACTTACAAAAAAGTGACATCGTCTGTGATACTAGCAGGGTGGAAACTTATAAGGGATTGTAAAAATACTATTTACTTATATCTTCTTCATTTTCTTAGATAACTTATTTAACCATAGCTTTTGCTGGGGATGGTAAGCAGTAGCTAATTGTTTTTCCTCTACTTTCTATAAAAGGGAAGTTATCAAGCCTTTCTAGACATGCTAGAATTCCAGTAGCTAGCCATTGGAATGTAGACCTAATTATCACATCAGTATTAAGTTGTTTGGGGTGAAATGCATTTCTGGTCTAACTATATCACAGACAATTGAGTTACACCAGAGATAAATTTGGCCCTTCGTGGCTTTTTTTTTTTTTTTTTTTAGTGTAAGTATTTTTCTTATTAGCAAAGAAACAAACGTTAGTAGGATGTTTTAATTTGTATCAAAGTTTCCTTTCACGCCACCTATATCTGCATCAACGGTATTCCTACAAAATACAATTTAATGACAAAAATTAAAAACTGAAGACTCTTACTATTAGAAGCCATGATTCCAAATACCATGATGGCATTTCTGCGCACAAGTGGGTCTTCATGTGAGACTAGTTTAAATAAAGGCTCCACAGCTCCAAGACTAAGAAGTGTCACTTTGTTTTCATCACCTAAACAGTAATTAGGTTTAAATTCCTATATGAATTATTGAAAATACCTTAGACCAGAATGCAACAAAAAGCAATTAATACTAATGCAATATACATACATATTAATATAAGGTATTATTAATATCAATCTCTTTATTGGATTACAGAATAGATTTCAAATAGTACCAAAATGATCTAAAATAAAGCAGTCTAACATAACACTGTCATTAAAATTCTTGGATGGAATTATAGCCCTAAACACTGCAGTATTAAACATAATACACCACATGTAAATAAAAAAATGTGTGGTTCACATAGATGTGATGTCATATCCAGGGCTGGATTAAAGCATAGGCACTAAAGGCTCGGGTCTAAGACCCCAGCTCTTGGAGTCATATGATCACCTCAGACTCCTCATGAAAATATAAAGTAAGTTTCTAGCCCATATGATTGTGAAGAAAAGTTTGAAAACGTGAACGAAGTGTAACTGCTTGTCTTCAGAGAGCCTGAAACAGCAGCTCTGAAAGTTGTGCACTGCCCTATGCATATCAATGAGGTGTTGATCCAAGGCCCACTAGGCTGGAGGGATACCACCAACACCAACCTAACAAAAGAGCAAGGAAAAAGCAAGATCCATGTCACTAACCCAGGGGTTCCCAAAGTTTTGCTGGCATGACCCCATTTTAATGAAGTTTTTCCTGCAGGAACCCCAGACAGCATGGAGGACACCATTTTGAAGAGCAAACTGACATTCTCTGCACAGTTTGACCACACACACTCCATACATACGAAGTCACACTGTGCAGAGGACAACATTTTGTAGAGCAAAATGATATCCTCCATGCATCATGACCTTGCACGCACCGTACGTGCAAGGTCATGCGGTGTGGAGCAAAATGACATCCTCTGCACAGCAGGGATTGCCGTGACCCCATCTGCTGATAGCAATTGTATGGAGAGTACTGCTCAGTCCCTGCAGCCTCCAGAGGCAATATACTCAGTCACTCTGGGGGGATGGAACATGCACAGTCCAATCACACAGAAGAGCCATGCATGGATGGGCTTGCTCAATACAGAGAATCATTTTACAATTCAGCAGCCAAGTTGTATAATATCTCTACTGGGCATGTGCAAACTGAGGTTTTTCAAAGGCTCATTCATATCTTGTCCAATTTGGGTGATTGTTCATAGAAATAGCTAGGGTTACCATTCGTCCGGATTCCCTCGGACATGTCCGGCTTTTAGAGTTAAAAATAGCGTCCGGGGGGAATTTGTAAATGTCCGGACTCCCCCCCCCCCCCCTGCAGAGCACGCGCTGCTGACAGGGCAGCCGGACGGATGGTGCCACTTACATGGGGCTCCGACAGCCAGAGAGAGCCCCTCCTCCACTTCCCCCTCCTCTCCCCTGCAGCTGAGAGCACTCCCTCCCTCCCTGCATTCGCAGATCACCAGCCGGCCGTTCGCACCGGCAGTCTGGAGCTCCTCCCCCTGCTCCTCCTCCCCGGCACGCTGGTCTGAGCGGCAGAGTAAGGGGGCCAGGGGGTCGGAGAAGGGGCAGGGAGGTTCTGGAGGGAGCAGTCAAGAGACGGGGGGGGTCGGGCGTTCGGGGGGGGCGGGGGGGGTGGATAAGGTTTTGGGCAGTCAGGGTACAGGTAGGGGGTAGGATCCTGGGGGGGGGGGGCAGTTAGGGTGGGGGGGTCTCAGGAGGGGGCAGTTAGGGGACAAGGAACAGGGAGGCTTAGGTAGGGGGTGGAGTCCTGGGGGGCAGTTAGGGGCAGGGGTCCCAGGAGGGGGCAGTCAGGGGACAAGGAGCAGGGGGAGGGTTGGGGGTTCTGAGGGGGGCGGGAAGTGGGAGGGAGTGGAAGGGGCAGGGGCGGGGCTAGGGCAGAACGGGGCGGGGCTAGGGCAGGACTGGGGCGGGGCTCCTCCCGTCCTCTTTTTTGCTTGCTGAAATATGGTAACCCTAGAAATAGCAAAGCCACATTCCTGACGTTAGGGCAACCTCACTTCCCTCAGTCAAATTTCAATCCTTATTCCAAAGCAGGGAGGTGCGACAACTTCACCAAAAAACTGTACAACCAATTTGTTAATTAGTCAAAACAATATATCTTGGAAATGCCTTTTGGAAAGTTCCAGCAAAAATAAGATTCAGCCTGAGACAGACATCTAGCATGGAAAATTTCAGCCCAAGTGGTTAAAGTCTGGCAAAGTTATAAAAACTGAAAACCAAGTCTTATAATGGGAAGCGTTGGGCAAGCATAACAAATCCATTTCTGGAGAAGCCACAAACGGAATGAGCCATTGGGTAGTTTTGTATGGCAGAATAAAAGTATCAAAGCGTCTGAGATGGGAGTGGGCACCATCAAGGAACATGACCCTGGAAATGTTAGCTGCAGAGAAGGCAAACGTAGCCTGGGGAGTCATATTCTTGTACAATATGCAGGCCCCTGGTATAATACAAATAAATAACCACATTAATTGCTTCATAATTGAAACTGAGAATTCAAACCTTCATTTAAAAATGGTTGTCAAATGTGAATCAAATGGAAACAGATGTATTGGCGTTTGCCTGCGTCTGCAGACAGACTAAAACAATAGCTCTGAGGTAGACTGTCACAGCCCTTAGTTGGCTGCACAGAAGAGAAAGGGGAGTAAAGCCCGCCCTTTCTCCTCTCCATAGCCCTGCTCAGATTATGCTTCTGGCCACAGGGGACAGTGTAGGAACTGCTTATCCAACCATCCCCACTTAGAGGAGATGGGCAGGGAGGGAGGGGAGAGTGCTCTGTCCTTATTATGTGCTGGTGAGAGTAGCTGACCAGGCACACAATGAGGAGACAGCTGCTCCATTAAAAGGCATGAAATAACTTACTCTACTGCAAGCAAGTGGGAGCAGAGAAGGAATTGTTCTTGGGGCAGCCCCACTACACACCAGGGGTATGTCTTCACTCAAGGAGTAACTCGTCAGCACGCAAGTTACTCATCTCAAGTTAGCCTAGCTCAAGTGAGAGCAGCCACATGGTGAAGTAACACTCAAGCTGCTGTGTCTGCACTGGTGCTGTACTCACTCATGTGTGGTGCTAAGACTACTGGGGAGCACAGCCTGTGGTTCTTAGCACTGCAGTAAGCTGAGTTGCTCCATCAATTATTTCCCAGTGAATTGTGGAAGAACTTGTCTGTCCCTTCAGGGCACATGGGTGGAGGGGACGGGACTATGGGAAGGCACTGGAGGACTAGCAGCACTTGTGGAGCTAGCCTGTGTCCATACTGCAGAGTTGTCATGTTAGGAGCTGATGAGTTGCGCTCACTCAGATTTTAGCCTATACTCCCTCTTGGACTAGCCAACTCAAATTAATGGCACCAGTGAAGCATTTTTTGTGTGTGGATTGGACCCAAGTTATTACCCGAGTTAACTTTGCAGTGAAGACAAGTCCCACTACCTAGAATATGTCTCCGCTGCAATCGGGGGTCTGACTGCAGCTCAGGTAAGCATACGTGCACTAGCTTTAATCTAGCTAGTGCGGCTAAAAATAGTGCAAATGCAATGGCATGGATCATGATGTGGGCTAGAAAAGTGAGCATGTACCTAGGTTTCTGGGTGGGCTTGTACAGCCTATGCTGCATCTTCACTGCTATTTTTAGCTGTGCTGGCTAGATTAAAGCTCGCACAAATATGCCTACCTGAACCGCAATGACATCTCCAACTGCAGTGTAGATACACCTTATTCAGGGCTGATTGCAAAAGTACACTCTAGCCCGCTGTGGGGTCAGCAGAACATTCACATTAACTATTTAACAGGTTATTAATTTAGCAGAAACAACAAACTAATATGTTTGTCATTTTTGGACATGATGGCAGATACAGTGATGCGGTGAGCAAAGGGATAGCTGTCAAGGGCTGTTGGGGTGGGGAACAAGGAATTCAACCCTCTCTCCTCAAATTTACAGTAATCTCTACCCTACCCAAAATATTGCTGCATCTCCTCCTCAGAACCTAAAGCCTCAACTGAATATTGTTTACCAAGCCCAGACTGCATACCTTCCAGGATTCCAGAAACCCCAAATGCTCCCTAGCCAGCAGTCAAAAGTTTCAGGTTTTCTCTAACAACTTTAACAATATCATCAATTTCTGTCAATACAAAAATCTGCAGCACACAGAAACCTTACAATTTAGGGCAACATAAAATAGATGGAATATCATATAAAAATAAATTAAACCAAAGATGCCACCACAGTACACTAATTAGACTAGACTGGGTGGAGTGGAGTGAGTAGGAGAGAATTTGGGAAAGGCAGGGCCACATAACTGTGGGTTCCTTTATTAATTATTATTATTGTTGTTACCATAAGACCTAGGAGCCCCAGTCAAAAACCAGGACCTCATTTTGTTAGGCCATTTTTAGGTTCTGTAAAAACCCAGAACAAAAACATGGCCCTGCCCCGATTTATGTTTGATGTGCCACACACATTGTGCCTTGATTATATATAATTTAACAAGAAAATTTAGGGGATTTGAAATACTAGACACTTGTTTGATTCCCAAACATGTAGCAATGATTGAGGCTGGTTGTTCCCATGAGGATCTTCTACTATGGAAGTACTGTTCTTGAAAAAGAAAAGAAAAGAAAAGAAAAGAAAAGAAAAGAGGATTAAATGCAAAATACAAAAACAAGTAAACAAACAAATCCCCAGAGACACCAAAAGCTTGAAATAACTATTTCTCCAATTTAAATTATGTACCGGTATAGCAAATTGTAATATGAAAGATGCCACAATCTCATGCTCAAGATAAAACAGATTTAGACTATCCTACATTCAAGGTAAGTTTTATTATTAAAAGATGCAAAAAATTAACTTCATGCAGAACACAGGACTTCCTTATAACTGTAAATAATACATGAGAAATATTTTACAAAATTCCAATAGGAGCATTTACTGTCGAGCAGGATAGTTAGAGTATGGAAACCATAAAAATGCCAGACAACTAGTCTAGGAAACTTAGGAAATGTGGAGAGAGACTGATCATGAAAAGACAAACCTTTTGATGCAAATTTATATATAGCATCACATGCTTTAGCCAAAACTTCCTCTTCTGGAGAATTAAGCATTAGCACCACTGTTGCTGCTTTTTTGCTTTCAATCGATAAAGGGTCAAACTACAAACACAAAAGAGAAGAGAATTTTCTGAGTCGTACTAAGCCTTACTGTTCAATGCATCAGCCCACTATATATATATATTTTTAAATCAGACTTTGATTCAGTCTGAGATTTATAGGCGGGTTAGACAGGGCCGGCTCTGGCTTTTTTGCCGCCCCAGGCAAAAAAGCCTCCCGCCGCCCCCACCCCACCGGCGGGGAGCACAGCAGGGGAGGGCGGCGAGCCCGGCCGCGGCCCAGCTCTCCACGACCAGCCGGAGCGCTGGGAGAAGTGCGGCGAGCCCGGCCGCGGCCCCGCTCTCCCCAGCCGGCCAGAGCGCCGGGGGAGGGCTGCCCCGCTCTTCCCGGCCAGCCGAGGGGAGGGCAGCGAGCCCGGCCACGGCCCCGCTCTCCCTAGCCGGCCAGAGCGCCGGGGGAGGGCGGCCCCGCTCTTCCCGGCCGGCCGGAGCGCCGGGGGGGAGGGCGGCGAGCCCGGCCGCGGCCCCGCTCTCCCCGGCCAGCCAGAGCGCCGGGGGAGGGCGGCCCTGCTCTTCCCAGCTGGCCGGAGCTCCGGGGGGAGGGTGGCGAGCCCGGCCGCGGCCCCGCTCTCCCCGACCGGCCGGAGCGCCGGGAGGAGGGCGGCGAGCCCGCCGCGGCTCTGCTCTCCCCGACCGGCCGGAGCACCGGGAGGACGGCGGCGAGCCCGGCCGGGGCTCCACTCTCCCCGACCGGCCGGAGCGCCGGGGGAGGGCGGCCCCGTTCTTCCCGGCAGGCCGGAGCGCCGGGGGGAGGGCGGCGAGCCCGGCCGCAGCCCCGCTCTCCCCGACCGGCCGGAGCGCCGGGAGGAGGGCAGCGAGCCCGGCCGGGGCTCCACTCTCCCCGACCGGCCGGAGCGCCGGGAGGAGGGCGGAAAGCCCGGCCGGGGCCCCGCTCTCCCCGACCGGCCAGAGCGCCGGAGGAGGGCGGCCCCGTTCTTCCCAGCAGGCCGGAGCGCCGGGGGGAGGGCGGCGAGCCCGGCCGCAGCCCCGCTCTCCCCGACCGGCCGGAGCGCCGGGGAGGGCAGCAAGCCCGGCCGCGGCCCCGCTCTCCCCGGGTGAGCGCCGTCCCCCTCCAGGTGCCGCCCCAAGCACATGCTTGGAGGGCTGGTGCCTGGAGCCGGCCCTGGGGTTAGATATGTTAAAATGGGTTTTCAATAGGATTCAAGGACATTATTTTTTTTCATCTTTCCTAATAACAGCTTGAGTTTCTGCTGAAAGATACGACGGCAAAACTCACCTTTAAAATTGCTGATTTAACATAAAATTATAAATTCGGTGAAACAACTTATACAGATGACACATGCAAAGTTTTATTAAATTACTTACCAGCAATAGTTTCAAAAGCAGAGATCCTAGATTGTTGTCAAATCAAAAACCACTAACCTCCTTCAGAGCTGAGCAGAGCGAGTGAGTGAGTATCACAGTTTCAGGGTAGCTGCACCTATATCCCCACACCTCCTGCACCTATATCTCACCCAGCCAGGTCTCAGATCTCTGGGCAGTAAGCCATTCTGCCTAAAGGCCAGCAGCACCTGTGCTTTGCTTTCTCTCCAAGGACTATGAACAGTATATTGCCAGCAGTTACAAGTTGCCACAAAGCTCTTTCTAAGCAAGCACACTTATTCTTAAGGTAAAAGGATTACATCGAAAATATAATAAAAACAATAATCAGATTTAAACACACTAAACATACCAGGAGTCACCCATCAGATTTATTGGGCTCTTCTAGGCCACAGTCTTTCCAACCCTATCCATTTGCTGGATCAAAAAGAAGGTCCTGAGTAAGTTCAAACCTGGTCTTTTTATATCAAAAGCCCTTTGTCTGTTGGTCTCTGGAAAACCGTGTTTGAACCAGTCCATGCAAGCCTCTTTGGGGAGGGAGTACCTCCCTGGAGATGTTTACAACCTGAGTGATTCACCTTAATCACTCCCCGCTGTTTTTGACTCCTACAAGAGCTGTGATAACTCTCCCCTCTAGAATTGTATACAATCTCTGGCCCACAGTGATACATAACCTTAGAACAATATGATCCCCAAAGATATTACATGCGGTTGCAATAACAGTCACAGTGTGTTTTGCAAATACCCATCTGATAAAATGGGTGAAATCCTGGCTCCACTGAAGTCAACTGACACGCCACTGAAGTCATTGACTTAAATGAGACCAGGCCTACATCATATGTGATAACTCTGGGGAAATCTTCACACTTCCTTGTATATCCAGAAAGTCCTGAAGTCAGCAGTAACTATGTGATTTCAACATGCAGAAGAGGTGAAAATTTTCAGAGAGGTTTCTGCAACTCTGATGCTGCAATAGCAGCCACTGAGCAGCATGTGGGGAGAATTCTCTGAAGAGCACACCCTTGTAAGGAGCCCTTGTACTCACATGTTGCATGGGGAATAGGATTTTGCCCTGGTGCGCATTCTGCTACACTGCTACATTGCGGTAGTTTTTTAAAAATAGAATGATCCTTCCTGTGCTATCTTCTCCCAAGATCCCTTGTTAAACACCTGCTCTCCATGTTCTTATGCTAGTTGGAGCATTACCCTGACACAATCTCTATTCAGACAGCTGGAAGAGGTACAAGTGTTCATTTCCATTTCTGACCTCTCTCATACAGAAAGAAACCTTCCATCAAATCCAGCTGCTCTGACCCTCTTAATAGACTCTTTGAAACTGACATAGCTTGAGAAAGGGCAATTTCTTAAAAGGCCTTTTGTTCTTTATTTAGACTGAAGCATTTCTGAAGACTTTAAAATTCAACCACGAACAAAAAATAAGCTTTTTTTGGCTTTAAAAGACATTTTCTGTGACTTTGGGAAAACAGTCTTCTGTCCCAATCATATCACATTCAATGACTGTGTCAGAGCATATGTGTTAAAGGGACTAATATATGGCAGACTGCTAAAGTCAGGAAGATTTTCTAATCCTCAAATGTATTTTTATTTAAAATTTAGTAAAGTAAAGCATTTAAAACACAAATAATTGCATATCTAATATACATGTTATATATTGTGTTAGTATTAGTATACTATTAAATATATTTGTGACGTTGTGTGTGACGTTGCACCCCATAAGGCTTCATGGAAATATGCTTATGAATGTATATATGATATAACTGGAATATGTTGTATGCTACGTATGCCATGTAACATATCTACGTAAAGGTTATGATCTACTGAATATATTCATCCTATTTGTATGCATGTGTCATTGTTGTATTCAAAGTTATGAATATTGGCTGTGTACTTGCTTGATTTCTAAGTAGCCTTAGTAAAGCATTTGGTCAGCTTCTTGAGAAAGGAATGTGCAAATAAAGAGCCCAATCAAGAAACACTTAAAGGACAATGAATCTTGGAAGGCTCCAATCCACATAAGAAGTCTACCTGACGTTCAGGGTAGCATGTAAACAATGGCTGCTGCTTGTAAAACCCCCTCCATTTTGTCTTCAGCTAGCTCCATCCCCAAGGATACCTCAGAGAAACTGGAACAAAGGACAGTAACTACAAGGGGTGTGAGTGATTGCTGGACCCAGACTAGAAGGAGGCTAGTCTGTAAAAGGAAGCTTACTGGAACACCTCTGAGGGTGAGGTTTTATCTGTATTCAGTTTGCTGAAGTAGGCTGTAGCCCACGAAAGCTTATGCTCAAATAAATTTGTTAGTCTCTAAGGTGCCACAAGTACTCCTGTTCTTTTTGTATTAGACATAGAGTTGCATGTTCTATTTTATTTTGCTTGGTAATTCACTTTATTCTGTCTGTTACTACTTGAAACCACTTAAATCCTATTTTCTGTATTTAATAAAATCACTTTTTACTTACTAATTAACCCAGAGTATGTATTAATACCTGGGGGGGGGGGCAAACAGCTGTGCATATCTCTCTATCAGTGTTATAGAGGGCGAACAATTTATGAGTTTACCCTGTATACAGGGTCAAACGGATTTATTTGGGGTTTGGACCCCATTGGGAGTTGGGTATCTGAGTGTTAAAGACAGGAACACTTCTTAAGTTGCTTTCAGTTAAGTCTGGAGTTTTGGGGCACATGGTTCAGACCCTGGGTCTGTGCTGGAGAAGCCTGACGTGTCCGGCTCAACAAGACAGGGTGCTGGAGTCCCAGGCTGGCAGGGAAAGCAGGTGCAGAAGTAGTCTTGGCACCTCAGTTGGCTGCCCCAAGGGGGTTTCAGTGATCCAACCCGCCACAGTATGTATACCATATAATTACACACCTTAAACCATTTACTATTTGTGTTGCTATACTACTCTTTCATGCCTTTTTATACTACTAATATATCCATGTTGCTAAATAATCCTGAATACTGAGGTCACCGAAATGTATATACATAGCTCATCAGCCAAGGATATCACTTAGGACCAGGTAGATCACTCAGATCTTGTCCTGAACTGCAGGATGTGCTAAAAGACGGCAGATGAGGGCACAGGAAGCTTTTTGTCCCCTCTCCTCAGTGTACATGTGCAGAAGTAAGGCAAAATATGCTCCTAGGACCCAATCCTGCAAACTCCTCCTCACAGAACTAGTCCTTACCATGTCATTAATTCCATTGGCTTCAATGGGGCAACTCACATGAGTAAGAGTTTGCAGGAATGGCCCCCTAGAACTCCCTTGAATGCTAGGGGGGGATTGCTTGGCAAAGGCACGTATCTGTGCTCATGACCATCAAGCAGCGTGGTCAGCTGGCTTAACAATATGGCCCAGCAACCCCCACATAGTTCGTGCTGTGATCAGCAGCAGGCATGGGAAGTAGTGCAATTAATTAATCCTCACAACAGCTCTATGAGGTATGAGCATAGTGATCCAAATTCTGACCCCAGTGTGCAGCCCAAATGGCAGGTCAGTGTGCTGGGGATCTATATAGGAATCTTTTCCCTAGGCTGTAGAACAGCAATACAGCCACTCCATGGCCTCTACAACAGCCTCACAGCTGCAACAGCCCATGCAGTTGGTTCACTCTACCTGCCTGACAAATGGCCACTGGACAGTTGAGTATCTCTTGCCACACCTTCACTCTTCCCCTGTCCCAACCAAAAAAATCTCTGTGTGCTGGGACATAGGAAAACCCTATAGAGAAGAGCTATATGGTACACACAGGATATAACCATTCTGAGAGTCAGACAATCCTGTCCCACCCCACCCCTTTCCAATTGCTGGATCAGGGCCCTTTGATGCAGTGGAGATTTAACAGATTAATGTCATATCCCTCATTTCTACTTCTACTAAGGTGACTAGATAGTAAGTGAAAAATCAGGGCAGGGAGTGGGGGGGGGGGGTGGCAATAGGTGCCTATATAAGAAAAAGCCCCAAATATTGGGACTGTCCCTATAAAATTGGGACATCTGGTCACCCTAACTTCTACATTTATATTTCAGCTTGTAAAGGTTTGGGACCCTTTAGGGTAAAAGGCTCTATATACTGTAAATGTAAACTATTGATCGATCCTAAGGCCAGAAGGGACCATTGTGATTATCTAGTCTGATCTCCTGTATAACACAGGACATAGAACTACCCCAAAATAATTCCTACAGCAGATCTTTTAGGAAAACATCCAATCTTGATTTAAAAATTGTAAGTGATGGAGAATCCACCCCAACCCTTGGTAAATTGTTCGAACGGTAAATTACTCTCACTGTGAAAAATGTATGCATTATTATTATTACACTACATCTATACTAAGCAGATATGACAAATTGAGCTGATAACCAATAACAGATGTATGTACACCACCCTCCAAAATATTCTGCTATCTGAAGACTAGTTGGGGCTTTTAGCAAACAGCCCTTAGCAAGGGGCAGTGAGGAGCTTGGAGAGAGGGAGGAAATCATCTGTCACACTTCTTCATGGGACACAGCCATCATACTTCCCCAAGTGCATAGCTAGCTCTGCTGGCCAACGCATGTGAGGGTGGGGGGCAAAGCCATAGCTCTGAACTGATTTTTCTTGGATTTTGGTTTTGTAATTTTAAATAATTGGGCAGGTGCGAAAAGTCTGTCTGAGCACTTTTTATTTTAACTTGAAAGGAAATAAATAAAAATCTAAAACAATACTCCTTGTCCCTTTCCACCCAGCTGTGCCTGGAGGATGCATCTGAGCCACAGCCTCTGCGCTCCCTCAGAAGCTGTGGCTGTGATTTGGGCTTCCCTGATGCAGGCTACATAAGGGGGGAATTCTTACTCCCTTCCCACACCCCTGTGCAGCTGCATTAGACATAGCCTTGAGTGATTTCTCTGTAGCTTTAGGTTGTGTGCTTCTATAAACATTTGGTTAGGCTAGAAGGTAAAGATATAAACAATACGGGAATAAACCATAACCTCACTTTTTCCTGAAACTTCAGAATGGCTTCTTGAAATTGTCATAGGCAGTTGCAGACCTTGCAATGGCATTAGGCTTTGAACGGAAGGGTGATTTACAGTTAACATTCTATGAGCCACCTAGTGAAGAGGGAGGGCCACTTTCAGCCCTGGTGAAAGCTGGAGAAACTCCATTGACTTCCAGAGTTGTGCCTGCCTATAAAAGGGATGAATTTGGCCCAAATATTTAGCTATGGTGATGAAGTGGTAGATATAGAATTATAGATTCTGAGGCCAGAAGGGAGAATTGTGCTCATCGAGTCTGACCCATAAATAAATATTTATTTCAAAAAATTCAGTCCTGATTTAAAAATGGCCAGTGATGGAGAATCTACCACAACCCTTGGTAAATTGTTCCAATGGTTAATTACTCTCACTATTTCAAAAATGTACACTTTATTTCCAGTCTGAATTTATCTAGCTTGAACTTCCAGCCATGGATCATGTTATACCTTTGTCTGCTAGACTGAAGAAACCATTATTAAATATTTGTTTCCCATTTAGGCTCTTACAATCTGTAATCAAGTCACCCCATAACCTTCTCTTTGTTATGCTAAATAAACTCAGCTCCTTGAATCTATCACTATAGGGCATGTTTTCTAATCCTTTAATCATTCTCATGATTCTTCTCGAAACCCCCTCCAACTTATCAATATTTTTCTTGAATTTTGGATGAATCTTGAATGAAGGAGACTGAGCTGTTTTGCATGGGGGGAATTGGTCTGGGCATAGGACCGGATGTAGGTTGCAACCAAAGCGCATAGGGCCAGCCACCAGAAACTTCTTGACACCAGGGCCTGGGTCTTGAATAGACTGAAGTGACCTGCCAGAGAAGCATCATGTCAGATTCATCGGACTTGCAGACTGGGTCACCCGTCGGGTACATAGATGCGTCCCTTCCGATACAGAATTCCATCACGGAGAGTGAATGTCAAGGCAGTCTGGGCATTGGCACTGTCCAGGGCTTAGTAGAACTGAACTGCAAGGGGATTGTTGTGCACCAGGGAATGTACGGAGAAGAGCAGGTCATGGTACCTGAGATGAAATTTGACAGTTTGAGAATTGTGGATTCTCACAACTCTGGGTCTGGTTCACAACACTCCCCCTTTCAGGATGATGCATTTGCCTTCCCATTCCTGGTCCCAGGTTGGTAGGTCACCACAAAGTCGAATCGTGTGAAGACGAGGATCCAGTGGGCCTGTTGCTTTAGGTGCTGAAGCATCTTCAGGAATTCCAGATTTTTGTGCTCAGTGAGGACTTAGATTGGGAACCTGGTACCCTCCATAAGATGCCGCCATTCCTCAAAGGCTGTTTTGATGCCCACTAGCTCTATATCGAGGATGTCATCATTTTTTCTCTGCTGGGATGGGCTTGTATGAGTAAAAAGCACAGGGGTGAAGCTGACTATTTGAGGCTGCCGTTTGGGAGAGGTCTGCTCCCAGCCCGAAGTTCAAGGCATCCGTTTCTACTGGAAATGGCCAGCCCAGTTTGGGGTGAACCAAAATGGGGGCTGTGATGAATTTCTGCTTTAGGCACTCAAAAAAGCTGCTTACACCTATGGGGGCAAGAAAAACAGACTCCCTTATAAAGGGGGCTGTGATTGGGGCCACCATCCCTGAGAAACCCTTGATGAACCACATATAGAAATTGGTGAAACGCAAAATGATTGCAGCCCCTGGGTGTCCCTGGGTAACATCCAGTTGATGGTGACTGTCACTTTGTGTGGGTCCTTGGCCAACCCTTCAGGGGAGATGATGTAGCTGAGAAACTCTACTGTTGACCAGAGTCTCCCGATAGACCACGGGGCTCGTCAGGAGTAGCAGCTATAACGGCAGTCAGAGATACTTCAAGGGTGGATTCGCAGCTGCTGCCAATCCAACAGGGGCACAAGGAAGCGACTGGCCCAGCCCAGACCCCCTTATCAGGGTTGGTGTTTCCTGACCTTGAAACTGGTCTGACCTTAGCAGGGCATCTCAGGGCAAAGTGTCCACTGCACCCATGTGACCCTAAGAGCATCCCAATATCAGAGGGCAAGGGGTTCACTGGTATCAGGTAATGAGTTTCATCTGGACTGACTGGTTCAGTGTATCCCAATTCACATATGTCACAATCTGCATCTAATAGCTGTCATGTAATATGTCATTGGAAAACTAACTCATTGATCATTAATATTCTTGTGCGATGTAGGTACATAGTGTAAATTTAAATTATGGATATATGCTGGAATGGTGATTAAAATGTGCTTAAACCAGGCATGTCAGGGGGAGTTGGTAAACAGGTCTGTTCTAGACAAAGGAATGTGTATCTGCTTCTCTGACCAGGCCAGTCGTCATGCAGAAACAATAAAGGTCCATTCACATATTAGGTAAACAAAGCTATCAAGCAGGGAAGGAGACAGCTTCCAGCAGGCAAGAGAAATTTTATTTGGGCTATAAAAACAGGGGGTCTGAACCTCAAGTGATATGCAATTGAATCAACTGATTGTATACAATATTACTGCATTACAAATGTTTATTGAGAGAAGTGTTTTGTGAAAGCCTATGACAAATTGGTGATTAATATCATTGTAAAATGTATGTATTAACACTATATACGGAATTATGGATACTCTTTGACATTAGGCTTTACAAACACAGGGAGAAACAGGTCAGTAGAGAAGAGGGAATGTCACATCTATACTAAGCAGGACATCATCCTGCCTTTTGAAACATGGTCATTGAACTTTGGAAGATACAAGCAAAGCCAAAAGCCATCTTTAGCATCCATGACTAGACAGACATGAGGGAACAGAACTCTTGCAAGCTGAGAAAGATGGATTCTTCAATCATGGGAGGTTGAAGTCTCTGGAAATGGAATATAAGTGAGAAACCTGCTTAGGCAAAGAACTTTCATCTAGAAAGACAAGGGGAAACAGCCCCTTGTGCTTCTGTGGAAGATCCTGACTGAGTGAAAGTCAGCCATGGCTGGGAAGAAGGAATATTGACGAGAGAAATCATCTTAAACAAAGCCTGTACTTTGGTAGATTAAGTTTTAGACTTTTAGATGTGTGTTTTCACTTTTATTTGCTTGTAACCATCTCTACTTCTATTTCTTTTACTTGGCATCACTTAACCTATGTCCTATCATTAATAAATGTGTTTAATTTTTACTATAAACCAACTCAATGCTGTGTTTGAAGGGAAGGTTGTATTTACCCCAGTTAAGTTAATAAGCTGTGATGTGCTTTTGTCTCTGTAAAGGAACAAACAAACCTTATCATTTCTCTGAACTGCCCAGAAGAGGGCTGGACATTGCAGACAAGGTAAAGTGTCCACTTTGTCCCCAGATTTCTCATGTTTCATCCTGAGCTTTGAGCTCTGTATAGTCCCACTGGAGCGCAGCTGTCATGGGAGTTCATACATCCAAAGATTGAATTTAGTGTAACTTGATCTATTCATTGCTTTGAAAATTAATTTTTGGAAAATTTGGGACTGGGAATGTGTTGGGGTCACTTGACAAGTAGTAACTAATGCTGGTAGAGACTAGGGAGTGTGACTGGTGTATTGCTGGCAGGCTGCTGGGGTCAGAGCTGCTGGACCGGGGCTGCAGTTATATGCAGACACTCAGGATCTGACCTATATGCTTGTGGCTGGCTGTGAGCATCCCAGGCTAGGAGTTACAGCAGTAAGCATTGTAAGGCACCCAGGGTTGCAGGGCAAGTGATGACAGAATCCCTCATTGGTCTGAACTGCATGCCGAACCCCATGACACCCCACAATACAGACACAGGCCCAAAGTTCGGCATTGATTCTTCTCAGCCTCAGACTGGCACGGCCAGGTCTGGTCTATCTGCAGGGGTTCCAGTTTCCAGCACAGGGTGGGTGATTGAGAAGTGGACGGCTGGGACATTGTCAGGGCTATGTTCATGGCACTGGTCAGTAAGGCAGATGTCAATTCTGATACATAGGTCGACCGGATCATCAAGATGGGACGGCGGCTTGACCTGCGCCAGTTCGTTGTTTATTCCATTGTTCAAGCTAATATGAAACTGATGACGCTGTGCAGCCTAATTCCATTCAGTATCTGCAGAGAGGCAACGGAATTCAGTAGTGTATTGGGGAGCTCACTGATACCCCTTGCTGATGCATATGCAGCGCTGCTTCAGCAGTTTGGGTGTGGGGGGGGGGGGTTCACCAAAGATAAGTGACATAGCCTTAATGAACTGCTGCAACTGGCCCAGAAGAGGGCTAGACTGTTCCAAGAGTGGGGAGGCCGAGGACTAAGTCTCCCCAGTGAGCAGACTAATGATGAGCCCCACTCAGGCCTGGTCTGTGAGGAAAGAGTGGGGGTGTAGCAAGAAGAGAAGCCAGCACTGTTTTAGGAAACCTCAGATCTGACCACGATCACCACTAAACTTCTATGGGAGTGGAACTTTTGGCTCCCTGGGGGGAGGAGTCAGGGTTGCTGGCGAAGCCACCTGGGCTTGTAGGGCAGCATTTGTGCCTGCAGATGGACACCTGTGTCTGCAAGTTCTGTATGACCCCCACCAACTCTACCAGAGAAAAACTGGTCTGAGTAGGGTCCATGCCAGCGAGGTGGGGCCCTAGCCTTTTGTATTGGGCTACTCAAACTGTAGCCGACTGAGCCATGGGCGGTCAGGCCCTAGTGGTGGAAGCAAGAGTTCGGCCTACTGGTTTGAGCTGGGTACAGAGTGGGCAGAGTCCAGGAAATGAAATGAGGGTCAGTACTGGAGGGACAGAAGCCAAATGCCAGAACTGGAGGGTAAACCAAGGTCATAAGCCAGAAATCGAAGGTACAAGTTGGAAGCTGTAGGGGAGCAGGGGCTGGAGCAGGAACTGGAACAAGGGCAAGTTCAGCTCCAGGGATGGCATGTGCAGGGCTGGCTCCAGGCACCAGCGGAGGAAGCACGTGCCTGGGGCGGCACATGCTAAGGGACGGCATTCCGTCCATTCTTGGGGCGGCAGTCCGAGCGGCTTTTTTTTTTGCTTGGGGCGGCAAAAATGGTAGAGCCGGCCCTGGGTATGTGTTGAGCAGCTACTGATCTGCTGTGAGTCCAGACTTATAAACAGGACTGCTAAACCAGCAGGCAACCAAGGGTTGTGGCCACCCTGTCATTTCCAAGGCTGTGTAGCTGGGCTCATTGATTGCCTAGCAGCAAAGTTAGTCAGGGAGCAGGCCAGCAACTTCCCTGATATTACCTAGATGTATACATTTACATTTAGTCAAGTTGGTTGACACACACCTACACTCAACCATGCACATTGCAACTGAGACAATTTGACCCACACCAGTATTGTGACTCCCTGTGTTAAGCAACGTCACTCCTCCCACATACGTCGTGAGAATGCTACAGCCAGAATGGTTGAGAAGATCAGAGCAAACCAAGGCCTACCAATATACACAGACCTCTTTGACCATCCATGAGTGCGCCTGTCGTCGAGGCACCCTTCGTGAGCCAACTTGTCCTACCCAGATTTCTCTGTGATGTCAATATGACACAAAGAATGGTCTTCAGCTGACATCAGAAATCAGTCTCTTACAAATGACCCAATTGTGTGCCCAGCTTTGATTTGCCATGTCACTCGTGAGCCCTTCTGAACCAATTTCCAATGGGCCAAGGTCAATGGGCAGGCCTGTACACCTGGAGCCAGTACAAGGATCCCACATGCAGCAGTGGCCAAAAACAGACAATGTCTCTCATCAATGACGATTGCCCTTTTATCACATTTGATGGTGGGTCTGAGGGCTCTGCACTATGCTGAGGCTGCTGCGAATTGGCTTGGCAAGCTCCGCATTCAATAAGAAGGATATATTCAAATGCATACTGTTTACTTGCACCCAGCTTACTAAGCAAGCCAGAGCATTCTGTATCAGTGACTTGTCCTCTTCATTATTTATCACTTCCCCAATCTTTGTGTCATCTGCAAACTTTATCAGTGATGATTTTATGTTCTCTTCCAGGTCATTGATAAAAATGTTAAATAGTGCAGGGCCAAGAACCTTTCCCTGTGCAACCCCACTAGAAATACATCCATTTGATGATGATTCCCTTTTTATGGTTACATTTGGAAACCTATCAGATATCCAGATTTCAATCAATTTAATATGTGCCATATTGTTCTAGTTTTTTAATCAAAATATCATGTGGTACAAAGTCAAATGCCTTAAAGAAGTTCAACTATATTACATCAACACTACTACCTTTATCTATCGAACTTGTAATCTCATCAACAAAAAAGGAGAGATCAAGTTTGTTTGACATGGTGGATTTTTCATAAACCCATATCGACTGGTATTTATTACATAATCCTCGTTTACTTCTTTATTAATCAAGTCTCTTATCAACTGCTCCACTAACTTGCCCGGGATCGATGTAAGACTAACAGACCCATAATTACTCAGGTCATCCCATTTACCCTTTTAAAATATTGGCACATTACCTTTCTTCATCTCCTGGAACCTCCCCAGTGTTCCAAGACATTGAAAAGCAACATTAATGGTCCAGCAAGCTCTTTTAAAACTCATGGATACAAGTTATCTGGACCTTCTATATTATCAATTTATTACTTTGTTATTATCACTAGAATATATAATTCTAATTCTAGAATGTAGATTGTTAGTCCCCAAAAGACACAAAGAATTAAACACAAATGTGGAGACCTGAGACTTTTCAAAGTGGAATATGTTTAAAGAAACTATTTAATATTTTTTACAATAATTTACAGTACCAGATATATTAATAAGTTGTTCCTCCCTCTTTGCCTCTGTAATGCAAAGGGTAGCAACATAATCTGCATTGCTATTCTTAGTGCCCCCGGGGAACAAATAGATGACTTTCCCACACTATCAATTCCAGTCCAAGTTCAAAGATGTACTACTCCTGCCCAAAACATTTCTGTAAATGAGTCCTATGTGATCTTCAGAGAAATCATTATTTTATAACAATATATTTCTCTGAGGCAGGCCTGATTTCAGATCAAAATTTACAAATTGTAAATTCAATATTCTAATCTAATTCTACATGGGTTGCTTGTAAAATTTCCCCCTTGACAACATGTATAGGACAGCTCAACTACTAGAGTCCTATGCTTGAAGACAGAGGTAAAGCTTGAATAAAATACTGGAAGTCCATTGGGTTCAATAAGCAACCACCTGCCCAATGCATAGGGTGTATAAAAATTAAATGAAATTTTAAAGCACTGCAGTTCACAGGTTTCTGTAATTGAGATGGATGACATTTCTAGCATCTCATCGGAGAGTACAAACCTAATGGAAGTGGAGACATCAAACCATATTATGGTTTTCTTAGAGATGTTTCCTAAGGAGCATGGATTGTTTATTATATTTGCTCAGAGCATTACATAATAGGGCCCCAACTGGTTGTGGCCTTTGGACACTACCACAATATAAATGTATAATTTATTATCTAAACGTTAATGGAAAAATGTACAAGGAAATCAAGGTACTATTCACCATGAAGCCCCTAACAGATTGGCCACTCTGTTTTGATGAGTGCTCTAAATGAATATTTTCCATTTTTCAATAAAATTCCACTGTTTCCTAGAAAACTTGCTAATCATAAGGGAAGCAAGCAATGTTTCTGCAAGTTTCTGGGTTGTAAAGCTTGGAAGGAAGTTGTGTTACTCACATCCTGCAGGGATAGAGCCAGGCACCTATAACTAAGCAAAATTCATCAGATTACAGGGATGGGCTGCTGACACAAGACCTGAGCCAGCACCCATTGACTTCAATGGACATTGGATCTGGCCCACAGTGGGTAGTGGAAAGAGAGGACTCTACGAGCTCTAAAAAGAAAGCTACATAAAGGGGATCCTGCTAAGGCACCAATAACCAATGAAAAGCTAAGTTTGGACTATGTGTTCCCTTCCACAGTGTATATGGGAGCAAATGAAATGAAAAGAGGGCAGAAATAACCCAAAAACAGCAGCAAGACTGAGGGAGTAATGGAATCAACACAGCATTCTTCCATCCTCCCCAGGAGCCCATAAAAGCCCCTCCACACAACTACTCTGAGGTCCAGGCTTTGCAAGCCTGTAGGCAACTGGCAGAGCCAAGGAGCAGCCACTCTATGTGGCATGCTTCCCATAAAAATTCAGTGGATTTTTCATGCAATGTGCCATTAACTCTCGTCCATAGCTTCTACCACCTCTCCCATCTTTCCCCCCAAAAGGGGAATACTTCACAGCCACTGGAGACAGCCAATAGCAACATGACTCCTAAAGGACCCACGTCACTAAGGGAGAGGGGGAAATGGGCAGTAATGTGCAGAGGCTGACTGCAGATAACACAGAATCCACAGTGCTAGAGCTTGAAACATCTGTAAATCCTTGAGGTCTGTGCAGTAACAAAGCCATCCACACTGCTACACAGCTATCCCCATTGAGATGAGAATGTGCCAGTCCCCACAGTTTGAATGCCATGGAGTTTTTGGTTTTCCCCTTCCTCTGATGTTTACAGTGGGAGGGGAGCATATAGAACTTAGAGAAAAATGAAGCTTGGATTGTTTCAGACATTACTGTTTACAAACCCCGCCAAAGATAACACTCTTCATAAAAACAACATATGCCTGGTCATTGTTTTGCATACCATCCAAAGAAAGCAGAAATGGGATCTTCTTTATGAGACATTTTTAGAATGCATGCGGAAGTTAGTGGGAGTAAGGGACTGTGTAAGAAGGGTATGATTGGGGCCTATAATTGTGTAATATGTTCATTTCACAGCACATAGCATTTTATAAACTTACCACATCCTTGGGAGGAGGCTCCACTTCCTTCTTTACTTTTTTACCCATTCTAAAAACAAACAAACAAACAAACAAAAAAAGCAGTTAATAAACAAACAAGTGATCTTGTGTGTCTTAGGACCTAGTTCACCAGGGATGTTGTACAGAAGCTTTTAAGACAGGCTCTCCCACCTGTTTGTCCCACCTAGCCAGTCTAGACAAATCTTAAAGGACTCTTTTGCACGGAGCAACAGTAATTTCTTTGGCTGAAAGTCATCCCTTGAAGACAGCAATTTTATATTTGTGCCACAGAACAAACTTCTTAACACTTGATCACATTTGGAGAAGCTTAAATGCCAACAAAATATACCTCCGAAAAGTGATTAAGAAAGAGACACCAGATTGGAAGGCAATGTGATACGACAAGGTCAGTTTGTAGTGGTAGTTGTTGTTCGCATATAGGAAATATATTAAGGATTAACTTTTCTGTAGGTTTAGGTTCACATGCATGCACAAAACTGTGTACCCATTTATCACATGAAAATGGGCATTTAGTTGCATATATTTTTCCATGGATGGTTGCAGTAATTACCCATACAAATATAGACAGGCAACTCTACAAACACACACTGGCATTCACTAGCAGTGGAATAACAACACTCTGGGTATGTCTACACTACGAAATTAGGTCGATTTAATAGAAGTCGATTTTTTAGAAGTCGATTTGATACAGTCGATTGTGTGTCCCCACTAAGCGCATTAAGTCGGCGGTGTGCATCCACAGTACCGAGGCTAGTGTTGACTTTCGGAGTGTTGCGCTGTGGTAGCTATCCCACAGTTCCCGCAGTCTCCGCCGCCCATTGGAATTCTGGGTTGAGCTCCCAATGCCTGATGGGGCAAAAACATTGTCGCGGGTGGTTCTGGGTACATGTCGTCAGGCCCCCCTCCCTTCCTCCCTCCGTGAAAGCAACAGCAAAAAATCATTTCTCAGCTTTTTTCCTGGGTTACCCGTGCAGACGACATACCACGGCAAGCATGGAGCCCGCTCAGCTCACTGTCACCGTATGTCTCCTGGGTGCTGCTGGCAGACGCGGTACTGCAGTGCTACACAGCAGCATCCCCTTGCCTTGCTTTGCGGACGGTACAATACAACTGCTAGCAGTCATCATCGTCCCATGGGTGCTCCTGGCCGACCTCGGTTAGGTTGGTCGGGGGCGCCTGGGCAGACATGGGTGCTCCTGGCCGGCCTCAGTGAGGTCGGTCGGGAGGCGCCTGGACAAAAATGGGAATGACTCCAGGTCATTCTCTTCTTTAAGTTTCGTCTAATGGAGATTCAGTCCTGCCTGGAATATCATGCCAGCTGGAGGCTTCTGCTGCAGGCTGCTCTCCCAGCCAGCAGCACCACGCGGTCACACCTACCCCAGCCTACCCCTTGCTCCCATGGCTCATGAAGCCTGGACAGTAGTAAGGAGCAGTTCAACTATAGGTTGAGCAAGCGCAGAATGTGCCTTTGGACGTTTAAAAGCTCGCTGGCGCAGTTTACTGACTCGGTTAGACCTCAGCGAAACCAATATTCCCATTGTTATTACTGCTTGCTGTGTGCTCCACAATATCTGTGAGAGTAAGGGGGAAACGTTTATGGCGGGGTGGGAGGTTGAGGCAAATCGCCTGGCCGCTGATTGGCAGCCAGACACGAGGGCAGTTAGAAGAGCACAGCAGGGCGCGCTGTGCATCAGAGAAGCTTTGAAAACCAGTTTCATGACTGGTCAGGCTATGGTGTGAAAGTTCTGTTTGTTTCTCCTTGATGAAAACCCGCCCCCTTGGTTCACTCTATGTCCCTGTAAGACAACCGCCCTCCCCTCCCCCCTTTGATCTCCGCTTGCAGAGGGAATAAAGTCATTGTTGTTTCACATTCATGCATTCTTTATTAATTCGTCACACAAATGGGGGGATAACTGCCAAGGTAGCCCAGGAAGGGTGGGGGAGGAGGGAAGCACAGGGGTGGGGTAGTTGTAGGGGCACCCCCTAGAATGGCATGCCGCTCATCATAGAAGCGGCATGTCTGGGGCTCTGACCCGGAGCAGCTGTTTGCCTCTCTGGTTCTTTGGTAGGCTTCACGCGGCACTGCTGCAGGTCCCTGTTATAACCTCCGTCCTTCATGCCCTTGCAGATTTTTTCAAATATTCCAGCATTTTGTCTTTTGGAACGGAGTTCGGATAGCACGGATTTGTCTCCCCACACAGCGATCAGATGCAGTACCTCCCGTTCGGTCCATGCTGGAGCTCTTTTGCGATTCTGGGACTCCATGGTCACCTGTGCTGCTCAGCTTGCTATGCTGGCCAAACCGGAAATGAAATTCAAAAGTTCGCGGGGCTTTTCCTGTCTACCTGGCCAGTGCATCTGAGTTGAGAGTGCTGTCCAGAGCAGTCACAATGGAGCACTCTGGGATAGCTCCCGGAGGCCAATACTGTCAAATTGTGTCCACACTACCCCAAATTCGACCCAGCAGGGTCGATTTCAGCACTAATCCCCTCATCGGGGAGGAGTACAGAAATCAATTTTAAGAGCCCTTTAAGTCGACAAAAATGGCTTCGTTGTGTGGATGGGTGCAGGGTTAAATCGATCTAACGCTGCTAAATTCAACCTAAACTCGTAGTGTAGACCAGGGCTCTGTGACTGTGGATGGGGAAGATTTTCCCTTTCCTCTTCCAGGGGCTAAGAAGACAGAACAAATTATTTAATAAAAATCCAGAGCCTGTTTCTCCGCTGCCTTGCGCCTTGTGTAGTCATATGCATCTGTGCAAAGTGAGTGTAACATACTTCAATTCTGACTTGATAGTGTTTTCATTCACTTTATACAGCTATAGATAATTACACAAGGTTCAAGGCAGTGAAGAATCAAGGGCTTAGAATTTTATAATGGGATTTTACTCAGAATGCAGATGAATATGCAAGTAATGCTACACTTCCCTACAATATTCAAAGAGTTTTTGGGTCCTTGGTAATTTTAAAAAGCAGTATGATTCATATGAACGAGCTTTAGCATGAAGGAATTGTGTAGTCAGTGGGCTAACAGTCTTTGGCCTCACTTCAGGAGCTTAATTACCTTACACAGACAGTTACATCACCACTACAGTTACTATCCTGGGTTTCAATACATTCTGTCATCAAATGGTATTGTCAGTTTAGTTCCCATAAAGCTCCCTTTGTTTAGTGGCCACTCTGGGCAATGATCTATATGGATCCCTTTTGCTTTCTGCTAATTAAAAAAAATGTGATTTTTATACTGAATTATTTCAGTCAATTGGGGTGAACAGAGGTGGAAAAGATACAACCCACAATTATTAGAGCTGATAAAGGCTAAGAATTCCACACACATAGATTCCGATCATATGAGAGTACAGTCTGTCACTTTACCTTATTTTGAATGTTTTTTAAATTGTTTCTGATGATATTTGCAACCAGATTCTCTGGTAGGGTAAATAAACCTAAACCAGGAATATTTGGTTTCAGAAGGACTCCCCATACTGTGGAGAGTCCTCAGGTGGTGTAGGGTTGTTGGAATGCAGGAAGCATGGATGGAGGAAAGATCACAAGGCTCGGATGTCTTATGTCCTGGTGATCCCCTGCCTTCCAGAACAACCCTGGGAGTTGTAGGCAGCTGGCATAAAGTAGAGCAGTCCTAAGGCACAGGATTTCCCACACAAAATGCTGTAGTGTGAATTTATTTCAGAGGTTGTTTTCCGTTCCTGTTGCTATAACTGTCAGCAATTTCCCCCTTTGCTTTCCTTTGCGTTCTGACTAACCCTTGCACCCACTCATCCAACCTTTATTTCATTCTCTCATCACCATACTTGTGATATCAAAGCTTCGTAAAGACAAGTGAGGGATTTTACATTTTAGTCAGCTGTTAGCTAAGAGAAGTAGCAACACCAGAAAACAAGTAATAGTGAGAAGTGCAGTTTCTGCCAATTTCCACTGCTCAGCCCCTGGACTAAAAAACAACAACTGTATTCCAGTTTTCAGTATATGCAAAGTTCAATAAACTTCCCCCAGCTGAAAATACAGTGCCTCGTTCTTGTGTGCTTACTCAGTAACTTTTTATAGTCTGTAAAGTAGTTTGCCTAACTGGTTTATGTAGTATGATCCTTTTAAGGTTAGAATGAAAGGAAAATGCAACACATCTAACTTAAAAAGAATACACTCCTGTTCTTTTATGGTCTTACTATTTTTTAGACTCCATTGTTTTTAATATTATTCTAAAAGCTTGAAAATAAATGTATTTTAATTAAATATTTAGAATACAGACACCCTTCCAGTGAGATTATAACTTTAATTGTGGCCAAATTCTGGATCTGAACTACTTGTCAGTATGTCCCTTTTAAAGATGGAACTCTATATTAATAAAAAAGCAGTATCACCAATTTGAATTTGAGAATCTAGTAAAGGATCTTTTAACCACACTGATACAGAAAATCGCTCTCTCATTCTAAAAGCTGTTACCATCACAAGACCTACACTGTGAAATGTGAAAAGGTCCATTGAAATTTGCAGTGTCCAAACACACTCTCAAATCCTACTAACTATTCCTAAACAGTACCAGATGTCTACTTCTAATACCAGACAAAAACTTACACTGTGGTGTGATCAGATATTTGCACTTATAAAGCACTAACTGGCTCCAGTGCTTCCCTTCACCCATTATCTAAAACTCAAATGAAAGAACGAACAGCCTAAGACCCTGCAAGCACTAGCAGCACTAGCAGCAGTGAGCTGTGAGACAAAGCAAAGGAATAAGAAAGAAGCACTGCCAGATATGGAACTTACCTCTTTGTCAAGAAATCAGAGGTCAGTTCTGGGGGCAATTACTTCCTATGGAGAGGGGGTAGAGAGAGAAGGATGTAAGGATAACTTCTGAGCAGTTATTTATCATTTGATCCTCTTCTGGAGCTGACAATGCCCTGCTCTAGGAGAGCTTGTGGCTGTGTTACAGCAACCTTTGCTACCAGCTTCAAGCTTTTCTTAAGAAGGACCCAGAAATGTATTCTTTTTTTTCAACATGTTAATTAGTTTGACTTAATTAAAATGAAAACTAATTAGACTAAATAAAGTCTAGGTATTTCTTCTACATTATAGAAATCCAACTCTTTCTTTCTGTCCCAACAGCTAAAATGCTTGTCATCTCCTGCCTTGATTACTACAACCTAGCCTACCACATCAAGTTTAAACTTCTCATCTTTACCATCAAAGGCCCTGTATAACTGTGCCCCAGCCTACATCTCAGGTCTCATTTTTTATTGCTCCAACAGTAATGCCAGCCCTGCAACTCCCTTTCTTTCCTTCTCCCAGTCCCATCACTGAACTTTCTTACATCCTGTCCCCCATGTATGAGCTAACCTCCCAAACCCGGTACACCAGGCCCTCACCCTCTCCTCATTCAAACTGGCTTCCTCCCTTCAGAAAGCGACTCCTTCACTCTGCTCCATTTGAAAGCATGTGTTGTAGTTTCTGGGGAGGAGGGGGCCCTCTTGAGACAATACTGCTCCTTCCCTTCCTTAATCTCTCTGTGGGATCATCTGTAAACCCCACCACACTGTTCTTTTTATTTGCCTTCTGATTTTTGAACCTTTAGTGTCCACTTGAATAATATTTTCAAGCTTTTCTCCACAACCATAAGGGCTAGAAACTTGTTTATTTTTTCATGGAAGCTGAGATTCTCACATGACTCCAGGATCCAGGGTCTTAAAAATACACCAATATGACAAGACTTGTGATAAAATCACAAGAGTTGGCAATACTAACAGTGATTGGTAGGGTTACCTTTTTCCATGTTGTTCCCCAAACATACTTTAGACCTCTTCTGAAGAGAGGCCCTCAGTGAGAGGGGATTTCAGTCTTCATGCTCACTGAACCCTCGGATTATGAAACCATCAAATCGGATACCAATTGCGAGGATTTTCTATTGTGACATTTTTTCACTAAGAACGAATCTTGTCTACTAATTCGTTTCAGATAATTCAACAAACAGCCAATGACACCAATCTGGGCCTTGGCCACAGAAATCACCCATTTGGCTCAAATCTGAGCAGGCATCCTAGATGTACAAGGATCCATATGCCCTTTACCAACCTTCTATGTCACCTTATCCTGTGACAAAAATAGTATATTGAAAAAGTACTGAACTACTACATTTTATTTTCAGAAAAACTCAAAGTAAAATGTTTATCATGAGGACACAGAGATTAGTATGTGAGTCACTCAATCCCTGTACATGTGCAGCTGAAAACATTCAAGTCAAGTCCTATTAAGACTGTAGGATATTTGAGGCAAAAATGGTATCTTTCTCTGTTTTGTATAGTACAAAGCATAGTCTGTGTTTAATAAATGAAGAAATTGAATTAATGGGTAGAAATGAAAGAAAAAGAAAACAACAACAGGGTTTGTTAGGAACAGACAAAATTACCATATTGGATCAGAACAGGTTCATGGAGTCTAGTATCCTGCCTCTGACAGTGGCATGTACCAAATACTTCAGATGAAGTTGCATGAAACCTGCCCTCAAATCAGTCTTCCTAACTTGCATCTGTTAGTGGTTTACTAATTCCTTGAAGCATGAGGGTTTATATCTCTAACAGTTTTTTTTTAATCTAACACAATTGTGGATGTTCTTATTATCTGTAGAAATGTTTAATCCCTTTTTTAATTCTATGTTCTTAGCCTCCATGATATGTTGTGGCAACAAGTTCCACAAGTCAAGTATGCATTATGTAAACATGATTTCATTAGTTTTAAATGTGTTGCTTTTCAATTTCATAGACCATCCCCTTTTTCTTGTATTATAAGGCTGAGTAAATGTATGTACATGATTTATCTTTTCTATACACTATTCATTTTATTTATATCCTTCTTTATTGTTCTCTCTGAATTGTCACCTCTCAAAACAGGCCTGCCCCACCCCACCCCACCCCACCCCAAATCTCTTAATTTAGCAGTCTTTCCATGCCTCTAATCATATTTGTTGGTTGTCTCTCGTCTCCTTCAATGTCTGTTATATCTTTTTCAGATGTGATGACCAGAAATGAATACAGAATTCCAGTTTACCTTGTACTAATGACTTCTAACGTTGCATCATAAAATTTTAGGTTCTACCAAGTTCCTTGAGCAGAGGTTTTAATCGAGCTGTCCACAACGTTGTTCAAGTCATTTCCCTGAGTGGTTACAGATAATTTAGAACACATTCATGTGACTGCAAAGTTCAAAGTATTTCTTCCAATGTACATTACCTTTCATTTATCAACAATGACTTTCACCTTCACCTAGCTTTGCTATGTCACTCAGGAGTTCCTCACAATCTTCTTAAATCTTGATTAAATGAAATAATTTGGTCTCATCTACAAATTTTGCCATCTCACTGTTCTCTCCCTTTTCCAAATCATTAACTAACATATTACATAACACCAGACATAGTATATATCCTTGGAGAATCCAAGCTGTGACAATTTGAATGAGGGAGGTTTTTAAAAATTATGTGTGAGATTTTAAATGTCACATTGAGACACACAGCAAAATCCCTCATCCCAAGAGAGAGAGACTTGAAGAAGAACTGCTTTAATATGAATTAAAATAAATGAGACATGGCAGTTATGCAATCACTTTCTGTACATTAGCAGCAGGATACTTTTAATACTCAAGACAAGGAGTGTCTGCCACTGCCTCACATGCAAACCATTTTAAAGGGTCATATAAATCAGAGGTTCCTAACTTTTCAGGCAGCTGTACCACTTTACTAACTAAGATCCTGATTGCAACAAACAGTGCCTCTTGGTTCCCATTTCAATTGTGTGCATTCTCACACGGTTTTTCACAATGTTTCCAACTCTTAAGATTTTATCACAAGTATTGCAACATTTGGTGTTTTTCTTAAAGCCCTGTTTACTGGAGTCATGTGAGTATCTGAGAATCTCAGCTTTTACTTTATTTTTTAAAGTAATTTCTATCTCTCGTGGTTGTGGAGAAAAGCTTGAAAATGGGAACCCTAAAAGTTCAAAAGCCAGAAGGAAGATAAAAAGAATGTAAAATTAATATTTTAAAAACTCATTTTTAGGGGACCTTGACCCTTGATTTTTGAAGCCTGGAGTTGGCACATGACCACAAGCCACCCAAGAGAACAGAGTAGCTACAAATGAAAGGGAAGCAGGCAGAGACTCCAGGTTACTAGAGTTCACCATTAAGGGTCTGATCCAGGTCCCCTTGAAGTCAATAGAATAGAAAGAACTCACACTGACTTCAGCAGGATTTGGACTGGGTCTAGAAAGAGGCAATTTAGAATACCAGTCACAGAAGCTGAAGTGCCAGCACTGCTGACCTAGACCAGTTGTTGAGAACTACTAATGAAGACTGGAAAATGATTCGATTTAGGGACAGCAATGCCCACCCCACCCAAGCCACGCCAAGCCTTTCCTGCAGCTACCTGAGACTGTGTCTCTGGACCTTGCTTTGATACAATGTTTTCCTAAATTGCCTCATATAAACCATCGCTGCCCCAGTGATGCTGGCACCAGCAGATTTACCAGAATTTTTAAATGGGGGAAATCTGAGGTCAAACTAGGATGTACAATCAGAGCCCAAAGACCATCAGAGGAGGGGAGCTGTGCGGAGCAAGCAGACGCACCCAGGCACTGAGCCCCCTCCTCCCTAAGGACAGCTGGGCTGGGAGCAGGCAGGGACCCCTGCACACAGACACTGCAAGGGCAGGAGTCAGGCAGACAGACGTTACACCTCCCACACACATGACACACACGAGCGTTGACGGCCACTGACCCCGACAGACAGACACCCCCCAGCCCCGCGGGGAACGTGCCACTCACCCGCGCGAAGGGTGCCCACTGCCCAGGGGTGCCGCCGGGGCCTATCGGCAGCTCCCCCTCCGTCTCTGTGTTGTGTTCACGGTTGCTAGGGAACGCCGAACACGCCTGCGGCGCATGCTCCCGGGGCTCCCTCTGGCTACGGAGGGAGGGAGGAGGCAGCGCAGAGGCTTGTGGCGCATGCGCACACGGCCTTGTCGAGGGATCGAATCTCGCTTCGCGGTTCGGGTTGCCTGGGGCTGGCAGGTAGCGCTGTGCGCTGCGGGCTGCGGCGCAGGTCTGAGTCCGGTGCATTAAAGGGGGAGCGATCGCACCCATATACAGCCCCTTTGTGACGAGGCCTGGCTCCCTGCGAGGTTACAAACCGCGGGCACTGAGGCCGCCCAGTGACGCTGCTCCCGGTGGGGCACAGCGGAGGGGGGCTGCGCAGGGAAGGCGGGGGGCAAACAGCTGGGGGCAGGGGAAGGAGCAGGGCCGAGGGGTAAAACCAGGGCTGGGGGTAGGAGAAGGGGCCAGAGAGGAAATCCCCAGCCGGGGGGGGGGGCAGAGCGGGTGAAAGTTACCCAGGTGCAGTGAGCCATCTGCTTCCCCTCCACAGGACAGTGCAGCTGTGCACCCAGGGCCGCCCGGGGGGGCAAGTGGGGCAATTTGCCCCGGGCCCCACAGGGGCCCCCATGAGAATATAGTATTGCAACTTTTTTTTATGGAAGGGGCCCCCAAAATTGCTTTGCCCCAGTCCCTCTGAATCCTCTGGGCAGCCCTGTGTGCACCCACTGCCCAGGGCTGTGCTCAAAGGCGCACTGCATCCCAACACCTGCCCAGCAGCTCTTCCCTCCCTTTCTGATATGATGTATTGAGCTGCTAAAGAAGACTTGAGTCAGTGAAACACTTTACAGATACCTTCCCTCTCCAAAAATTAAAATAGTCAGTGTTTACAGGAGTCCCGTATCAATGTATACGTCTGTATAATGCCTCGTAGTAGTTCACGTTTGTCTCAACTGCTGTTCTCGTTTCCTTGAGCTGGCCTGCCCTTTTCTTGTAATCCGCTGTAAATGGAGTTTCATTCCTTTTTTAAACGATTATTTTTATTACTCTTAGCACGTCATCATTTACCTTCGTTACCACTGTGTAGATGGATGTCATTGCGCTATTTAATTGATACTTTCATAGCAAATAATCGAAAATATTAATAGTTGCTAGTAGCTTCAGCAATCACCGCTCACAGTGTTTATAGGACTGCTTCCTGTTTGTATTGGCATATGTTAGTTTTTCATTCTAATATTTGGGGGGGGGGTTGTATTTGATGTACAAATGTATTCTATGGTGTCATGTGACATTAAGGCTGACTGATTTGGTGTCAAAACTTAGTTTCTTTTGATCCACCAATAGCGATTGCCTTTGTCAACGGTTATTTTGCCTCTCTAGCCAGCTTTTTTCACGTCACCACTTGTTTGTAGAACTTGGTTCCCAAATATTTACCACAGGCCAGATTTGTAAAGGTTGAAAGCATCTTGATGTTTTAGAAAATCCCACCAGTTGCCTCAGTATCTGGCCTGAGGGCACAATGCTATCTTTTGTGAAATCCTTCTCAAAGGCAAATTTCTACTTTATTTTTTTACTAAATACACTGCTCTACAGCCAAAATGCTTCTGAAATAAATGTAGTCAAACTTTACTAATTCTGGGTCACTGAGAACGAAAATGATGCTTAAAATTGTTGATTGGCTCTAGTTTTCAAGATATGCTATTGGGTCAGTATATACGACCCTTGACTTGGGAATGGCGGAGGATAAGTGAGTTATAAAGGGAAGGGATCTCAATTTAAACCAGAAATGACTAAAATATATCTTTGACTGGCTCTGTGAATAAATCTATGACTGGGTTTGGACAGTACTTGCCTTTTAGGCAAAACAATGAATGATGCAATCTGAAGCTGGTATTGCGTCATACATGATATGAATTGCATCATGTTATTCCTAGAAGTCATGGATGATGCAATCATAACGAAGCTTACATCACTCTGCTGAACAAATTGCCCTATATCAGCTCTAGAAATCATACAGTGTCATGCTCTCTTATTTGTCAGTGTTTGATTTTGCAAAGGGACACATTTCTGTTTAGCCAAAGTGAGCAGAGATGCCTCGTACTTGTGTGAACAGTGCAGATAACTTCTGCTATGTTTGTGGTGAAGTGACTTTTGCATCACAAAAGCGCAGTATAACCACTATGGTTAAGAAAGCCTATCACCTTTATTTTGGCTGCAAAATTGGAGATCAGGACAAGAGGTGGGCCCCACACATATGCTGCAACACTTGTGCAACAAATCTTCGCCAGTGGTTGAACAGGAAAAGGAAATCTATGCCTTTTGCAGTGCCAATGATTTGGAGAGAGCCAACAGATCATACCAGCAATTGTTACTTCTGCATGGTGCCTCCAGCTGGGAAAGGTGTGTCAAAGAAGAAAAAGTGGACTGTGCATTATCCAAACATTCCATCAGCTATACGCCCAGTACCCCACGGAGAAGGACTGCCGGTTCCTGATGCTCCAGAATCATTCTCACTTGAGTCAGACGAGGAAGAGAATGAAACTTCTGGTCCTGAACCATCAATGTCACAGGACCCACATTTTCTCCCATCCTCCTCCTCTGAACCACACCTCATAACACAAGGTGAACTGAATGACCTTGTCAGGGATTTGGAACTACCCAAGAGTAAGGCAGAGCTGTTGGGCTCCAGACTACAGCAGTGGAATCTCCTGGCAGGTGATGTTAGGGTTTCCATGTTCCATGACCGTCAAAAGGATCTTGTCCCATTCTTCTTCATGGAAGGTGATCTTGTAGCCTGCAACAACATCAATGGTGTGATGGCAGCCCTCAACATCGTTCACGATCCAGATGAGTGGAGACTGTTCATTGATTCATCGAAGACGAGTCTTAAAGCTGTTTTACTGCATAATGGCAATGTTTTGCCATCAATTCCAGTTGGTCATGCAGTCCATATGAAGGAAACCTATGACAACATGAAACAACTTTTGAGGTGCATAAACTATGACCAACATCAGTGGCAGCTTTGTGGCGATTTGAAGGTTGTTGCTCTCTTGCTTGGTCTGCAGACTGGATACACAAAGTACTGCTGTTTTCTCTGCGAATGGGATAGTCGTGCAAGAGATTCCCACTACATCAAGAAAGATTGGCCACTCTGACAGTCATTGGAGCCTGGGAGGAAAAGTGTTCAGCATCCACCACTTGTTGAATCAAGGAAGATTTTGTTACCACCCTTACACATAAAGCTGGGTCTGATGAAGAACTTTGTCAAGGCTATTGACAAAACACAAGCAGCTTTCAAGTACCTCCATGGAAAATTTCCAAGGTTAAGTGAAGCTAAGATAAAGGAAGGTGTCTTTGTTGGTCCTCAGATTCGTGAACTTCTTCGAGATGATGCATTTGACCATGCACTGCGTAGCAAGGAAAAGACGGCCTGGAAAGCCTTCCAGTTAGTGGCAATAAATTTTCTCGGAAACAACAAGGCAGACAACTACAGGTTGTTGGTGGAAAACCTCCTCAAGGCATACAAAAGCCTTGGTTGCAACATGTCACTAAAGGTACATTTTTTGCACTCTCATCTAGATTTTTTTCCACCGAACTGCGGAGCAGTGAGCGACGAGCACGGCGAGCGATTTCACCAGGACATTGCAACAATGGAGAAACGCTATCAGGGCAAATGGAGCCCATCAATGCTTGCAGACTATTGCTGGACAGTGACAAGAGATGCTCCATTTAATGAATACAAGAGACAAGCCAAGAAGCGCCGAGTAGACACTGAATAGGACTAAACTATGTACATAATAGTTTTTTGCCTTTTGGTTCATAATACATTTTATTTATATAACCCTTTTGCTGATTTTTAAAGTGTTACATAAACAGGACAGGTGAAATATTATCATGTAAAGCAACCATAAACACATGAAAAGACCTAGGTTTACAATTTATGATTAAAACTCTACTATCTACACAATATACATAGACATAAACTGTAAAAACTTAAATATCTTAGAAACAGTAGCCAATCAGTTGTTTTAATTGTCATATTTGAATTCAGCACCTCAAAATACATAATAAATAGCACATTTTATCTCTGAAGCAGACGACGTCTCAAAAATTGTAGACCAGTGATACAGGTATACAACCCCAAGATAAATTGACAACCACAAGTATTCAAAAATCATGAGTTATATACCCCAAAGTTCTGAAATTAAAATACATAAATATATCTCGGGTTCTTTTAGTTTTCCATTTTGTTTCTGAGTCTTTAGGGCACGCTAGCTTCATACTTTCGCTGTTAGCTCTCCCAAAGAATTCATATATTTAAAGTAGTTGTACATTCCTATAACATTCAATACCATTTTCGACTTCCAGTAACGTGGTTCCGCAGCCGTTTGTAAGTGAAAACTTATTTAAAATCCTTATTTGTGCAAGTAATTCTTCATCCTGCAAACACTGAAGAGAACACTGTGACGTTGCACTCTATATGATTTTATGAAAGTATGCTGATGAGTGTGAACATAATGTAACTAAAATATGCTTCACGCAAAAGGTCTCTTGTAAGGTATCATTACAAAGCTTATAATCTACTGAGTGTGGTCATCCTATTTGTCTAAATGTATCATTCTTGTATCAGAAACTAGAAATACGAAATATAACTCTGAGGGCCTATTGTAATTATAAAAAGTGTGGGCCATTAATGGTGGTTTAGAATCTTGATGGCTCCCATTAACCAGGACATTTGACTGTAGATGGCTCTGTTTTACTTGTAAGTCTTCCTGTAGACCTGTGTGCTGGCAAGTGGGTAATGAAGTCTTACAGTGACGTGATCATGTCACCTGAACTGGAATCCATCTTTAACCTGGTGCTTTTCCATTGAGAAGGAGGGGGTGGGAACTCAGATTGGGACAAAGTATTCCTGCTTTATGCAAAAGATATATAAGTGGGAGGAACAGAACAAAAGGGGCAGCCATCATGAGAAATCCCCTAGCTACCACCTGAGCTGGAACAAGGGCTGAACCAGGGGAAAGGATTGTGCCCAGACTAGGAAGGCGTCCAGTCTGTGAAAGAAACTTATTGAAACATCTCTGAGGATGAGATTTTATCTGTATTCAGTTTTATTACTATACTAGGCTTAGACTTGCATGTTTTATTTTATTTTGCTTGGTAATTCACTTTATTCTGTCTGTTACTACTTGGAACCATTTAAATCCTACTTTCTGTATTTAATAAAATCACTTTTTACTTATTAATTAACCCAGAGTATGTATTAATACCTGGGGGGGGGGGACAAACAGCTGTGCATATCTCTCTATTAGTGTTATAGAGGGCGAACAATTTATAAGTTTACCCTGTATAACCTTTATACAGGGTAAACAGATTTATTTGGGGTTTGGACCCCATTGGGAGTTGGGCATCTGAGTGTTAAAGACAGGAACACTTCTTAAGTTGCTTTCAGTTAAGTCTGCAGCTTTGGGGCACGTGGTTCAGACCCTGGGTCTGTGTTGAAGCAGACTGGCGTGTCTGGCTCAACAAGACAGGGTGCTGGAGTCCCAAGCTGGCAGGGAAAGCAGGTGCAGAAGTAGTCTTGGCACATCAGTTGGCAGTTTCCAAGGGGGTTTCTGTGATCCAACCCGTCACAAACACTTTACTCTTCTGTCACTTCATTTGTTGCATACATAAATGCTGGTTTTCTTCTATGAATTGTTTATACTAATTGCATATTTTAATTTCATAGAAATTCATAAAAATGTATGTTACATATTTTGTTATGATATATTTCAGTGATGTTCTTCATTCTGACAAGTGTACTGTTCTGTACTGCCAAAATCAAGGATTTTTTAAAATGAATTATTCTGTTACGCCTTTGCATTTGGTGAAACTAAAGTGCCTTGTCTCCATTATGTTTTCACAAGGAGATAGCAAATAGTTTTCCCACAGAAAAAACATATATTTTCTTAACACTGAGGACAGACTGTAATGCTGACTCAAATGTCAAATGAACCATTATTATTCATAGCTTGACAATTCTGATACTGATTGTGTGGCTAACGCTGCTCCTTCCCCATAAGATGCATTTATGTGTGAATGTCTGCTGCCCCCTATTTGTGTAGGTGTCATGGAAAACCAGTTAAAGCATTTTAAATTAAAGGAATTAACAGAGGCTTTCCCACCCTCAATTGCCTTTATTAAGGGCTTGTCTAGATGGTGTGACACTGAAGGTGTGATGTTAATGCACATACGTTACAGTGTTGTAAACCCCTGTGTGGATGCTTTCGTGCAAGAGTAAGGTAGCCTTAGTTTTGTCAACAGCAGCCAGGGCAACCATAGAAGATTGCAGAAATCCTTCCCCAACACACTATTAATCATCAGGTCTTTGACCTGTTTTGAACATTTTTAAAATTATGTGTAGTCCAGGTGTATCCCATTTGATATTTTAAGTCCAAAGAGAAGGAGTGATGTTATGGAGCACTCATCTGAACTTTCCTGTAGAAAAGCCTTTGCAATATTTCATAGATATCAATTTTGGAATGACAAAATTTCAATAAATGGTTTAAGATTAAAATTTAAGGTGATCTTGCTCCTTCTTTCTATCCTGAGCTGGTCAGGACACCTTTCATGGGGAGGAGAATGAAGGCCTGATAATGTCATGGTAGATCCTGTTGTGCACACAGAGGGTTTTGGCCTAGCTGTCCAATGATCCCTTCTATAAGCAATGCAAATAAAATGGTGACACTTGTTCTATTAGAATTAACTGATTGATCCATGTTTTGGTGCTTTACCTGTAAAGATTCCTCTTTGATTTCAGCCTCTACCAGCTCATTAACCACACATGATAGAAACTTTATCTTATCCCAGAAAAATGTAACTTACACACACAGCATTTGTTGTGTTTAAACCTTTCGTACATCATGATAGTAATTGTGACGGGTTGGATCACAGAAACCCCCTTGGGTGCTGCCACCTGATGTGCCAAGACTACCCCTGCTTCTGTTTTCCCTGCCAGCTTAGGACTCCAGCACCCTGTCTTGCTGAGCCAGACACTCCAGTCTGCTCTAACAAAGACTCAGGGTCTGAATCACTTGTCCCAAAGCTGCAAGTTTACCTGAAACCAGCTCACAGGAGTGTGCTTGTCTTTAGCACTCAGATGCCCAACTCCCAATGGGGTCTAAACCCAGATAAATCCGTTTTACCCTGCATAAAGCTTATGCAGGGCAAACTCATAAATTGTTCGCCCCCTATAACACTGATAGGGAGATATGCACAGTTGTTTGCTCCCCCAGGTATTAATACATACTCTGAGTAAATTATTAAATAAAAAGTGATTTTATTAAATACAGACAGTAGGATTTAAGTGGTTCCAAGTAGTAACAGACAGAACAAAGTAAGTCACAAGCAAAATAAAATAAAATGCGCAAATCTATGCCTAATCAAACTGAATACAGATAATCTCACCCTCAGAGATGCTTCAGTAAGTTTTTCTCAGACTGGACACCTTCCAGGCCTGGGCACAATTCTTTCCCCTGCTACAGCTCTTGTTGCAGCTCACGTGATAGCTAGGGGATTCTTCATGATGGCTCCTCTCCCTCTCTGTTCTCTTCCACCCCTTTATATATCTTTTGCATAAGGTGGGAACCCTTTGTCCCTCTGGGTTTCCACCCCCCCTCACTGGAAAAGCACCAGGTTAAAGATGGATTCCAGTTCAGGTGACATGATCACATGTCACTGCAAGACTTCATTACTCACTTGCCAGCACACACATATACAGGGAGACTCACAGGTAAACAGCCATCTGCAGACAATGGGAGTCATCAAGATTCCAAACCATCATTAATGGCCCACACTTTACATAATTACAGTAGGCCCTCAGAGTTACATTTTATATTTCTAGTTTTAGATACAAGAGTGGTACATTTCTACAAATAGGTTGATCACACTCAGTAGATTATGAGCTTTGTAATGATACCTTACAAGAGACCTTTTGCACAAAGCATATCCCATTTGCATTATAGTCACATCAAATTTTTTATAAAACTATCCCAGTTACATTATATTCACTTATTGTCATGTTTTTATAAAACCATGTAGACTGCACAACGTCACAGTAATATTGAGTCCATTATTGCGATATCCACAAAGGTGTGAGAACACAATCTGATAGGCAAAACAAAAATATTTTCAGCTCATTTAAAACATTGTGATGTTGTGTCTCAGCACACGTGCAGAGTGCAGGGCAGATCAGTTTGCTCTGAAACATCCAGTAATAGGGTGTGGCGGTTATTAGACATGCTCTATATTTGTTTCTGAAGCAGTATAGGATGTTTTTCATTGTAGGCAAGACACTTAGCTGAACCAATCAGAGCTCAAAGGGTGGGAAATGTTATAAATATATCTGCTGAAGACAGCCCTGTGACATTTCTATTGCGAGGGATGGATTTGCGGATAACACTGAGAAATGTTTGAAAAGAAAGAGGATGCTAACATTCTTATAAAGATCTGAAGAAGCCAGGCTTGTATGCTGCATATTATGGACATATTATAGAATCATAGAAATGTAGGCCTAGAAGGGACTTTGAGAAGTCATGTCCAGTCCCCGATGCTGAGGCAGGACCAAGTAAACCTAGACAGGTGTTTGTCCAAACTGTTCTTAAAAACCTCCAATTAAGGGGATTCCACAGCCTTCCTTGGAAAGCCTATTCCAGAGTTTAACTGCCCTTATAGCTAGAAAGTTTTTCCTAATATCTAACCTAAATCTTCCTTGCTGCAGATTAAGCCCATTGCTTCTTGTCCTACTTTTGGCCCTTATAACAGCCCTTAATTTAATTGAAGATTGTTATCAGGTCCCCCCTCAATCTTCTTTTCTCAAGACTAAACGTCCAGTTTTTTTAACCTTTCCTCATAGATCAAGTTTTCTAAACCTTTTATTATTTTTGTTGCTCTCCTCTGGATAATCTCCAATTTGTCCACATCTTTCCTAAAGTGTGGTACCCAGATTTTGACACAGTACTCCAGCTGAGGCCTCACCAATGCCCAAGTAGAGCAGGATGATTACCTCCCATGTCTTACATACAACACTCCTGTTAATACATCGCAGAATGATACACCCTTTTTTTGCACTTGCTTTTTTCACACTGCTGACTCATGTTAAATTTGTGATCCATTGTAACCCCCAGATCCTTTTCAGGAGTACTACCACCTAACCATTTTCCCCATTTTGTAGTTATGCATTTGACTTTTCCTTCCTAAATGTAATACTTTGCATTTGTCTTTACTGAATTTCATCTTGCTGAATTCAGACCAATTCTCCAGTTTGTCAAGGTCATTTTGATTTCTAATACTGTCCTCCAAAGTGCTTGCAACCTCTCCCAGCTTTGTGTCATCTACAAATGTTATAAGCATATTCTCCTCTCCATTATCCAAGAAGTCATTAATGAAAATATTTAATAGTACTGGACTCAGGACTGACCTCTGTTTGCATATGGTCTGTCAACCAGTTGTGCACCCACTCCATCATAGTTCATCTAGAGCAGTGTTTCTCAACCTTTTTGATTCCAGGGGCCGGCTTGGTGCCTTTCTGTGTCAGGGAGATCTCAGGGACTGGTGCCAGTTTATGGACCGGTCATTGAGAAACTCCAGTCCTGGAATCTGATTGGCAGAATGATGTAGGTCCAGATTGATCCACAGCTTCTTTTTAAACCAAGTACAGGAACAGGAAGTTGTCTGTGCAACTGGGTTCTCTCTGCTTTAGACTGCTTCCCCAATTATACCTGCTCCTACTGCCTACTACCGATCTCCTGGGCACCTGCCTCCTGGTTTGTCTTCTGGCCTGTCTTAGACTCTGACCTCCTGGTATCTGATCTGGCCTGACTCCCAACTCCTGCTCTGATCACTAAGTCATACCACCTACATCCCGTTGTAACAGTTTGCATGGACCACTTAAGGCACAGGAGTGGGCCTACTGCCAGCAGAATGGATCTGGCTAACACTTCAGGAGCACCGAACATGCTTGAGTGGGGTGCCTGCCTTCAGGTGGACAATCAAGCTCTGCAGGCCCAGGTCATCCAGCTGACCTAGAAGAACCAGGTATTGCAGGAGCAAGTAACACAGTAGTGTATTGAGAACGCTGCACTCCAGACACAGCTCATGCAGCCCTGCTCCCCGATACATCTGTTGGAACAGTTTGATGCTAATCACCAGTGATTCCAGGGTTTTATAAACCAGTGCCGCCTCCTGTTCATGATGCAGCCTCAGTCCTATACTACTGATCATGCAAAGGTGAGCCTGGTTAGCAGCCTGCTGTTTTGGGAAGCATTATACTGAGCCTTCCCCTTGTTGGAGTGTGACAGCCCAGTACTGTCGAACTAGGAAGGCTTCTTCCAAGCCATGTCAGTACTATTTGACAATCCACACCAAACTCGAATGGCAGAAGCTGCCCCAAGGATGGTCTGATGGGGCAGGGCACCATAGCCTCCTATGCTGCGCAATTCCACCCACCTCACGACTGATACAGACTGGAACAAGGTAGCACAGATGGACCAGTTCCAGTGGGGGCTGCAAGAAGTTAAAAACGAATTAGTCCAGGTAGAGATGCCTGTGAGTCTGGATGCCCTGCTGGGCCTCCATCCATATAGACAATCGGTTACAGGAAAGAAGGGAGGAAAAAAAGTGGGGTCATGCAACTCCCCAATCCAGGTATTGTGACCAAGTCAGTGCAGGTGAAGGTGGTTCATTGATGGCTCACCCCCAGAGAAAAGGAATGATGACACCGCACCACCTCTGCTTCTACGGCAGAGAGTCAGGTCCCTCCATCTCTGCCTGCCCTGTATCAACCCCAGACTTCAGTCTAGACTGGAACACACCTGGAGCCCTGCCCGAGGGCTCCTTACCTGCCGGTGCCAGTCCAGTTGCACATACCTGGGGCACCCCTGAAAATTCCCAACCTACCTGCCCTCATCAACTCCGTCACAGCTGACTGCTTCATAGATGTAGTGGCAGGCCAGACACTGCAGAATCCCCTGCAACAGAAGGCCACTGCTAACCATATAGAGACAATTGATGGTCTTCTGGTCCAGTAATGGAGGCTATGATTCAGAGGCACTGAGAAACATTACTATTTGGCGTGATCCATTCTCCACACTTTCCCCTGATGCTTGGTATCTCCTGGCTAGCCCTCCACAACCTGCTCATGTGATGGCAAGACCATAAAGGTTCTGGGCTACCCTCCTTAGTAGATCGTGGTGTTCCCTGTGATCATCCTGCGTGGGCACAATCGAGGTTCCTGCTACCGCCTCATCAGGGGAAGAGGAAGAGAATGCAAGGACTGGTTCTGGGCCTTGCTCCTGTCCATCAACACCTAACAGATCCCATGGTGCTGGTCCCTGAGGTATGGTACCGGGCTCAATACCTGGGCCCTGTTCCTGTACCGTGGGAGGAGATAGTGGGGCTCTACCCTCCGATGGGACAGAGTACAACCTCCTCGACTGAGATCCTTGGGCCTAAGGAGTCCAAAATGGCCATTGCACAGGCATCTGCCACTCTGCCGGCCGGGCCATTGGTGGAAACCTCTGGCCCATATCTGCCATCGGGTACTGGTGGTTGGACTGGTGCTGGCTCCTGTGGGAGCTATAGGATTCCAGCTCCGAGTCTGGGGGGCAAGGATTCACTTCCTAGTGACCATGGGGGAGCGGTGCCAGATGGTACTGGTGATCAATGCTGGGAGCAGGGTGACCAGTGCTGCGGCATCAGCGCTGGTTTCCCCTTTGACAGCAACTCAGTCTCACTCAGGTCTCAGTGCCGTAGCCGCTCTCGCCTCCAGTGCCAGTTCACACCTGGTGGAGGATGGAGGTACCGGTAGGGACATCAGGTCCTGTGCTGCCTGGAATGCCTCTGGCGTAGATGGAAGCGCCAGTCTTGCACTTCTATGGCTCTCCCTTGGAGGAGAGTCCAATGGCACCAGACTCAATGGTTCCCTCCCTGGGGCCAGAGTTGATGGTACAGACTGGCTGCTGTTGAGTCCGAGTGGCTCTGCGCGGCTCTAGCTCTGCTGATTTCCTTGCAACCAGTGGGCTTTGGAGTGGGGGAATATCCACTGTCCATTTTGCATTGTTTCTTACACGGCACCGGATACCGGGATTGGTGCCGAGTGACCCCATGAGGAGTAGATCTCCTCTGCACCAGAGAACTTTGGCGGTGCCGCGAATTCCAGGACACAGATGAGGAGTTCCTCCTCGGTGCTGGAGAGGCCGGGCTGCGGTGCCTATCCTTCAGAGAAGCCCGTGCCCTTCTCACCGAGGCAGAGGTGCTCAGTGCCGAGTTGGCATAATTTGGCTCTGAGACTGGACAGAGAGCCGCCTCCTGCAGGAGGAATTGAGTCTGTGGTCCCTTTCTTTTTGGATGTAGGGTTTGAACCCTTTACAAATCCTGCAGCAATCATGCAGGTACTTGAGGCAAGCTGAGAGGGGGTCACTAACGGACATAGGTTTGTGGCAAGCCTCACACGGCTTGAACCCCGGAGACCGAGGCATGTCCCAGTGCCAGGGATTGGGGAGAACCCCATTAAGTGGGATCCTACTATATTACTATTAACTAATACGGAACCGTAACAACTAACTACTAAGTTTTTAAACTATATACAGGAAACAATGTCAGCTGGGGAGAGTACTTGCAAGTGCAAGGACAAACAGAAGTTTCAGCAACCGACATGGGCGGAAAGAAGGAACTGAAGGGGTGGCAGGACAGCAGATCCCTATATACCGCGCCATGAGGGCGTGATTCCAGGGGGCACTAGAGCCAACCCGATGGATACCACTGAAGGGAAAACTTTCCAGCGGCGGTGCATGCGGCGTGCACACCTACATTAGAATGGACATGAGCAGCTCTCAGGATTTGGTTATAGATAATCTAATATCAGAAAGTGAATAACTTCAGTGTCCTGTCTATAGGTTTAATAATCTCCAGTAATATCACTTTAAATTAATTATCTTAATACTAATTATACCAATTGTGTGTTACAACTGATGATGTTTTTTATTCTATGTGTAATTAACCTGTGGAAATTACTGGCACAAAATATTACTGAGGCAAATTGCTTAATAGGATTCAAACAGTTAGTCATTTACATTAATAATAATGATAGCCATAATTACATTAACTAGAATAAAAATGACTGACTGTCTGAGGTTAGGAAGAAATTTCCTCCATAGGTATGTTATGGAGTTTACACTATCCTCTGAAGCAGCTGGAAGCGGCCACTAATCCAGAGACAGGATACTGGACTAAAAGGTCCAAAATGATCTGATCCAAAAACGCAATGTTTTTGTTCCTTTGTGTTTTTGGTGCCATAGAATATTTGCAGCATAAACTACCAGTAGGTGATGTCCTATGCACTGCTGGTAAATATGTTAATTAAACTCTTTGTAAATGAGTCTAGGACATTTTAAACGTGGGAACCATTGTAACAATTATATGGGATGGTGTGACGTTCCCCTCTGGTGTTATCCGGACCGGTGATCTGCTAGGTCACTCCAATCCTTGACTCTGGGAGCCAGCCTTACCCTGCTCTGCTGTGAGAACCCCCACTCCTGGGCTGTTCACGCACAGCCTCTAGCATGTAAGCTGCTCCTTGGATTGTGCAACCAAATGACACTAGCCAATATCTCCATTCCCAGACACAACCCTAGGAACCTCCATCTTGCAATATCCAGTTATGCCCACTGGATGCTGCAAGCTTATATGAGTTAGTCAATTTAACAAATAAATTGATATGTACTAGGCCTGTTATCCCAAGGGGAGTCTCTGACACACTTCAAACCAAACATACTGCTTCAGGTAGAATAAACAAACAGATTTATTAACTATAAAGATACATTTTAAATGATTATAAGTCAAAGCATAACAAGTCAGATTTGGTCAAATGAAATAAAAGTAAAACGCATTCTAAGCTAATCTTAACACTTTCAGTGCCCTTACAAACTTAGATGCTTCTCACCACAGGCTGGCTAGTTGCTCTTCAGCTAGACTCTCCCCTTTGATCAGCGCTTCAGTCGCTTGGTGTAGTGTCTGTAGATGTAGGTGGAAGAGAGAGAGAGAGAGCATGGCAAATGTCTCTCCCTTTTATCATGTCCTTTCTTCCCTCTTGGCTTTGTTTCCCCCACCCCCACTTCAGAGTCAGGTGAGCATTACCTCATCGCAGTTCCAAACTGACCAAAGGAAGGGGAGTGACTCACTCGAGAGTGTAACAGATCCTTTTGTTGTTGCCTAGCCCAGTGTCTTTGTTCCTGTGAGGCTGGGCTGGGTTTGTCCCATACCTACCCTGATATGGTGTGAAATGCCTCTCTGCTTTTGGAGAGTTTTTGCCTGGGCTTTCTTTAAGCCATGAGGATACATTTTCATAACCATATACATTAAATTATAACCTATAACCTTACTTTGACGTTGCACTCCATATGTTTTATGGAAATATGCTTATGAGTGTGAATATGATGTAATGGGAATATGCTTTATGCAAAAGGTCTCTTGTAAGGTATCATAACAGAGGTTATAACCTACTGAATATATTCCTCCTATTTGTATGTATGTATCATTCTTGTATCTGAAGCTAGAAATATCAAGTATAACTCTGAGGTCCTATTGTAATTATGCAAAGTGTGGGCCATTAATGGTGGTTTAGAATCTTGATGGCTCCCATTGACTAGGACAATTGGTTGTAAATGGCTCTGTTTACTTACAATTACTTACTCTGTGTACGTTTAGGTCAGCCCAGGAAGTATGGAGGCTGGGGTCTCACAGGACATATGATCATGTCACCTGACACTGGAATCTATCTTAAATCTGGTACTTTTCCGTTTAGAAGGAGAGGTGGGGACCAAAGCTATAAAAGGGGGTGGAACAGAACAAAGGGGGCTGCCAGTCATGAGAACACCCCGGTTTTCCATCTAAGATGTCTGCTGGAACTAACAAGTACTGTACCAGGGGAAAGGATTGGGCCCAGACTAGGAAGGAGTCTAGTCTGTGAAAGAAGCTTATTGGAACATCTCTGAGGGTGAGATTTTACCTGTAAACAGTTTCTTAATGTATTAGGCTTAGACTTGCGTGCTTTTGCTTTATTTTGCTTGGTGACTTACTTTGCTCTGCCTTTTATTACTTGGAACCACTTAAACCCTACTTTTTATACTTAATACTTAATAAAATCACTTTTGTTTATTAGTAAACCCAGAGTAAGTGATTAATACTTGGGAGAGCAAACAGCTGTGCATATCTCTCTATCGGTGTTATAGAGGGCGGACAATTTATGAGTTTACTGTGTATAAGCTTTATACAGAGTAAAATGGATTATTTGGGGTTTGGATCCCATTGGGAACTGAGTGTCTGGGTGCTGGAGATAGGTTACCAGCTGAGCAGTTTTTGGTTAAAGTCTGCAGCTTTGGGGGTGTGGAGCAGACCTGGGTCTGTGTTGCAGCAGGGTAGCATGTCTGTCTCAACAAGACAGGATTCTGGAGTCCCAAGCTGGCAGGGAAAATGGGCTCAGAGGTAACTTCAGCACGTCAGGTGACAGTCCCAAAGGGGTCTCTGTGACCGAACCCGTCACACTTACTATAACATTACTGTAACAATTACTATAACATCACTATAACAACCATGCTCAGTGCATCATGAGCCTTCCGAAGACACCCAACATGACAAACTTTGCATTGGATACCACACAATCATTTTATAAAGATGAACATGGGGATACAGGATGTTCCACCAAGATACAGAGCATCACAGATTGATTTTTAATTTGTTCCCAAGGAAGGGCACAAATATTAAGAGAAAATTCAGATTTATCACCATTTTGCTTCAAAACAATTTAATAGTTATCAGCAAATCTAACACTAGGAAATAGTAATAGGCCAATACAATAGTGTTCCTTTTGTTGACCTATACACAAAAACAGATATTGACTGAGACAGAAATGTAGGTGATATTTACCCTTCTGTGACTACCTTCCATCTTTTAGTGCAGACTTCAATTCGTCGTTACCCACATTTCTTATAGCGTCTGACTGCAGATAAAAACTAAGTTCCACATTCATGGCCCTCATCAAATTGTACAGATCCTAGCACAATTGGGCTCTTATCTCGTTTGGTCCCAACCATAATAAACATGATTAATAATAACTGTTTTTGTCACAAAAGGTTGGTCTTCTTTAAATGTAAAAAGCAAGTGACGATATTGTGTCTCATTCAACTTTTAACATTACAGTCAGTTACACGGTAAACAAAAAGGAGCTGCTTATCATCTTCTGTGGCGTTACCCAAACTGAACTATGATGACAAATCGGAACTAGTCTGCACTTCAGTAGAAAAAGGAGATCATACTGAACTTTTGGGACCAGATCCTGCACTGACTTACACTTCATGAAATTCTCTAACTAACTGAAGATCCAGATTGTCAGGAAAAAAAGTTAAAGGAGCATCCAAGAACCTGGGAGAGGCAAAGGACCTAATCCACTTTGAAAACCTCTATGGACAATCCTGTGTAGATCTGTATTATCCTGTACAGCACTTAAGATACTGCAGTGATGGGCATGGCAGAAATGAAATAAATAGACTAGATTATTGAAGGAGATGGCTTTGGGGTGTTTGTCTGTGAACTGAATAATTGCCATGGCAATTACTTTTCTTATCTTCAGGGCTGGGCAGTCTTTATTTTTTATGGAGACAAGCTGGGTGAGGTAATATCTTTTATTGGACCAACCTCTGTTGGTGAAAGAGACAAGCTTTACAGTTTACACAGAGCTATTAACTATTATTATTGTCTTATGGACATTTATAACCTTATTCAGTCATCTTCAGCTTGTTTATTTCATTTCCAGTTTGTTTATTTAATCAATAATTTATTTAATAAGTAAGCACAAGCTGTAAAGAGTTCTGATAGCATGGTGAACATATGAATGGAGATGGAATGTTTCTGTATATTTCTGTGTGTTCACAGAACAATGGGTTTGATCACACCCCCAAAGCTCCAGGTGCCCTCTACAGGCATAAGAGGTATGAGAGGGGATAAACCTCCTCCACAGCAGTTTCTCCCCCTTTCCACAGACTTTGTGGGGGACACTTTTCAAGTGTGAAGAATTTACATTAGTGAGGCCAGGCAGGCAATGGGAAACTGGGACAATAGTAGGTGGTCTGGAAACAGAAGTACATTGTATACTCCTCACAGGCACAGCAGAGATTCCCCCCGCAACAGTTAATACGATCCTAGGCTGTGTTATACAGTGCCCATGCTGCATGCTTGTGAATTTTGCAGAGATTTTCTTTCTCTGATGTATACCCCTCTGTGTGTTTGCAACAGGAAGGGGCAATAAGACTCAGTGTGCTGGACATGTACACTTTTCACAAGAGTTTTCGTGATTTTTATATACATTTGCTGGACCAAACAAAATATTGCAAGAAAAATATTTTTAATTGAACCTTGTAAAAAGATTCTTGTAAGGAGTTTTTAAATTAGCAAAGAACTAATAAGTCTGCAAAAGATAGAAGTAGGGACTAAAGGTAGTGTGCAGAAGATTTACAATAGTTAATCTAAACTCACAATTGTGACATATTTGCGAATGACAGAAATTGTTTATTTAGGAGTAATTTACTCTAAAATTCATAAAGATACTTAAGCAACAAAAACAATACAAATATATTAGAAAACAGAAGAAGATTCCACGTCTACAAGTTAGAGACGTTTCTAGAGAGCAAAGACTTAATATTGGTAATAATGTGTTTGTTCACAATACATTTTAATAGAATTCCTTTTGGTGATCTAGGTTTGGACAAATCTACAATATAATTTGCATACATTCTAAGAATGGTCACAAATGACCTGAGCAAACATCCTGCCCAATTTGATTAAATTCAGGCGTCAGTGAACCAAATCAAGTGTGACTTAAAAAAAACCTTTGAAATGAATTTTGTGGAACAACATTGTGGCGTTGCACTCAATGATTTTATGAAAATATGCTAATGAGTGTGAATATGCTTCATGCAAAAGGTCTCTTGTAAGGTATCATTACAAAGCTTATAATCTACTGAGTGTGATCATCCTATTTGTATAAATGTATCACTCTTGTATCTGAAACTAGAAATATGAAATATAACTCTGAGGGCCTATTGTAATTATGCAAAGTGTGGGCCATTAATGGTGGTTTGGAATCTTGATGGCTCCCATCAACCAGGACAATTGACTGTGGATGGCTCTGTTTGCAGGCAGGCCTTCCTGTGAGAAATGAAGGCTTGAAGTCTTACAGTGACGTGATCATGTCACCTGAACTGGAATCCATCTTTAACCTGGTGCTTTTCCATTGAGAAGCAGGGGTGGGAACCAAGAGAGGGACAAAGGATTCCCGCCTTATGCAAAATATATATAAGTGGGTGGAACAGAACAAAGGGGGCCCATCATGAGCAATCCCCTAGCTACCACCTGAGCTGGAACAAGGGCTGGACCAGGGGAAAGGATTGTGCCCAGACTAGGAAGGCGTCCAGTCTGTGAAAGAAACTTACTGAAACATCTCTGAGGGTGAGATTTTGTCTATATTCAGTTTTCTTACTGTATTAGACTCAGACTGCGTGTTTTGTTTTATTTTACTTGGTAATACACTTTGTTCTGTCTGTTACTACTTGGAACCACTTAAATCCTACTTTCTGTATTTAATAAAAACACTTTTTACTTATTAATTAACCCAGAGTATGTATTAATACCTGGGTGGGCAAGCAGCTGTGCATATCTCTCTATCAGTATTATAGAGGGTGGACAATTTATGAGTTTGCCCTGTATAAGCTTTATACAGGGTAAAATGGATTTATTTGGGGGTTGGACCCCACTGGGAGTTCAGCATCTGAGTGTTAAAGATGGGAACACTTCTTAAGCTGCTTTCAGTTTAAGCCTACAGCTGTTAGGGGGCGTGGTTCAGACCCTGGGTCTGTGTTGGAGCAGACTGGAGTGGCTGGCTCAACAAGACAGGGTGCTGGAGTCCCAAGCTGGCAAGGAAAGCAGGGGCAGAAGTAGTCTTGGCACATCAGTTGGCTGTTCCCAAGGGGATTTCTGTGATCCAACCCATATTTGATATTTAATTTTGAAAGGATTTTTTAAGTGCATAGGCAACTACTAAACCAGAACTCAAAGCATTTGAAGAATAAGTCTTTGAAAATTTACATGTTTAGGTTTATGAAATTATCTTTCTAAATATACTGAGACCACAGAGCTGAGGGAGCCATTTTTCATTTCCTGAATCATCAGTATTGGAATTATTTGCTGTATGGTGTGTCTGAAATAATTCTCCCATATTTTTCTGAGGTATCAGTCATATTTTATGCTTTCAGAATATAGTTGCTAACATGTTGTACAAATAATCCTCTCATTTACTTGTTTTATATCAGTCTGAAAAGACTGTTAAAAGGAATTTTTCTGTTCTGACAGGAAGAAGCTGATTTATGGAATAATGAATTTACAACTCCTCATTTGGGCACTCCAGCTGGGCATATCACTTCATGCATTAAAATAGCCAATATCAATGTAAATGGCCCTCTTTCTCCCAAAAAGAAATACAAATCAGATTAACAAACAGTCCCTTCATTCTTTTGCTGTGCAAAATAAGATTTCCTCATGCTCATGCCTTGCAGGCTCCCTGGCTATACATTCACCAGGAGTCTGTGCTGGGATTATTGAAACATTTCTTTCCACTCTTAGTATTATTCTCTTCTATTTATATAATATATTCAAAGCTAAAGTAATGGATGTATTTCGCCATAGTTTGCAGATGACAAATTTTACACCATGAACATTTAGGATTTGGTGATTGAGCTGCAACCTTTTGGTCTAAGACTACATAAATGAAGCAGAGTCATCAGTACTCATCAGTAGTTGTATAGGAGATCTCCACAGACAATTAGGAGAAGACAGATGGTCTGGTAGGGAGGGTGCAACCCTGTGATATTAGAGATTTGGGTTCAGGTCTCCCCTGCCCTAATGGACTTTGTTGTGCAACCTAGGGCAAATCACTTACTCTTTCTAGGTCTTAATTCACTGCCTGTAAAATGCAAATAGTATTACTGCCCTACCTTATGGGAGTGGTGTGAGGCTGAAGACATTAAAGATGCTCAGCTACTAAAGAATTGGGGGCTGTGTAAGCACTTAAGATAGTCAGAAGTGGTGTTGTTGATTCAGTGGTTGGCACTCTTCCCTCTGAGCACATATCTATCCTAGGAAAAGGGGTTGTGTTTTAAAACATGCTGGCTATCGTTTGGTTTTAAACAACACTGAGGCAGGATTGACCATGGCGAGATAACACATTTTAAAACTTTGTCTACAGTGATGTTTGAAAATATTAATGCATCTTTCTAGGTTTGCAAGTCAGGAAGTGTCAGGGGGAGCAGTTCCTAGGTGGTCAGAGTCCAAACACCAGAGCCAATGGTCAAAACAGTGTCAGAGCTAGGAATCAGAGCCAAGGGTCAGAATCAGATTTCCAGAGTCAGAGATGGCTGGGACAGGACTGGAACAAGGCTGGGAGCAGGGCAGGGTCTAGGCTGGAGCAAGGGAGAAGCAGGTCTTAGAGTAAGGTGAGAACAAGGGGGCAGAGAATCCACAAGCACGTGAATTGACCAGCCACCAAGCTGCTGCTGCTGCTCGGCTTAAGAACTGGCCTGCTAGCTTCCTCAGCCAATCAGGTAGCCCAGCTGACTCATGAGGCTGTCAGGAGTACTGACCAGGTGCAGCTGCAGAGCCTACTCCTGACTGGAGGGACCATTCTGATCACTGATAAAGTTTGCAGATGATATAAACATTGGGGGAGTGGTAAATAATGAAGAGGGCAGGTCATTGATTCAGAGTGATCTGGATCACGGGGTAAACTGAGTACAAGCAAACAGTATGTGTTTTAATACGACTAAAAGTAAATGAATACATTTAGGGACAAAGAATGTAGGCCACACTTACAGGATGTGGAACTCTATCCTGGGAAGCAGGGACTCCAAAAAAGATTTGGGGGTCGTGGTGGATAATCAGCTGAACATGAGGTCCCAGTGTGATGCTGATGCCAAAAGAGCTGATGCGACCCTGGGATGCATAAATAGGGGAATCTTGAGCAGAAGTAGAGAGGTTATTTTACGTCTCTTTTGGCACTGGTACAACTGCTGCTGGAATACAGTTCTGGTGCCCACAATTCCAGGATGTTTATAAATTCAGAGATGAGCCACAAGAATGATTAAAGGATGAGAAAACATGCCTTATAGTGACTGACTCAAGAAGCTCAATAAGTCTGTAAGTAACTATGTGGGGAACAAATATTTAATAATGGGGCTATTCTATTTAGCAGAGAAAGATATAACACGATCCAATGGCTAGGGATTATTTTGGGGAAGTTCTATGGTCTGTGTTATATAAGGGCTCAGACTAGATCAGGGTGGGCAAACTATGGCCCGGGGGCTGCATCCGTCCCTTCAGACGTTTTAATCTGGCTTTCAAGCTCCTGCTGGGGAGTGGGGTTGGGGGCTTGCTCCGCGCGGCTCCTGGAAGCAGTGGCATGTTCCACCTCCAGCTCCTATGCGTAGGAGCAGCCAGGGGGCTCCGCACAGTGCTCCCGCCCCCGCAGCTCCCACTGGCCAGCAAACGGGGCCAATGGGAGCTGCAGGGGCAGGGCCTGCGGACGGGGCAGCGTGCAGAGCCGCCTGGCCGCACCTCTGCGTAGGAACCAGAGTCGGAGACATGCTGCTGCTTCTGGGAGCTGCTTGAGGTAAGCATCGCCCAGAGCCTGCACCCCTGATTCCCTCCCATGCCCCAACCCCCTGCCCCAGCCCTGATCCCCCTCCTCCCCTTCGAACCCCTCGGTCCCACCCTTCTGTACCCCCAGCCGGAGCCCTCACCCCCCTACCCCAGCCCAGAGCCCCCTCCTACACCCTGAACCCCTCATTTCTGGCCCCACCCCAGAGCTCGCACCCCCACCCCAACCCCCAATTTTGTGAGCATTTATGGCCCACCATACAATTTCCATACCCAGATGTGGCCCTCGGGCCAAAAAGTTTGCCCATCCCTGGAGTAGATGATCTCAATGGACCCCTCTGGCACTGGAATCTATGAATTTATTATCATCTAGTCTGGTGTCTTGCATTACTCAGGCCTGAGAATGTCACCCAGTAATTCCTGCAGCGTCACTAATTATCCCAATAATATGTCCTGAATGAAGTCTTCAATTTACTGTGATGTGGCACTTTGGGCATGTGGTCTATAAAATGAGATGTACCCAGAAGCTCTGACCTCTCATGCTTTTAAAGATCCCATAGCATTTTTTCCCAAGAGCAGATGTATCCTGCCCAGCAGAGCTGTCCCTTGGGTAGGGTGAATTGGGGTGACTGCTCCAGGCCCCGTGCTTTAGGGGGCCCTGCGGGCTGGTGTGATTGGCCGGCATGGTCAGTCCCAGAAGAGACGAATCCGTCACTTCCGCCCTGGGCCCCGTACCCCCTAGGGACGGCCCTGCTGCCCAGATTTCAACTCTTGTAGTTGTATTCTGCATAATTAAAATTTCCCCTGTAGTTTCAGCTGGAAAAGTTATTCTGCACATCGCTTCCTATAACCTGTTGCTGAGGGTGCAGAGGGCTGCCACATACATTCCATCCCAGATGGGGGCTGTGTTTTAGTGATGCCTGGGTGACCTTTACCCTATACCATCTGTAAAGAGTAGAGCTGGCTGAAAAACAGAAAAAAACGTTGTTAAATATTCTGAAGTTGTTTCCCATTTGCAGGGTTCAGAATGAAACAATGCTTAATTTTTTGTTGGAAATTTTTCATAACATATTTTGAAAAAATTCATTTAAAATATTTTTTTGAAAAGTAAATATTGTTTTTCCCACATGTATTCCTTTTTGACACTGAGAACAATAAAATGATCAATCATCAGGTTTTTTCTTTTTCTTTCTTTCTTTCTTTTTCTTTTTCCTTTTCCTGCTCTATAACTTTTCAAAACGTCCTCTGATTTGGAAAAGTTAGAGTGGCATTTTTTCTTTTGCTACTCTGTAACTTTTCCAAAGTTACAAAAATTTTGAAAAGTTATGGAGAAGAAAAAGAAAAAAGTGGAAAACGCCTCAGAATCAGCCATTCTATTATATTGAATGGCAAAAAAGAGAAAAGGTAGAAAAATCAAAAATCCAAGATTTTGGAATTGTTTTGGTTTTTGAAAATTGAAACAAAAAGAATTCAATTTGAAATGAAAGGAAAGGAAAAATTATTAAATTTCAGTTTGAAATTTTCCATCTAAAAGATCATAAAAATGATATTTTCAGTACAAATAAATTTGGTTAAGATGAAACCCCATTTTTTGTCGGGAAATTTTTTGATTGAAAATTTTTGACCAGCTCCCATAAAGCACTTTGAGATTCTTCAGCAGGAAAGGCAGTATTTAAAAGTTATTAATCTAAGTATTTCTTAAATAGAATTGTTTGATTTTTTTGCCAAAATATTTTCTTATCCTGATACAATGTATTGTTCAGTTGTCTGCTGTAGTTTCTATTGTTTAAGTAGTAAGCTCATGCAATGATCCTGTATGACTGAAAAGTTTCTAAATCCAGTAGACGTGTTGTGTTGTGCTACAGAAGCACCTTATGTAACACTTTCCCCACCCTTAGTCTTTATGACCTTTCTACAGGCATTTTCAAAATTAGAGAACAAACCAATATACTGCACCTATTTTCCCCTTGGATCCTAATGACTCTTAAGGACACACTTGTTTTGGAACATCACGTGATTCAGATTAAGTATGAGAAGGCTTGCCAACCACTTAATAAATCCAGAGGTGATTTCAAAGATGCTGGCATTGCTATCTCTGAAGTGTGTTATGATGCCAAATCCTGCGGTTGGAAAACTATCTTTCACAACTTGAATATAGGCCCTCAGCTATCAACCAAGCACACCTCACATCTGTACTCCTAGAAAAGCTAGACAGAGGAAGATGAGCGCACAAAGCAGATGGAGTTTGTTTTAGTGTGGTGATCCTGAAATTGTATCAGAATTGGCTAATCTATGTTTTAACTTTACATAGCTCTTGATTTTAGCTATTTTTTTCCAGCTTGTTTGTTCATTTCTTATTGTTGAATATTAGTTGAGTATGTTTTCAGCCTCTTGAAATGTTACCTGTTCACTGGCTATGAAGAAATTGGAGATAGTAGTTTTAGGTGTCTTGCCAGAGTGCAGTCAGGAATGTTCTGTGGTGCAGCTGTCCTGAATTGATTTGGAGCTCTGTTTGTTTTGCTGAATTAGATGTTCTCTTTTCTTCTGCTATTTTATCTTCTTTCCACTCAGTTGGCCTGCTGAGATATTTTAAGGCTGTTTCTCCTGTTACTGATTGAGTTTGTGTAATTGTTGAACCAGGATTGTTTTTTCCTCCCAGTTAGGGTGACCAGATGTCCCAATTTTATAGGGACAGTCCTGATTTTTGGGCCTTTTTCTTATATAGGCGCCTATTACCCCCCACCCACTGTCCCGATTTTTCACACTTGCTGTCTGGTCACCCTACTCCCAGTGGATTATGCTGCTGTGGGCTGCCTTTTCTTCTCTCTCTCTTTTCCATGGTCAGTGGATTCACTTGCATTACTGCTCTCTACAGACAGCTTGTTAGTGCATAGTTCTGCATACAGGATTTTCTAGAACCTGCCACTTCTTTTTTCTCTTCTTGAGACTGTTGGTCCTGCAGTCAGTCAATCTACAGTAAAGATCTACTTTTTGTGCTTTCCCTATCTTATTTTCTTAGTACTAGGTAGTGGATACTATGGCCTTGGTCACAGTGGAATCAGAACAGTGCTAAATACTACATAATTTTAAAAAAATTAGTGTTGCCCAAAACAGCAGTAATTTGCATTCAGCTGCTATATGTGCCTAGTTGGTGTATAATATAAGCATGCTAGTGGCATTCCAAACACACACAGGCCTCTGGACAACAGCATGGTGCAGGGGTCGGCATCCGCATGTTCGGCCAATCGCGGCTCCCACTGGCCGCGGTTCGCCACGCCAGGCCAATGGGGGCTGCGGGAAGCGGCGCGGGCCGAGGCATGGTGTCTGGCTTTCATTGCAGAGTACAAGGGTTTTGGCAAAACTTGTAATGTATATAATTATGTCCTGTTCCCCTTTTTTATTTGCAGGTAGACACACATGTAGAAGCTCAGTGCTGTCCAGCCTCCTGAAGCTGCTGTCTAGGGGTTTGGCTCTGTACAATGTTGTTTTGTAGTTATACAGCCTGTGATTTGTTTAGTTGCCCACAGATTCCATGACATGCTACATAGCTACATACTATGCCTATATTTTGTGCTTAATTTTGAATATGTCTGCTCCTTCTGCCTCTTTTTCCATGAAATGGGAAATATGGTCGTCTGTTTCTAATTTACCTTTACATTACATCTATTCGCTAGTCTAATAAATTATTTCTTTTAAGACCACATTATCAGTGAGGCATCATCTTCTGAACTTTTCTTAGTTGTTAAAGGTGAAGTGGAAATGTAAATGCAAAAATCCTTAGCATTTCAATAACGTGCACTGAATGCCCCCACTAACCAAGCTAAGAGAAGCTTTTAACAAATGAACTAAAAATCCTTCTTTTTGTTTTTTGTTTTAACTTTCCTTTAGGTCAAGGATTGCTGGTTCCTATTCTATTGTGATAACCCTACATGCGTCCTGTTGTGATGTCACAGCCACTATAGAACTCCATTGGAGCTTTTACCCTGTCTGTAAGTCCAGTTCTTTAGAATATTGTATTGTTGCTCCTTTTGACCAGAGCACTTAGCCAATATTTGGGGTCTTAGGAGTTGTATCTGTTAAGTAGAGAAATTGAGGATGAGTCAGGTATTTCTCTGGTGCAATTCTGTTTATTTACAAAGAATATAAACAAAGTCCTGTTTCCCTGAACACAGTAGGACTCCAACAGGAGGCATTTTCTTTGCTGACAGTTCCAAGTCCTTTTCCAGCAGCACTCTGCCCAAAAAACACTCTCTCTCTCTCTCTCGGTCTTGGGGGCTTTCTCTCAGGGCCACATTTCCAGTGCTTCTTGTTCTCCTATTGGGTTTCCTGCTGCCTTCTCTGTCAGCTTCTGCTCACAGACACACACACCTCCACTAAACAATACCCAGCACCCTGCATTTTCATTCAGGTCCTAGCAAAACCCCTCCACCCACACAGCTCAGCTTTTGATCAGCCCTGTCTATGGCCTGTGTTTTGGGATGTTCCTTACTGTTTCAGCTCTCTGACTCCAAAAAGGAATTTAACTGCTTCTTACATTATCCTGAGTGAAGGGCATGAATTGCACCCACCTGCTTAAATGAGATTTCACCCAACCTCCATCAAAACAGTATCATTTTTTTCAGTGTTCTGTGTCTATTTTATATCCCAAAGGATGTAAAAAGAAGAGGTAGAGGTTAGGGATAGAGGTGTTGATCAGAAGAGTTACAGTAATTCAAGCAAAAGGATATAAAATAACTCCAAATGGTAAATAATAATAAAAAGATATTTTACAAAGAATATAGTATATCTAAAAAACTGGGCCTTACTTAATTAACCCTCTGCCTGACAGCTCCATATATCACTAATACTCCATTGCACCTGGGATGCCCCTGAGGTGTCCCAGACACCCATGACCCACAAATGTGGTAGAAAAAAGTGAGTTTTTGCTGGAGTTGTTTATATAGGAGAGTGTTTCTCTTAGCCTGGCTAGTGGAGCTTGTGGAGACAATCAGCACATGCTGCTGAAGTAAACAGAATTTTTGTATTTACATTTGCAGTTATTCTTTAATCTCTCTCTAAATTACATTGTTCATTTTTTAATGTGCGCTCTTAGCTCAGAAAGCTTTACTTACATGTAATTTTACTGTTGATAATCAAGTTGATGTGATGTGTTTAACAGAACCTTGGCTTAAAGCTGTATATAATTTGCTATTATTGGAAGCCAGTTGAGTTGATTGCTTGGTTTTTTTCCATCCACTGTGCCAGAATTTAAAAAGAGGCAGGTAGACACATACTTTATTCTGACCCCTTTTTCTTTTATAAAAGCCTGATTTGAACAAGAGTTGGGTTTGGGGTTGTTTTATTCCTAAATATTTTAACCTACTGGTTAGAAATCTGGGATTTCTTTTGTTTACCGATAGATCTAACCAGTTATGAAACCTGGGATAAAGAAACAGTCTCTTTCTTGGGAGGAAGAGAAAGAAAAACTGTTGAAAGGCAGCTGCATAGTCATGGCTAGTTTTCTCTTGCAGTTCTTCCAATGCACCTTACTCCTGACCTGCATCAAGCCCTATTGGATCTCAGCCAGCAACTGCCATTGATACCAAAATGGATATTTTTGTGATAGTCTTTCAGAGAGGACTAAACAGACCACTGCATTCAGTTCTCTCATGACTGACCAGTCCAAGTTTAGAATTCAAACTTCCAATCATGAAAAGCTATTCATGAAACCCACTGTGCTTAGGCCAGATATTCAGCTGTTGTGAATTGGCCTCGCTGACTTCAATGGAGCTACTTCCATTGATACCAGCTAATGATATGGTCCCTTGAGTTGTGCTGATATTAAATAAACTTATTCAGTTAGTAGCATAACTTTACACAATGCTTTTGATTGTGAAAGCATAATAAAGAATTCTATTTCTCACTTTTGATCTTGTTCCACTGTATCTCTTAAGTACCATGTGGTTTGGTACTGCATGCTACCATCTAAAAATGAACCATTCTGAAAAATTGATCTACACTCTTTTAAGGCCTCTGTTATTGGATGTGCACTGCTACAGCTGTCTGCTGAGCAATGTCCAAGGAGGTGGTAGTAGTAGCAGCCACGGAAATGACAACAACAAAAAGAAAAAAGAAAAAGAGAGAACACTGATTGTCCCGTAGTATTTTCCTGAAGCTATGAATTAGTACACATTAAGGGGGCAGGGACATAGGGAATAGAGTTTATGTGCATCTCAAGTTAGAAATCAGTCTCATGGACTTATTTTGATTTTTCTTCTGAACCCTTGGATTTACAATATGACCATTGGCCAGCAGGCAAGTGTCATCATGCAAGAGTCTCCTGTTGGGTCTATCTCTGGCTATGCCCTAAACAGGGGATGCAATATCCCCAAATGGCAAATTTACACCACTTCACTTTGGTATCCACTCTGCTTCTGCTGTCTAATGCTAAAAGAGAAATCCTTGATCCCCTTAATAGAAGTAAAGACATTATAAATGTATTTAAACAAATGCTCTCAAACCAATGATTTTATGAAATTCCTTCCCTGGCCTATGACAAACCTGATATTTCTTTGAAACCACTAAAAATCCTATCCCCTGCCTACATTTACAATATAGTGAGAGATGTGTGATACCTATGCTTATGAGGGGCAACAGTGTTTGCTGAACTGGTTGCAATCTTGAAGAAACATTTCACCCCCATGTAAATGAAAGCATAGAATGCTTCAGATTTACCCCCTATAACCTGCAGATAGGGAATCGGTGATTACAGTTCTTCATATGTTGTCCAGGCACTGTGGCTTTGGAAATAACTTGCCTAAAATGGTGAGAGATACAGTGGTGTGGAGATAAGCACTCCAGGATCAAATACAAAGAGTTAGAAAAAGACTTAACTTAGAAATCTGTCTTCATATTGTGCGGCCACAAAGCTAGTTAACAAAAACAGCATCAATTCCTGGTCACTGCAAGGGGATCTCTGTCATCCACAAGAACATAGTCTGTAAGAGAAGACTGGCTCATTTAGGTAGTGAGCTAATCCCATGAGTAGCAACAACAAAAAAGTGGACCAGGGTAATGGTAGATATGGTGGAGGCCATAGAAACGCCTTAAATGTTGTGGGGGTTTTACAGCTGCACCGATGTAAACTCTTAGGTTTGGTCTACACTTACAACTTTTACCAGCATAGTTATGTCAGTCAGGAGTGTGAAAACCCCCCAGTTTAGACGTAGCTCTGCTGTCAGAAAAGTGCTTCTGTTGGCATAACCAGAGCCGTCCCTTGGATAGGGCAAATCGGGGCGACAGGCCACTGCGATTGGCCGATGCGGTCAGTCCCGTAAGAGACGAATCCGTCACTTCCGCCCTGAGGCCCCCCCCACTCTGGGTGCCCCTGCCCCCGCAGCTCCCACTGGCCAGCAGTGTGTAGTATACATACACTATATGCCCCCCTAGCATGGGTATAATTAGCAAGTAGATGGTGAGGCACTGGTTAGGTGAGTAAAGATACTCCTGAACTGTATGGGTATGAACTCACCCAAGCAGTGCATCCCCTGTCTACGCTGCTAAAAATAGCAGTATAGTGTCCCTCTGTCTCCCTATTGCTGGAGTCTTTCTCTGACACAGGAAAAACTCTGGCAGCAGGGTAAGACTCTGGCAGTGGAGAAAGTCTCCAGCATCTCTCTGCTGCTGGAGCCTTTCCCAGCCACAGGGAAAGGCGCCTACAATGGAGAGCTGCTGGAGCATTTCCCTGGAGCGGGGAAAGGCTCTGTCTGGCAACTTTCGGTTGCTGGTGGCAGCTCATTGCTGAAGGAGACTTTCCCTTGGCAGGGAAAGGCTCCAGCAGCTCCCTCTGGCAGAGAAAGATTCTGAAAGCTGCTGGAGCCTTTCCCCACCACAGTGAAAGACTCTGGCAGCAGGGAAAGGCTCTGGCAGGGGGAGGCAGCAGTGACAAGCTCTATCAGCTCCCCACTGCCAAGCTTTTCCCCGCTGCCTCCCCACTGCCAGAACCTTTCACTGTCACGGGTAGCTGCACACCGGAGCATGAACTCAGCCTGCTCTTCATTGCAGCGTGTAACTACACATACCTTATACGCCACTGAAAGAGGTGTGCAGTGCAGACGTAGCCTTAGTGCAGACACACTGCAGTGGCATAAAGAGTGTCTTACACAGTACAGGTGTAAGTCACTTTTTGCATGTGTGCTAGAGGGCTGCACTGGTGCTGCTACATTTGTATAGTTACATCAGTGCCAAAAAAAACCCAGTGTAGACAAGATTTCAGAATGCTCAAGACAGCAATCTGCCATTGTTGCAGGGGAAAGGAACATCTTAAGAAAATGTGCCTATCAAGTAAGAAGGAAACCATCCGTTATAAGTGTGCCCGACTGGTGAAAGGCCCAAAGGTTGTATTGAATACAGGCTAAGATCAGTATAGAGATGGAATCCTCTTGGCTGAGGAAGAGTGACAAATTTATTCCCCGCCACCCATGCTTTTTTTTTAAGACAGTGGCATACATTCCAAAGAACCTCGAACAATTGTTACACTATCATGAAATGGCTGAGACACTGGAAAGGGACTCAAAAATCCTGGAGGAAAACAGCATGTTTTCAAAGAGGACTGGGCGTTGCTAAAAGGGATCCAGAAAAAATAAAAAACAAAAACAGAGGTTATCTTTTACAAATCTGAATTGGTGCCACATGCCATGAGAGCCAAGACATAAAGTTGAGAGTCAGTGGCATTCTTGCTCCAGAATGGCCTGTCCCATTTGTACCTTTTTTAAGCCAGTTAATATTATTCATATTTGCGGGGTTTATAATTTAAATCATTGGCCTTTTACAACACTACCAAATTCCCAGAATTGAGAACTTGGTTACTCCATTTTCAGGAGTAACTTTCACTATTGTAATTTAGGCCTGATCTACACCTACAATTTAGATCTCCCTAACACAAAGGGGGTAAAAAATGTACATCCCTGAGAGATGCAGTTAAGCTGACCTAAACCCTGATGTAGACACTTCTAGGTTCTTCTGTCAACATAGCTACGGTGTGGATTTATTACAGTAATGGAAAAACTCTTTCCATCTCTATAGGAAGAGACTAACTACAATGCTACAGAATTCCTCTGTTGACTATCTGTGTCTACACTGAGGGTTAGGTCAACCTAACTATGTTGCACAGGGCACAGAATTTTTCACAGCCCTGAGTGATGTAGCTAGGTCAATCTAATGTTCAGGTATAGACCAGCGCTTTGATTCAGGCATGGTCTAAACTACAAAGTTAGGTCAACGTAAGCCACCTTGCATTGACCTAGTTATGATTTGTCTACACTTAAATTTGTCTCCCGCTGAAGCAAATGCCCCATTGCCCTGACATTGTAACACCACATCCCTGAGCAGTGTTGAGCCTGGTAGGTTTACTGAGATTGACGCAGTGCAAGTGTAAACACTGTGTTACTTATGTCAATCCTAACAGTCCTCCAGCAGCTGATCCACAATGCCCGACACTGACCACTCTGGTCACAATTGTGAACTCCATTGCCAAAAGCCCCCCTCCCATTTAACCCCCCCCAATTTTTTGATATGCCTTTTCCAGATTGTCCAGCTTGGCAAGCACACCTAGCAGTTCTCCACTGTTGTGTGCAACTGCCCAGCTAGCTATGCTGCCTACATGCTCCAGACATGCTCTGGCTTGAAGTATACAGGAGATATTGGATCTCCTGTGCCTCTAGGGAGAAGGGGCTGTGCAAGCACATCTACAGAGCAGCCACAGAAATGCAGACATCTATGAGCAGATTGCCTGGGGGATGTGGGAGGAGGGGTATAATATGGACCAGCAGCAGTGTTGTGTGAAAGGAAAGGAACTGTGTCAAGCATATCAGAAGGCCAGGGAGGCCAACAATTGATCTGGTGCTGAGCCATAGACCTGCCACTTTTACAAAGAGCTGCATGCCATATTTAGCAGAGACCCCACTACCACCACCCCACAACTACTACGGATACCTCCAAGAAACCCAAGTCATGAGCCCCTGGTGTGAACCATGAGAATGAGTAGAGGTGGAGGAGGAAGAGAAGGAGGATGGAGGACATGCGAACGGGGCGAAAGGGTCCAGCCACGCCACAAGCACGGACCTATTTGAGACTCCATCACAGTCCAATCAGTCCCAGGTGTCAAGCACAGGCAAGCCCGATGCACTTACCTGAGGAAGGAACCTCAGGTAAGTGTGTAATTGTATTTCCCATTAAAATGATGTACTGATGGTGCCCCCAACTTAACAGGACATAGCTATCAGCTTTTCTTTATTTACTCATACCAGAAGAGATAGCAGTACAACAAAAAGAGGTAGCATTGTTATCTGCTTTTCATTGCCCTGTAGAGTTAGGCAAGGGGAGCATATGGAGCAGTTTGTTTATGTACACAAGGATGTTCCTTGAATCCTCCTGAGAGATCTCTATGAAACACTCATGGAGGTACTCTGCAGTCCTCTTCCAAAGGTTTCTAGGGATGGTAGCATTATTTCTTCCTCCACGGTAGGACAGTTTCCCATGCCGGTCAGTGATAACTTCAGCAGGCTCCATTGCAGTACACAGGCTAGCAGCATATGGGGCTGGGCGGATTCGGGACACCAGCAGGAGCTGTGCTTTCTGTGCCTTTGTTACCCTCAGGAGTGAGATATCAACTAAGATCACCATTGCCTGGGGAAAATGGTGACAATAGCAGTGCCATATGCAATGCCATTGCCCTATATTCAGTTTCATGCAACTGAGCAATTCCCTCCTAATTTCCCTCATCCCGGTGGGCCATACTCACCATGGCTGGTGCTGTGAGTGGTGCCATGCTCCAAAGCAGAAGTGTCAATAAGCATGTCTTGTTTAAAACTTATGGGGAGCAAGGGAAGGGAGTTCTGAATCTTAACTTTCCCTTTCCCTTGTGACTACATTGACAATGGCTGAATGGAACCTCTGTGTTTTATCTGCAGCTGCTGCTGTTGCAGCCTTTAGGGGTCTCCCCTCCACAGCCATGGAACACCTGGGCCAGATAAGGAAGAGAATGTTCAATGAGATCCTGCAAGCCAGTGCTACATCAGACCATGAGCAAAGGACCTGGAGGATGAGTATTGCAGACAGCCTGGAGAAGAATGGAGCAGACAAGAGAGAGGCCCTGGAGTCCCAGCAGGAAAAGGAAAGGGAGATGCACCAGCACATAATGAGGCTTCTTCAGCAGCAAACACAGATGCTGCAGACTCTTGTGTACCTTCAGGTTCAACAATCAGAGTCTCCCCTTCCTTTGCAGTCCATGGAGAATTCCATTACAGCACCTCCCTACGCCCCCCCCTCAACATTCCACATGGTATCGGGGGCCATATTGCTACCCCTACCACTCTACCTCGGGGAACATTAGGGACAACCATAGCGCCACATACACTGACCTGTGAAAGCCGCAGTTGCTGTATGTGTAGGTAAAATAGACGTGAATGTCCCTTCCCCTTGTTAAGTTCTGTTCCATTAATTCATTAAGTTTTTATGTAGTTGCTTTTAAATTGCACAGATTTTTCTTTGCACTGGTTTTGTTACCGAACAGAATTCTATTATTTGGAAAATAAATATAATTCATCGTTCTTAGTTCCCAACATATGCTGCAGAGTACACAGCAGTTCGGAAAGCACCCGCTTACATGTTAATGTACAATGTGACACAATTCATAGGCTCAGTGACAAAGACAATGTAATAATCATAAAAGTACAACAAGCACAGCAAAATTAATAGGTGCATTGACAGTGTGATATTCATACATGTACACCAAGTGCCACAGAATTCCTAACAGGCCCCAAAACCAGAAAGAGCACAGTCCACCACATTGCATTACTGGGGCTCACTCTTTCAAAGTGCTCTTTCAAAGCCTTCCTGAGCCATATAGCTCTGCACTGAACTCTTCTAATAGCCCTCATGTCCAGCTGTTCATACAGCCACCTTCCGTCCTGGCAGCAACTGTTCCCCTTTGCTTCAGAGATATTATGCAGCACAGAGCAGGCAGCTATAACCATTGGGATGTTTTTTTGACTGAGATCCAATCTTGTGAGTAAACAATGCCAGTGTCTCGTCAATCTACCAAAAGTGCATTCAACTGTCATTCTGCACCTGCTGAGCCAGTAGCTGAAACTTTCCTTGGTGCTGTAGAAGTGGCCGGCGTACAGCTTCATGAGCCAGGGGAGCAAGAGGTGGGCTTAGTACCCAGGATCACTATTGGCATTTCAACATTGCCAATGGTAATCTGCCAATTGGGAAAGGAAGTCCCTACTTACAGCTTTCTGAACAGTCCTGTGTTCTTAAAGATGCGAGAGTTATGCATTTTCCTTGACCAGCCAACATTCATGCTGGTGAAGAATCTTGGTAATCCTCCAACGCTTGCATAACCACGGAAAAGTAGCCCTTTCAATTCAGGCACTCTATTGCAAGGTGGGCTGATGCCATAATAGGGATATGACACCATCTACTGCTCCACCACTGTTCAGGAACCCCATTACTGCCAATCCATCCACTATATCCTGCACATTATTGAGAGTCACAGTCCTGCATAGCAGGATACAATTAATAGCCCTGCACACTTACATAACAACCGCCCCCACAATGGATTTTCCAACTCTAAAATGATTGTCCACTGACTGGTAGCATTCCGGTGCTGCAAGTTTCCACAGTGCGATCACTACTCTTTTCTCTAATATCAGTGCAGTTCTCATAGTGGTGCCTCTGTGCTGGAGGGCTGGGGTGAGCTTGCACACAGATCCAGGAATGTGGCCTTTTGCATCTGGATGCTCTGCAGCCACTGATTGTCATCCCAAAACAGTATTATGATGCAATCCACCAGTCAGTGCTCGTTTCTTGGGCCCAGAAGTGGTGCTCCACCATCTGCAACTGCTCTGTGAACATCACCAAAAACCTTGAATTGGTTCTCGCTATTTCCCACAACAATCTCTCCTCCAAGAAATCGTTATATTCCACCCTGATTTGGTTCTCCTTACAGCTCTGCAAATGCTGGAGGTTCTTGCAACGCTTATGACAATAGTGCAGAGCTGTGCAAGCCCCATGCTTCTGTCAGAGATGGTGGACAGCAAGAAGGCTGCACGGTTCATGGGTTTTTTAAAAAGGTGCAAAAATTATGGGATACATAATTTGAGCATTGGCCTGAGTTTAGCAGGCCAATGCTCAAACCACTGAGCTATCCCTCCCCCCCAAGCACAGTGCACTGGAAGGTGGTGGGTTGCATGCTGGGATGCCTACCATAGTGCACCACACTGTGCACTGACACAAGCATTCCTGGTGAGTATGCACAGCGCTGACGTAAGAAGCCAAGCATGTACATGCACAAATGATATACTGAGTATGGCGGCTTCCTGCTGATGTAACTTCTATCAATCAAAGTTTGTAGTATAGACATGGCCTGAGTCATATATACCAACAATTAGTCCTTGATGAGGTTTCAAGATCGTTAGTAACCATAAACACCAGTAAGGGTTTATTTCTTGATATAAGTTACCATTTAGAGTGTTAGTCACTTCTGTCATTCTCAGCACATTGTGGAAACCATCTGACAGTGTTTGGTTAATTAGCTCTGTATATTGACATTATTATTGTGACAGATTAAACAGAACAAAAGCATCTCAGATTGCTACAAGAAGTGATAACAAGCTATGACAGGGGTCCAGATAAGAAAGGATAAATGTCTCTTTCACAAGAAAAAGGTAGACTAATTGGGCACTGTGCTAGGTGACACAGGAATTCATACCATTGACAAGAAAGTTAAGGAAAGAAATTAAAAAGACTAGAGATCCTTAGACCACTATAATTAAGAACTGTTTGTTTTTCCATATCACAACCATTGTATAAGTTGGTGAATAAAAGGATCAGATGGATATAGGATCCAGAACAAGAAGCTTTCACAAAAACTAAAGACCTGCAGTTCTTCAGTGGTAGGCCATAATGGGGCATTGCAAGCCACACATTCTACCTTTTTTTTTATAACTCATGTGCTTCTGTTAGTGAGACTCTTCTGCTTATCGAGTATTTGACTTGACTGAGCTTTTTGCCAGTTTAGGAAATTGGATAGTACTATAGCGGTATTGTATGTTTTAGCACCTGTTGTTATTGTCAATACCCGGGGATAGTGACAATTGTCCTTTGGTTTCTGGTACATGCTGTTCTTTCTGGTTTCTCTATGATTAATTGTTTCTCATGCTCTAAACCTGTTGTCTTCACATTCTGAATTATTTTCTAACTCTAGGATAGTTAGTGAATCATCTGTCCAGTACTTCTCTATGGGAGAAATTTATTCAAAGCCATGAGGTTTTACAACTATATCAACTCTCTTTTCTGAATCACACAAATGATACTATTATTAAATGTAATATAAAGATAAAATTCTTGTATTATCTACTTTATTATAAATTGCAAATTCTGTGCACTGTAGGGTCTCTTACCAATATGAATCAGGGACTCAGACGATCTGATTCTCCACTGCCTTGCATCTTGTGCAGTCATTTACACCTTTCAAGTGAGAAGGGTAGAGTTTTACACCCACTTTGTAATGACCAGGCAAGGAGCATTTTCTTAAAGGCTATACTAATAAAGGAGAGGGTACAAATGTTGGGTTCCAAAAAGAGGGATGCCGTGACAATATGTGGCTTGAAGAGGGAAGAAAATGATAAGCTTGATTTTGATTAAGGGTTAAATTCTGCACTTGCGTGCTTTTATGAGAATGGTCATAGCTGACATCTTCAATTGGTGATTATGTTGTGCCACAGGTTATGCAGATGTGTTGCTACTCCTGATGAGGTTGGTATCCTGTATGTTTTGACTGACATAGACACCAGTGGCTATTTTCAAACAGGTTCACTCAATCATTTATCATTCAGCATCTCTTAAGTCAACTGGTAGGATAAGTTTTTTGTTTGTCTTTTAAATATGGGGCATAATACATTCATTTCCCCATAAATATTCCACTGAAATTTTAAATAAATTCACTTCAGACTGTGTTCATATTCCGTTTGTGCTATCTTTCTTTGAATATCCACAGAGATGAGCTACCACCCAGGAGTGACCAAAGATATGAACTTTTTCTGTCATTTTCATTGGCTGTTAGAACCAAATCCATGACTCTATACTATATAGCAGTGTGGTGAGCTCTACCGCACTGTACAGTTTAAGGTCCAGACAGAGAGCAGTACCATGTTTCTTTCACATCCAGTCATGCAGACAATCAAATCCAGAGCTAGTGTTTTCGGACATAGAGCTTAAAATTTCCCTCTGGTAGAGATTGTCAGGGCACTTCAAAGGTAGGTTCATTTCATCACAGTATTGTTCTATGGATCCTGAATTTTGTTTCAACACTGTTTATTTGGCATTAGGTGGTTGTGACACGGACACTGCTGGGCTCTCAGTCAACCACTGGTAGGTCCCTGATTGGGTGAACAAGACAAAGTTTTTTATTCAGCGGCTGCTCTCTTCAGGTGGGGCACCACCTGCAGCAGTCTTTCTCAGCCACAGGCAGCAGTCTCTCAAGCAGTTCCTGGCCCCAACCAGGCTTCTCCTTTCCAATCAGCACCAAACTGAATTGGGCTCCTCTCTGCAAGCCAGATACCTAGTGCAGGTGTAGCAGGACAGAGCTGACTGAGCCAACCCTTTCTTGGCCAGTGTGGGGTTTGTATACCCCATCACAGTGGAACATAACTTTAGTCTTTCAGTTGACAGAGTGTATAAACACCTCACTGGTAGTGAAAATGTTAAGGCACAACTCTAGGCACAGACAACCCCACCCAGCCGCCCCTGCAGGGCATACTCCAGGTGGCGGTGGGGCTTAAGAGGCACCCAGACAGCTCAGAAGGGGGTTGACCAGGCAGGGAGAAGGACCTGGCTTCAGGAGCTCCTGAGGAAGGACACGGAATCTGCTCCTTTGAGACGAGTGGAAATGATCCACTACAACCCAGACAGACAAAAGGCACCATGTTTTTGTTCTGCATTACCTTGACTGCAGATGGGAAAAGCTTGAACTCTAGAGTGGAGGGGTAGGAAGTGGCCCAGGGAGGACTCTCTTAAAGTGCTCCTGGGTGCCTGACCTTGGCTACCCTCACAGGGCCCTGGCCCAGAGCCAATACAATCAAATACAAAATGCATTAATAAAACTGTATCAACAGAACTGAAATAAACAATCTATAAATCTTAAGCAGAGCTCCTAAAAAACAACAACTCTTCTCAACCACCTTTAAGGTATCCAACCTGGCATCTATTACAACCTCCCACCTCTCCTTCCCTCTTCAGGAAAGCTTGGGAGAACAGGTGAGTCTAGGGGTGGGTTCTGAAAGTCACCAACTACAGGCTTTGGCAAACTGAGGCGGGAAGCAAATTCCAGATGTCCTTTCCAAACCAGTGCAACTGAGAAAAGAATATGGTCCAGAGACTTTGCAATCTCACCATCAGTATTGTGCAGAGTCACAGTAACTTTAACAGATGGGTAATGCACTTAAGTGTTGGCTTGTCAAGACATTTGATAAAACTTTTTGTAAAAGAGCTATAATTATTTTTGTCATCTTACCCAACCATGCCTAATCACCCTATCAGTCTATATTATATAATGGTGAAATGAGTTAGTCTCTTGTTCTTCTTAGCCGCTCAAATGTGACTCAAAATCACCATTGTGTCAAAACTAGATTTCAGAAAGGGGGTAGCTTATGAGAAGAACTGATCAGTGGTGGCATTGTAAATTAGGCCACGTGCAAACCTGGGGCCTTGAATGTCTGACACAGTTCAGCCCCTTTACCTTACTCAAGATGCATAAAGGGGTCATAAATAGGGCCCTACCAAATTCACAACCACGAAAAATGCGTCATGGACTGTGAAATCTGGTCTTCACCGTGAAATCTGGTCTTGTGTACTTTTACCCTGTAGTCAGAGGTGAAAGTAAGCCGGTCCGGTCCAGAACGGCGTACCGGCAAGAGCCAGTACGCTGTGCCGGACTGGACCTGCTTCCGCAGCGGTGATTTAAAGGGCCCAGGACTCCAGCCGCTGCGGGGAGCCCCAGGCCCTTTAATTCGCCCCTGAGCCCCGGGGCTCCCAGACGCCTCTGCAGCTGGTAACTCCGGGGTGATTTAAAGGCCCTGGGGCTCCCAGCCACAGCCCCAGGGCCTTTAAATCTTGAAAGGTCCCGCCTCTTCCGGTTGAGGCCACGCCTCTTCCGGTTGAGGCCACACCCCCACTCAGGACTCCAGCGTACCGGTAAGTCCTTTAAGTTACTTTCACCCCTGCCTGTACTATACAGATTTCACAGGGGAGACCAGCGTTTTTCCAACTGCAGGTCCCAACCTAAAAGGTGGTCACAGGGGGTTGTCAGGTTATTGTAAGGGGGTCGTGGTATTGCCACCCTTACATCTGTGCTGACTTCAGAGCTGGGTGGCAAGAAAGCGGCGGCTGCTGGCCAGGCGCCCAGCTCTGAAGGCAGCAGTGCCAGCAGCAACACAGAAGTAAGGGTGGCAAAGGGCAGCCAGAGAGTGGCAGCTTCTGGCCGAGGGCCCAGCTCTGAAGGCAGCAGCACAAAAGTAAGGGCGGCAATACCATACCATGCCATCCTTACTTCTGTGCTGCTGCTGGTGGTGACGCTGCCTTCAAAGCTGGGCTCCTGGTCAGCAGCTGCTGCTCTTCGCTGCCCAGCTCTGAAGGCAGTGCCACTGCCAGCAGCAGCAATGCAGAAGTAAAGGTGGCAATACCATGACCCCCCTACAATAGCCTTGCAATGCCCCCACTGCCCTCTTTTGGGTCAGAACCCCTACAGTTACAACACAGTGAAATTTCAGATCTAAATATCTGAAATAATGAAATTTATTATTTTTAAGAACATAAGAACGGCCATACTGGGTCAGACCAAAGGTCCCAGCATCCTGTCTTCCGACAGTGGCCAATGCCAGGTGCCCCAGAGGGAATGAGCAGAGCAGGTAATCATCAAGTGATCCATCCCCTGTCGCCCATTCCCAGCTTCTGGCAAACAGAGGCTAGGGACACCATCCCTGCCCATCCTGGCTAATAGCCATTGATGGACCTATCCTCCATGAATTTATCTAGTTCTTTTTGGAACCCTGTTAGAGTCTTGGCCTTCACAACATCCTCGGGCAAGGAGTTCCACAGGTTGACTGTGCATTGTGTGAAAAAATACTTCCTTTTGTTTGTTTTAAACCTGCTGTCTATTAATTTCATTTGGTGACCCCTAGTTCTTGTGTTATGAGAAGGAGTAAATAACACTTCCTTATTTACTTTCTCCACACCAGTCATGGTTTTATAGACCTCTATCATATCCCCCCTTAGTTGTCTTTTTTCCAAGCTGAAAAGTCCCAGGCTTATTAATCTCTCCTCATATGGCAGCCATTCCATACTCCTAATCATTTTTTTGCCCTTTTCTGAACCTTTTCCAATTCCAATATATCTTTTTTGAGAGGGGGCAACCACATCTGCACGCAGTATTCAAGATGTGGGCGTATCATAGATTTATATAGAGGCAATATGATATTTTCTGTCTTATTATCTATCCCTTTCTTAATGATGCCCAACATTCTGTTTGCTTTATTGACTGCCACGGCACATTGAGTGGATGTTTTCAGAGAACTATCCACAATGACTCCAAGATCTTTTTCTTGAGTGGTAACAGCTACATTTAGACCCAATCATTTTATATGTATAGTTGGGATTATATTTTCCGATGTGATTTACTTTGCATTTATCAACATTGAATTTCATCTGCCATTTTGTTGCCCAGTCATCCAGTTTTGAGAGATCCTTTTGTAGCTCTTCGCAGTCTGCCTGGGACTTAACTATCTTGAGTAGTTTTGTATTAAAATCCTATGACTGTGAAAGTGACCAAAATGGACCATAATTTTGGTAGGGCCCTAGTCATAAACTCAGCAAATCTGTCCACTGTATAATACCCCTTCCATTACAGCTTTCCTGGGTGGCATGGAACCACAACTCCTCCTTAAGCCCCAGGTTGGGGAGTAGTATAAGGGAAGTGACCAGGGGGAGTGGCCACAGCCAGATTACTGCTGAGCTCCAGTTATTTTTGACTGCCACAATGACTCTCGGAGCCACAGGAAGCAGAATGAATGATGCATGTAAACAAATCAGACACATAGATTAAAGCTTTTAGTTGATTAGCTAGCTGTCAATATTGTAGTGCTCTGGCCACATGCTGTCCTATCCTTTATGACCCCAACATGCTCCTCCTACATCAGGGAATGCACAGTGGGGGCTGGCATAAGAGCCAGCAGTCTTCAGCTGGAGAGATTCACTGGTATTCCAACCCCTCTGCATCAGTGGAACAGCAGAAAGAGCCTGGATCACAGAAAAGAAGCTAGCCAGTATGTGCATCCAGAATTGACAAAATCAAAAAGGGGAGGGTATGATAAACTTGTTAACAGTATACAATGATCTGTTATTGTTATTGTTGCCTCAGTGAATGAGTCTATCAGATCTCAAGATTCTAGCTCACAGGGAACATGGAAGTTTATGTTAGTCAGTCACTGTGCTACAAGTGTCTACAGAATATGGGATAAGATAATTATAGATGGGGCTGGCATTGGTGGGGCAATGAGACTGGGAGCTGGGGGAGAGGGGAGGCTTGGACTGGGAGACCTGAGGGTGGGGAGGTTGGGATTGATTGTGAGGAGACTGGGATAGTCTTGACTGGCTGGATGAGTGGACTTGCATTAGCAACCAAATGTCAGGAGAATGGATGTGGGGAGAAGGGAGACAGATCTGACAAGGAGCAGGTATGTGAGGGCAAACTGGGACTGGGTGGGCAAAGAGACTGAGACAAGAAGCCAGGGAGGGGTTGGGGGAGTAACTAAGATTGGATGAGGAGCCTGGGGAGGGAGACTGGATTAAGAACCAGCAGGAAGAGAGAAGAGACAGATCAGATGAGAAGTTGGCAATGGGGAACCGGGACTATCTAGGCAAGGAGATTGGGACTGGGACAAGAAACCTGAGGAGTGGAGTCCGGGACTGGATAGGCAAGGAGCCAGGGTGCAGAAGAGACAGGACTGTCACAGGGACAGGCTGGAGGAGACAGGGTAGAAGGGGCCACACTTGGGGGAAACAGACGGAAAAGTCTGTGTCCAGTAGAGCACACTCCCTTTCAGGGTCTGGAATGGAACCCAAGATTCCTCAGTCTCACGATTCCTCTGCTGTCAGGAAATATCAATGAAAGCCATGGACAATGTTATGATGGTGCCACTAATATGGAAGTTTGAATATCAGGTGTAGCAGCCAGATTGCAACAGGAATAATCATAACCTACATATACCCGTTGTGGTCATGCTTTGAATTTGACATGCCAGGATGCTATTAAAAATAATACTCTCCTAAGAGATACTCTTGAAACTGTTTACCAAATCACAAAATTAATTTAAAAATTACCCAAATGAGTTGCTACATTTCAGGACATTAAATGTGTAGTTTTAAGTACATCACCCAGGCATCTGTGTCCTCTGTCAAACAAAATGGACTCTCTATGAAGAAGCATTAGCTTCAGTTTCTGAGACCTACCTTGCACTGTGTGCAATTTGGGAAGTTGTGCAGGATTCAGTGAAAGATGCTGAAATTAGAGGTTGAACTGGTGGCACAGCTACTCAAATGGAGAAGTTTAACTTACACTTTGGTATTGAACTAGGTCTAAAAGTCCTAAACATAGGAGAGAATCTTACTAAAACTCTGCAAGAGATGGACTGTTAAGTAACAGAAGGCCAGTCTCTTATGAAAATGGCATTTAATTCACAGCAGTCCATCAGATCAGATGAAAGCTACAACTTATTCTGAGAGCAAATCCACCAGAAGAGTTTAAAGTTGGAGAGAGTCAGAATGTTTGAGCTTCCAAGGAAGAGAAGTTTCCAAGAAAATACAGCTAGGAGAGGTGAACCCAGCTACCCAAATTGAGCAAAGGAATTTTATAAATGCATCTGCTTTGAAGTAATTGATTTTACAATGTCCAGTATTCGATCAAGATATGAACACAAAGGCTACAAAATTATTTTTAAAAATTGAAATATTCATAACAACTCTAAATGTAACAGAAATACAAGGTCAAGACCTGTCTGAGTTGTACAGTTCCAATTTCAACCATGATTGACTGACTACTCAGCTTCTGCTGCAAGCCAGCTGTCAGCATACAAAAAGATTGTTGAAGTCAGTTCAGAAATATCTTAGCTTGCTCTGTCAAACTGAACTTCATCTTTTTGTGAACTGGTGAAGTTATTTTGGTGGTACCAGTAACCAATGCTGTAAGCGAAGGACGTTTTGAGTGCTCTATGTTGTACTGAAACATGGCTTCGATCCACAATCACAGCTCAACAGTGTAGCATTTTACATGTGCACATGAATAAAACTGATGACTTACAGTTTTCAGATGTTGCGGAATTCATTTCAAGAAACCCAGCATGAAAATGATTGTTTGGAACTTTTTGCACATTTGTAAATCATTCTTTTTACTCTAGTAATGCTTTGAGTAGTTTTGTATCATGACTACATTTGTCCACTTGTAACAATGCCTCCTGTTCCAAATTCAGTGTTTCCTTTATTTATTAATGCAATTCCTAAAGACCCCAGTTGTCTATGCCCATGCTGATACAAGTCAAGCAGAGCCAGTTGGCATAAAACTGTATTGCATTTGTCTGTGGGGGTGGTGATATTTTTACTTTGCTGGAACATTTGTAGGCATTTGTTCCAGTGTGTTGAATTAGTTTATAATGAAATCCAGGAATTGCACACAACAATTTAGCCTCTTAATTCAGTTGGGTATATTGTATGAGACACAGATCTTCTGCAATGCTGATTAAAGCAGAGGGAATATTATGACTAGGAATCCCTTAATATATTTACCACTTTAAAAATAGGGTCAGAACTGAAGAAGAGCCAAATGTTTGGTGAGATATACAGTCCTGAGGTGAGTGTGCTAAATACTGGCATACAAGATAATGAGCACTGTAAAATACTGATAGTATATGCATATCCTTGATGTCAGTCCTCAGCTGCAATGCTGTCACTATCTACTTGTCTAAACATCTGTAGTTTAAGTTGACACTACAACAACAACACGTGCCAGCACAGCAGTTACTACATGATCTTTTGATCTCTTTGCAAAAGCTATAGAGGGAAGAGGCTGCAACATACAACACAGTGTTTTCATTTTCCATGGCCCTGTCTAGCATTTCTTTTAGAATCTTTCTTTTACAGGAAGACTTGAAAAGACCTGATTTTGTTTTGATGTGACTATGTGGGACTGAGATTAATTATATATATATAATTTACTACTTTGCAGCCTAAAATAGTTGTAGGATCCTACGCTGAAAAAGGTTGGGTCTAGCCTCTAATCTCTTTGCTCATGTTGTGTAGCACCTTGTTCAACAAATAATCCCTTTGATTTCAATAGCAATGTTTGACGAGTAAGATTCTACTCAAGGTAAGGGTGTTAGAATTTGGCCCTTTGTGACTTGGGACTCATCTTATTCAAGTCTCTGTAACTGCTAAAAGGCAATGAGGATTAGAAGAATAAGAGTCAGAAGCTCCTGAGCAATATTCCTGACTGCCAGTGACATGTGTGGCCTTATCCAAGTTATTCAAACCTTTCCGTGTCTCAGTTTTTTCCATCCATTGAAAATCAATTAATTAACAAACAATCTGTTACTATTTGTACAGTGCATTGAAAATAGAACATGCTATATAAGTGCTAAGTAATTATTGCTTCTTTTTTGTAATATTTCAGGGAAAGTATGTGTTGGCTGGTGATATGCTATACTTAATGGCTCTGAAGTGGTTTAATTGCTGTTTGATTACATGACCAGCAATTGTATTCAGAGTTTATTATCTGTACCAGTGGTTCTCAGCCAGGGGTATGTGTACCCCTGGAGGTATGCAGAGGTCTTCCAAGGGGTACATCAACTCATCTAGATATTTGCCTAGTTTTACAGCAGGCTACATAAAAAGCACTAGTGAAGGCAGTAAAAACTAAAATTTCATACAGACAATGATTTGTTTATACTGCTCTATATACTATACACTGAAATGTAAGTACAATATTTATATTCCAATTGATTTATTTTATAATTATATAGTAAGAATGAGAAAGTAAGCAATTTTTCAGTAATAGTGTGCTGTGTCACTTTTCTATTTTTATGTCTGATTTTGTAAGCAAGTAGTTTTTAAGTGAGGTGAAACTTGTGGTATGCAAGACAAATCAGACTCCTGAAAGGGATACAGTAGTCTGGAAAGGTTGAGAGCCACTGATCTGTACAGTAGCATTAATGTATATGGTGCTATAAAATAGAAAAGTTGTGCCAGATAAGTAATAGGTCCTTGCCAACCAGAGCTTAGCATCTAACCAAGGAGAAAGATGGCCTTATGGCTAAAGCACAGGACTTGCATCAGCCCAGGAGCAAAGCCCTCAATGTGAAAAGTCCATTGTGGGAGGAAGCAGATGTTAGAAAACAGCCACAACTTCCCCCTATCATGATACCTACATAGTACTTTTCAAATAGTTTGTAACATTGCATTATATGAGGGGATAAGATATGTATGTCTATCAAAACACTTCTTGACCATTTGCTTTTACTGCACAGAAGAGCTCTCTCTGAGATTTGACTGAATAACAAATTGACAGGCTGGAGAAGAATATTTCACCACCATCTGTTGTTGGCATTAGGACTGTGGTAAACATCTCAAATATTTTTCAGTTAGTTGGGTAAAACACCTGAGGGGTAGGAATCAAGCTGCATGTTCCAATAATTAATTTCATCCACATTCTATAACGTTATCTGTTCCAACAGAACTAGATCATTGTTATTGTTCTAAATTAAGTCATAATCTTAAAACAGTTGTATATGAGCAGCACCTAAGGTTGTCTTATAGAAGAATTATAAGACCTCGCAGCTAACTGGTGATAAATGCTTTAGTAATTTTTGTTTTTTGTTTTTGTTAAATAAGCTACTTTAAAATATTACTAAAGTGACTGTTAGCAAAGCACAGAATGGAATTAATTGGGGCTAAATCCACAATGGGGACTTAGACTCAACATTGCAAGGCCTAATGTTTAGGTACCCTGCCACCTAATGCAATACACTACCCTGAGTTAGGTGCCCAGGCTCCTTGTGCAATGAATGGGAAGAGTTAGATGCCTAACAATGGGATTCACAAAAGGCTGAATGGGGAGCTGCCTCAGTTAGCCAATAAGAAATGCTGAGGCAAGGCCTAAACCCCACCCCTCAAAGGGATTAGATGCCTAATGTGGGCCAGAGGGGAGTGCCTCGCTGTGTTTGGGAACCCTCCCTGGAGTTAGGGCCTAAGACCTTTCTCACAAGGAACAGGAATATTGGTAGTGCTGCTTCCCCCTTATAACCTTTAACCCAGTGGTTAGAGCCACTCACCCAGGATGCGGGAGACACAATGTCAACTCCCTTCTCTGCTTATTGTGGAGCAGGGGTTTAAAGTCAGGTCTCCAAATTCCCAAATAAGTGCCCTAATTGCTGGGCTATGGTGTATTCTAGCACAGGCGCCAGCTTCCAATTTTCCCCCGGGGTGCTCAACCGCTGCTCAGCCCCAGGCCCTGCCCCCACTCCACTCCTTGCCCCAATACCCCACCCCTGGGCCCACCCCCACTCTACCCCCACCCCTGCCTCGCCTCTTCCTGACCCCTCCCTTGAGTGTGCCCTGTTCCTGCTTCTCTCCCAGCACCTGCATGCCACAGAACAGCTGATCCATGGTGGGTGGGAGACACTGGGAGGGACAGGGAGAAGTTGATCAGCAGGTCCACCGGCGGGCAGGAGGCGCTGGGGGGAGGGAAAAACTGGCTGCCGGTGGGTGCTAAACACCCACTAATTTTTTTCCGTGGGTGCTCCAGCCCTAGAGCACCCACGGAGTCAGCGTCTATGTATTCTAGGGTGGGATCTTCCTCAATCTCTACTGCTGAAACTGTTCCACTTTGTATAAATAATCAAATATTCTTTGGAACAGGGATGTCCCACCTGAATGCCCTAACCCTAGGCAATGGAGTCAGTCTCACTCTTTCTCTGGCCCAATGAATATTTAGTTATTTACACAAAGTGGAACAGCTTCAGCAAAAGAGATTGAGCTATGACAATTTACACTAGCTGAGGATCTGCCCTATAGACCAACCCTCCTAACTTCTAGGCCGGGCCCCAGCACACTATTCCAATAGCAAAATTTCCATTAGGTTACTGCCCTTTTCTGCCACACCAGGGGCACGAAAGAATTCTAAAGTCAGCAGATCCAGCTATCAGGGAATACCCCATGGTACTGGGGTAGTGCCTGGATGATTCAGAGCCAGAGTAGCAGCATTATGCACCCCTCTCCTTATAGCCCTTTGCATAGTGGGGAGGTGAGTGGCATGGCTGGAGAGCCTCAGCACTCTAGAGCAGTCCATTGGAACTGTAGGCACTATAATGTAAATTATAGCGAAGGATGCTGTAATTTATGCCAGGGACTGTGCAGGTTCAGGCTGGGCCCAATATAAAGGCGACACAAGGATTATTATTCTTATTTGTATTTCTTTATTTCTTTATTTCTATTGCAGCAGCACCTAACGACCTACCAGGATCAGGCCCCCAATATGCAAGATGTTGCACAACATACAGTAAAAGAAAATATCTGTCCTAACTAAACAGATAAATGGAACAAGGGGACAAAGAGCCCTGATCTCAGTTGGGGTATCTGGGGTAATACAAATAATAACAACAACAACAACCTTTTTCTTCCTTGGTCTCCAAAGATGCTTCACTGTGTATTGAAATGCTTTTGTAACTCACGCTTATACAATCTGGTACTCTGTCCCCCTCTAGTGCTAGGATACACCGAGTGGAATTATGAGTGCTACAGCCTTGAGTTTAACAAGTGTGAGCCTTCAACCCAGGGGTATTGTATTACACACCGCATATTTTTTACAGTTTTATTATACTGTATAATATATCATTTTTGCATTATCTCAGGAAAATGAAGAGGGAGAGGTCCTCTTTGTCTCTATGGGTCTGATTCTGGACCAGGTAATGCTGGTGTAAATCCAGCTTATTCAGATACTCTGGTTTTATATCAATATAACTGAGACCAGAATATGATGTTTGTGAGTCTGATTCCAGGGTTTGGACACCTGGCAGCAGTTCGGGCGCCTATGCATCTAACAGGGTTAAATCTGGCTCATTTTGGCTGCTAAGAGACACTGCTTGAAGCCACTAGTTTCATAGCTTTTATAACTCTCTTTAATGGGCCTGAATTGCCAATAAAGAATTCACATAAAACAGTCACTTGCAGACAACCAAGTTCCAAATGTGCACCTATCCCAGCTCCACTGTTGAGTCCAGGCTGACATGGGAATCTGTGCTTGCAGCACTGCTCAGCACACAGTCCAGCTTCTTGTAAATGGGCAGCTCACCGGGGTAATGGTAGAAGTGGAATTGTTATCCTTGGCCCACTGATAGCTCGCCTTGAGCCATTTTATCTTTTCCCCACACTATGTTCCAGTCTGGTTGATCCATTATCATCCAGCAGCTTCTGAGGTATACCATTGTACTGCTGGGCGTTCCTCTTTTGAGTCCCAAAGTCATGAGTTTTGTTTGCTTCTTCCCAAAGATCAACCAAAGCTTTGGTACTGGCCCCTGGCCAGGTGGCTGCATGCTGACTGGGCATTCTTCTCACTCCTGCATCAGACATTGGAGAAGGTATTGCAAGCAACATGGATCTGAGAATACTGAGCAGAACCATAAGAAAGTTGGCAACTTCCAGGAGGGACAGATCACGGGTAAGACAGGACACAGGAATATGTGCCCTGGAGGCTTGTGAGAAGGGATTGGTGGACCACCATTAATAATAGTGATTGGCTGTGGCCATGTGTTCTCACTGCAGGCATCTCGACTTAGCAAAACGCAAGACAAGCTAACTTGTGGTTTGCCCTGTGCCTCGGAGCAAGGGTGCATGAGTAAGAATGTTGGTGTCTGAACATGGAACACGTTAAAAAAAAAAACCTTGAGATTCACAACAGGTTAAATCTCCAGTGACGACAAAGCCAAATGTCCACCAAGCACTGTGTGACTGATTCACTTTTGCATTATTCCAAATTTCAATGGAGTTATGCTGGTGCAACACTGGAGTAACACAGCAATGAATCAGGCCTTATGCTGCTTTAATGGAACCCTTCAGCAGCCAGAGGTGGATGTAGAAAAGTCCCCTGAGTGTAAGCTAATTCATGTGGGAGCAGCACATGTGTGTCACTTTTAAAAGTGCTAATTCCCATATCAGGGAATCTGAAAAGGAGCCTTAATATCATGTTAAATAAAAATTGATGTAGCAGAAGGTGGTAATAGAGGTTAAAAAGGGGATATTTAGAATCTCTTGTGCCTAGTGGCACATGAGGCAACCCATTTTTCCAACTACTGTCTATCTAGAGCAAGATGTTTGACTTCATCATAAGTTGTTGCCATGATGGCACCATCCTTTTTAATCATCCTGTGATAGAAGGTTGGAGAACAAGGAATGACTCTTTCCTCCAGGTGAAATCCAATCTGAGGTGTACCTGTAATCCTTCTGCCAGGTGGAGTGGGCAGCAGCAAGGGCCGGGTTCAATATCCAGGGGTTCCTCTTAAAAATACAACACAGAACCAGCTTGAGCCCCCACCCAATAATCTGGGAAAACTAAACACAATCACTGGCATGGCTGGCCCAGTTCAGCTGACTCGGGCTTGTGGGGCTTGGGTTCTGGAGCTGTAAAACTGCAGTCGAGATGTTTGGCTTGGGCTGGAGCTTGAGTTCTGGAACCATACCAGCCACAGGTGTTTAACTGAAGTGTGGACATGCAAGTGGAGAAATATTGCCTCTTAGGGTAAGCACTGAATCTGGGTACATTAAAAGAAAATTTTTATTAAAGAAAAAACACAGCGTTAATTTGGGAACAATGACATGAAAATATGCAACCAATAAGTAAAACACTTGTCCCACAGTATCTTGGCAGTATCCTTTGCCTTGGTTTTCCACCTCAAGGTGTGAAAATCCAATGGATGAATTTCTCTCTACTGCACCCCACTCATGATCTGTTGTCTCTTTAGTGATTTCACTGGATAGTGGGGAACCTCGCTGCTGCTGCTTCTGCGTTGTCTTTTCCCTGCAACACTATCACCATACCAAGTCTAAGATTCAGCCCCCACAGTGATAAGCCCCCACAGCTTATTAGTGAGTTCAGCTCTAATGTTCCCTGAGAAACAGCCAGGACTCTCAGTTGAGTCTAGGCATTTCTGACCTTAAACACTGGAAGGGGGAGAGTCAATGGCTTCTGGAACTCTTTAAACAGGCCCACACTACTAGGTAAAAACACCTGTTCTGACCCCCTCTGACTTTCACTTGGATTTGGCATCACTACGCCCTGCTTAGGGAGTGAGGGTCAGTTTAGGGTGCCTCAATCAGGGCATGCTAAGTACATTTCTGCTGCCCTTTACTCAAACAATAAGGATAACAATATTTAATTATCCTGGCATTCAATATTAAAGTGAATCTTTACCCAAAACAGGCATAATTGATCACTTTGGCAAGCAGATCTGCCTGCTGATTACCTAGGTAGAGTAGGTGTGTCTATGGAAATATGGTCTGCTCCTCAGCTCTTTTCCCCCAGTTCATCACTTGATGGCAGGGGAGAGCTCATTCAGACCCTGCTTACATACCTGGTTTCTGCCATGGTGTAGCCTGATGCAGAGACACTGAGTTTCTAATGTGCCGGTGGATTTTCACCCCCCAGCTCTGCCCCATGCCCTGCCCCTTCCTGCCCCCGCTCCACCCCTGTCCCGCCTCTTCTAGTCTGTTCTGCCCCCTCCCCTGAGCACACCCCACCCTTGCTCCTCCTTCTCCCCCCCAGTTAGGGTGACCAGATCACCCAAGTCAAATATCGGGGCACGTGGCGGGAGGGGGCAGGGCAAAAAAACCACAAACAAACAGCCCCCCCCTTCCTCCACAAGTGCTGGGGGGAGGCCCGGGAGACGCAGGGGAAGCGCGGGGCCAGGGTGAGTGAGAGTCCGGCCTGGCCCCGAGTGCAGGCAGGACTCAGTCAGGCGGTAGGGAGAGTAGGGGGGGGCAGCCCGCGGGGCCAGGCGGTGGCTGTTCTCCCCCGCTGGACAGCGGGACTAAGGAGCAGCTGCTACTGCAGCTCCCACTGCCGCAGGGGGAGGAAGCGGCCGATGGTCAAGCTCAGCGGCTGCGGCTCTGGCGCCCGAGCCCGAACCCCCCGAGCCCGGGCCTGCTGCGGGGACCCAGCAGCGCGCACGCTGCGCCCAGCCCCTGGCCAGTCACGTCTGGGCTGCTGCCCAGCTGGTGCTATCCCGCGGCAGCCCCGGAGTGGGGGCAGCAGGCCCGAGCCCCCCCGTCCCGCTCGGGTCCCACAGGGGAACGAACGGGGCTGGGCTGCCGATGCCTCCGCCCCAGGCCGCCACGGGATTGCACCAGCTGGGCAGCAGCCCAGACGCGACTGGCCAGGGGCTGGGCGCAGCGTGCGCGCTGCTGGGTCCCCGCAGCAGGCCCAGGCCCAGGCTCGGGGAGTTCGGGGGCGCCAGAGCCGCAGCTGCCGAGCTTGGCCATCGGCCGCTTCCTCCCCCCACGGCAGTGGGAGCTGCAGCAGCAGCTGCTCCTCCCGAGTCCCGCTGCCCAGGGGGGAGAACAGCCGCCGCCTGGCCCCGCGGGCTGCCCCCCTACTCTCCCTACCACCCGACTGAGTCCTGCCTGCACTCGGGGCCAGGCCGGGCTCTCACTCACCCTGGCCCCTCGCTTCCCCTGCGTCTCCCGGGCCTCCCTCCACAAGCGCTGGAGGGAGGAGGAATGGCGAGCCTGGGGAAGAGGCGGGGATTCGGGGAGGGAGCCAATGGGGGAAGGAGGGGACGGAGTCGGGGCGGGGGGCGCGAGCACTTCCAGGCTCCGGAGTATTTGCTTGTTTGTCCAGTGTCCCGACCCAACATTGGTCGGGACGCGGGACAAACAAGGAAATATCGGGACAGTCCCGATAAAAATCGGGACGTCTGGTCACCCTACCCCCAGTACTCCTGCACACTGCGGAACAGCTGATGGTGGGTGGGATGCGCTTGAGGGAGGAGGAGGAGGAGGAGCTGATCAGTGGGCAGGAGGTGCTAGGGAGAGGGGGAGGAGCTGATTGGTGGTTGCTCAGCACCACTATTTTTTTTCCTGTGGGTACTCCAGCCCCAGAGCACCCACGGAGTCAGCGCCTACAGCCTGGTGACATGGCTAAATCATCATAACCATCTCTGTCTAATTATTAAGTCCACAGTCTGGTGACCCATGTGAAGCAGCATTTCCACATTGGTTACACAGTCTCTCCAATGAATTCCCAAGTTTCTTCTTAAACAATTCTGGTGGAATGCATTCAGCTTCTGTTGTGTACAGCCACCATCTACCATGTTTCTTAGGCATACAATAGTGTTGGAAGGACAATAGCGTTGTACAATCACATTTTAGTGTGTAGAGGTATCCTCTTAATCTTCCAGATATTTGATAAACAGGAAAATAATCCACTGGCTTTACCAGTTCTTGCCTTCTCTTCTTTAGTGAGCTGGCCATTAGCAGATGTTGCACTTCCATGGCAGATGAAGTCATCAACTTTTTCATATTGCTCTCCATCAATCACACATCTGCCAGTGTTGACAGCATTCTCTATCTCCATAGTCTTGCTCATCTGAGTACTGATACAAAGTCTCACCTTAGCAGCTTCTGCTTTTATGCTCATAAAGAATCTTTTCATTCCATCCAAGTCATCCAATATGACTATCATCTGCAAAATATAAGTCTCCTGCCCAAACAATATCAGTATCCTTGGGAACAGCCATTGCTGTTCTCATTACAAAGTCTATGACAGTGCAAAAGAGAAATGGGATAGTTTTCAATCCTTGCCTTATGCAGTAACAATCTTAAACCATCCCGTGTCACCACTCTCTGTCCTGATGCAGCACACAGATTTGTCATACAAAGCTTTGTAAAAACAGAATAGGGAGGGAAGTATAATTATTGAAGGAGGACAGAAGCGAGTGATATCTTTTATTTTTGAGTGATGGTATTCAAAAATGGTAGGAAAAGAAGAAAAACAGAAGAGAGGGAACTGATGGGAAGACTTAAATAATCCTCATAATGCCAATATTTATAAAAACATGGAACTGATTAGAGGCAGAATAGAAGCTAAAAGAAACGTGGAGTAAGGAGATGAAAGAAGAGAGAGAGAGAGAGGGGACAGGTCAAACTGGGAGCGAAACAGACAGAAATGGAGGATCTGTAGCAAAAGGGATTCTTACAGCTTTTTATCCTCGTTTGTTGCCTATGTAATGCTCTGAGAAATGTACGTTTGTTTCCTTCAAATATTTGTTTTCATGTTGCCTTCCACCAATGCACAAGATTGTGGACAGAGACAGAAGAGAGCTGGTAACTGACAGGGAAAGATCCCTGTGATGGATGAAGAAGCAAGTGGGGAAAATAATTAAACATTAATTCATATGAGCTATTCCTTTGTTCTCATTTTTGAGAAAGGAGGGGAACAAAACCTGACTTATCTGCTAGCATAGGTTACTTGGATGGAACAGTATATGGAACTCTGCTCTTGTAGCAGAAGTTTTTGGATTTGCCTTAGGAGAGAATGATATCTTAAAATTAGCGTAATCTTGTGTTTTGACTGATCTTCCTCTTTCCTGCCCATAACATTTGTAACCTGCAATGTAATTTCCTTGTCACAAAGTAGGTGTAAAAAAGGGAAGAGAACACCCTCCTTTCTTTCTTTTAATGCCTCTCCTTCATACCCTTCTTTGCCCATCCTTCCCCTCACCATCCATTTTCTTTCTTGTGTGTAAGTTTGTGTTTGTGTGCATGTGCATAAGCAGCAAATAACTGGGACCAGATTTTTTAAAATAATCGGTGTCTCCCTGCCAGCTTAATTAAACTGAAGAGGGGATGCAGCTTGCCAAGTAGGAAAATAAACTGGACTCTTTGCTCTATATAAACATAATTAAAACTTTTACTTAGAATATTTAGCAGCCAAAAAGATCAGGAGACAAAAATGTCATGCTGTACAGTTTCATTTGCTGGAAACTCTCCTGAACTGAAATTGGAAGAGGTGACACCACAGTATGCCCTAGGCCTGCCTTGCAGCGCTGGTCTCGCTGCAAGAAACTGACCAGGACAGTAATAAGACAATAGCTCTGGTCTGCAGTCTGTAAGCAGCATAGACATTTTTTCCTTTCCCTATCACAAATATTTAAATTTGTTTTTGAGTTTGTTTGAAGTTTGGGGGTGGTGTTTGTGCAGGCTTTTATAGGTAAATATTAGTTTAATCGGAACAGCTGAATCCTTAGTAGTAGTTCATGGCTGATTCAGAGCCTCCAGTACGCTGAGGCTGAGTTTAAACAGTTACCACTTATCTGGCAGGGCTTCAGAGGCCTGGTGGCTGAGTTGAACACAGTGTCAAATGAAGAAGTACTTGTCTGAGGAAGTGAAAAGCACATTGGATTGCATATCTCAAACAGCCCTTTTCTTCTTAATCTTGGTTTCAAAGCAGAATGAAACCTCTTGGCTTTCTTCTCATCATCTCACTCTCCCATTTAGTATTTGAGCTCTGCTTCAGGTATTGCAGGACTGTGCAGCAAATGACATTGCAGGATTGCTATTTACATTGGTGCTGCAATTTCTATAGCAATGAAAATGTACTTCCTCTGCAGTTTGCAAACTTTGACAGCTGACCTGCTAGTCTGACTTATAGAGGAAGTGTTAGCAGCAACTTCATCTGCAAACATAGAAACAGCAGAAGTACAGGAAGTATGCACAGACAAATATGACAGTTCTTTTACATCAAATTTCTGTTACTCTGTTTCTGCAGTCTTTGCACATGCAAGACTGCCATTGATTTCAAAGAGAGTTATGTGCATATAAAGGCTCGAGGTTCAGACCTATATTAATTGTGTATCATTTTATGCATTTATGACTTAATTTCCATATGCCTATTCTGTTAGAAATCATATACCAGATCTTCTGCTGGTGTAAATAACTATAGCTCCACTGACTTTAATAGAAGTATGCCATTTTACACCTTAGGAAGATGTGGCTCCACATCTGTAGGTGTTTTATGATAAAAAGGGAACTCCCCCATGCCTATATTTATTTGCATAGATAATTGTATACTCTGCCTTAATCCCTTTTGAACATACTCTGAGAGTCACTTGCTTAACCCCTGCTAGATTTCTGCCAAGCTAAATAAAAAACATGCTTTTATTGATGTACTATGTAAGCATATAAATTGGGTCTCAAATATTTTCAAGTAAGCTATTTGCTAGACAAATTATATATAAATTATACTAATAATGATAAGATATTGTAAAGCAAATAACTGTATTGTGTTGCTTTATAAATCCTTTATCTAAGTTCAAAATTAAACAGGTTATTCCATTTGGCAATAATTTTATTATCCAAAAGAGAAAATTGTGTGTTTGAGTTTTTTCCACTTACAAATACTTGTTGTGCTTTGGCAATTCAAAAATGACTGTCCTCAATGAAGATTAATACCTTTGTGTCTAAAGAACTTTTTCTTAGAAATGCAGTATAGGCATTAGAAATGTATATACTTTGCATGCACATACATTACTAATTGTACAGCAATGCATGGATGTGTGGTGCACCAGATAGATATAGATTATATATATATATATATATATATATATATATATATATATATATATATATATATATATATGCGCACAACTGGAGCACTGCATGATGATATTTAGTGTGAGCTGATAAAGACAGTCCCTTTGCTTTAACCCCATAATTCTTATTCTCTGTGCTCCCTGAGCAGTCATCCTTTCCCCCCTAAATTCTCCCTACATTAAATAAACAAAGTGCTCTCATTTTGTTAGTATTAATAATAATAATGATTAAAATTACTTATCTAGTGCTATAAATGTACATAGAACTTTGCAAATGAAAGTAAGACCAAATATATACCCTAGGACATTTACAATATACCTTTGCCAGACACAGTACAAATATTTAAAATGTAAGACATGAGAGCTGGAGCAGAAAGAAAAGTAGGAAATCACCAATGGAAGGACAGGTGAAACAAGTGGGTTTTAAGGAGAGATTTAGTTGGAGCTAAAAACCTCAAACCTGCCTTCTTTTGTTTAAAAAAAATTCCAAGTCTGAAGAAAATGGATTCACTAATTTTAAGTGATGAATGTTTAATTTTGGCAATCTGGATCATGTGCATTAGAATTTTTTACTCATTTTTAATATTTTTTAAAAATTGCTTTAAAAGGACGTACTTCCTGGGCTACTCAAGTTAGAGCCAATGAGGATGGGTGGCTGTGATGCATATTGGCTCAGTAAGAGAGCTTCCAGAACAGAAAACCTTTAGTATAGACTCATCTTTAAAGTGCTTTAGCATAAGCTTAGTTCTAAAGTACTTTACACTGGAATGAAGTGAATCACTCCGTTTCAAGCAATTTACAAGCTCAGCTCACAGAACATGTAAGTTCTGCAGCTGGATACCTGGATTCCAACGAACTTTCAAGCTTCTCTGGTGATGCTGGCAGAACCTGTCAATCTAATAGCTCTGGATCAAAAAACTTACAAACCTGTGCAGTTGAAGATTGTTGTACAGTTTTCAGTGACCTTGTATTGCCTTAGGCCTTGTCCAAGGCCTAAGACACAATACACATACAAATTGTATAGCTTTAACTATACTGGTGCTCCTCACTGATTCATCTCTCACCAGAACTCAGATATTCTGACACCAAACCACATATGCAGACTCCTAGCATAATTACATCATCACCAGGATCACCAAGAAATACCACCAACCAGTGCCAACACTTATCAGGGGAAGAGGGGTGAGTGGGGAGAAGTCTGACCAGCTTTGAAATGATGTTAAATATGTGTGACAACTATTTTTGTCTACCCTAAATTTCTATTTTTATACTGGTCTAGTTAAATAATACAATACCCCTAGTCTAGATTCAGTTATACCAGTATAAAAGTGCTTATACAGGATAGTTTATCCCCATGATGGAATAATAAGCTATAAGCATATATGGCACTTTAAAATTAGTATAACTGTGCCCACCCTAGGGGTTGTACCAGTATAACTATTTTATTAATCACACCCCTAACCAAAATAGTTATACTAGTATAAAAACTGTGTGTAGAACCAGGTCTTATACACATGTAGGTACATTGCATAAGCCCATACCCTCAGCTCATTTGTTCTATTAGCATCCAAAGTGGCTTATGCCAGCTTTCTTTCAGCACCTTTGGGTAAGGGGTTAGGAACCCCTTTTACCCTTAGCTGTACCCAGGCTATTAGACCATTCCTGCTTCTACCTATCTTAAGGAGCAATGTCAGTTCCCTTTTCTCTGAAGTCTCTGAAGACTGTACATATTACTGAAGTCTCTCCCAAACTACCAGTCTGTCAGACTATCAACTAGAGTACCAGCATGTGTTCATGGAAGGCTGTTTAAGAAATCCCTGAATATTGTCCTTTTCCTCCTTTGATGTGACAATAACCCAATTCAGGGCCAAAATACAATAAAAATACATTATTTTTCTTTCTGTCTAGGGTAACTTTGATTAAAAGCTGTGTATTCTTTATATTAAGTTTCTCCTTTCCTAGTCCAATTTTTATCTCAATAACTATTTGCATTTAATAAATGTTTTTTCCTCCCTCCAACAGATTACATGGGATCTCAGGAGTGGGTCTTAAGCAGTTTCCCTAAAGAGTCCTTTTCTCACAGATTGTTTTTGACACTTCTCTGAAGAAAATGGTTCATTACTAGGGCCCTACCAAATTCACGGCCATGAAAAATGCCTCACAGACCGTGAAATCTGGTCTCTGCCTGTGAAATCTGGTCTTCTGTGTACTTTTACCCTATACTATACAGATTTCATGAGGGAGAACAATGTTTCCCAAACTGGGGGTCCTAACCCAAAAAGAGGAGGAGGGGGAGTTGCAAGGTTATTGTAAGGGGGTCACACTATTGCCACCCTTACTTCTGTGCTGCCTTCAGAGCTGGGTGGCCAGAGAGTGGTAGCTGCTGGCCAGGTGCCCAGCTCTGAAGGTGGTGCCGTCACCAGCAGCCATGCAGAAGTAAGGATGGCATGGTACGGTATTGCTACGCTTACTTTTGCACTTCTGTCTTCAGAGCTGGGCCCTCGGCCAGCAACTGCTACTCTCTGGCTGCCCAGTTTTGAAGGGAATAGTGCAGAAGTAAGGGTGGCAATACCATACCATGCCATCCTTATTTCTGCATGGCTGCTGGCGGCAGCACTGCCTTCAGAACTGGGCGCCTGGCCAGCAGCCACCACTTTCTGGCAGCCCAGCTCTGAAGGCAGCGCTGCTGTCAGCAGCAGCGCAGAAGTAAGAGTGGCAATACTGCAACCCTCCTACAATAACCTTGCGACTCCCCCACAATCCTCAGGACTAGTGTTCCCTCTAATTTTTCCCACCCATGTGTGAATGAATTTTATGAGCACCAATATGGAGGTGATGTCTGACATCACCTCCATATTGGTGCACATAACAAAATTCATGGGGTGGGGCTGAGGGGTTCGGAGTGTGGAGGGGCTCAGGGCTGGGGCAGAGGGTTGGGGTGAGGGCTCCAGCTGGGGGTGCAGGCTCTAGGGTGGGGCCCAGGGATGAGGGGATCATGGTTGGGGCAGAGGGTGAGGGCTCTGGTTGGGGGTGTGGGCTCTGGGTTGAGGTCAGGGGATGGGCACATCTCCCCAGGCTACGGCAGATCCAGGCCAAGCTGGGTTGGGGCCAGGGAAGGGGCGAGTCTCCTCCCAGCTGCAGCAGGTCTGTGGCTGGCCTGCACTGGGTCCGGGGCTGGGGGAGAGGCATCTCTCCCCACCACAGCCCTGAGTGCCTGCGTGGCGCTTAAGAGGCTGCTGTGCGGCCACGTGGCAGCGCAGCTTAGAGGGACTTTAGGTCCAGACTCCTACAGTTACAACACCATGAAATTTCAGATTTAAATAGCTGAAATAATGAAATTTACAATTTTTAAAATCCTATGACTGTGAAATTGACCAAAATGGAGAGTGAATTTGGTAGGGCCCTATTCATTACCATGCAGACAGAGGGAGCCTTTGACACAGAGTAGTTATTGCAAAATTTCCTTAAGAGAATCATATCATAATTTACTGAACACAACATATTAAACTCACTGTAATAGATAAAATTCATATGGGGCTGCAAGACATTAACATCACAGAGGCATTCAAGGGACATTTCATGAGTAATAATGATGATTGAAGCTATAATGAGGGTTCAAATCCCTGCTTCAAATCAGGTAGGGTGAGGGGAGGTTGAACCTGGATCTCCTAAGTCGTGGGTGAGTGCTCTAACCACTTACCTAAAGGTTATAGGAAGAGTAGGTCACCTTATTTTATGAGAAAGGGCTTAGGTGCCTAACTGCAGGAGAGAGTTCATAGCTGTTAATGGAGATAAGCACCTCTTGCAGATTCAGCATTTTGCATGTAAAGCCCCTTTAAGAAGTGGGGCTTAGGCCAAAAGCCTCTCCTCAGCATTTCTTGTTGGCTAGCATAGGCGACTCCTCATTCACCTTGTTGGCTTTTGTGAATCCCATTCTTAGGTGCCTAACTCTGCCCATGCATTGTATAGGAGCCCAGGCATCTCACTTGTGGTTGTGGATTCCATTAGGTGACAAGGCATCAAAGTTAGGTGTTGCAATGCTGAACTTAAGTTCCCTTTGTGAATCTAGCCCTCTGTGTCTCATTTTCCCCATTCCTAAAATACCATCCGCAAAGAACTGTCAGGAGGCTAAATTCATTCATATTTGTGAAGTGCCAATTCCTTCAGAAGGAACAATATAGAAAGGCAAACTTTGGTTTATAGTAACACTGAATGAGATTAAATACAAGTGTAACTTCTATTAAAACGATACATCAGATAACAAAGGTAAACTGTATAGCACCCCCCTACACACACACACTCACTCTTCCAGGGCCGCCTATGGGCTGCTCAGCAGTGAGCCATAGAGCATGATCCTCTACTGGCCCCTATGCCAGGACTTGCATAGGATGTGCAAGTGCCATGGTGGGAGGGACAATTTCTCCCAAAATCTTATGACTAATGAAAGAGTAGTTAGAGGAAGATCGAATTGAATAGCTATTTTTACCAAAGTAGATTAGATCAAGCAGAAATTTTCTCAAAAAATCTGCAAATAAAATAAGTTAATAATGCATTTTATTTCTCAATCTGTTTATCAAAATGCTTATCTCTGTATGTTTCAAAGGTTGCTAAAACCAGATTTAGAAGACTATCCTCCTAAATATTTTTGACATATGAAAAACAACACCTTTCTAACAGAAACAAACTTCTGGACAAGCACAAAAGTAATTAAAAGCCACATAATTCAATGATGTGACATTAATTACATGAAGAAAAGTGGTGTGGATGAAAACATCCTCAAGACTGAAGGATAAAAACAAAGATGAATTATAGACAACCTCCTTCTTGAGATGCAAAATTCTTATTCCTAAAGCTCCCCAGACCTGCTGTGACAAAGTTCCTCCGATCTTGGTGGGGCCTGCACTTACTGGCAGATTTTCTTGCCTCAGAGATTCACCATGTGGGTTGGGGAACAGCCCAGAGACCTTCCCCTCTGGAAGAACCCACAGTCCAGGTCAATTGGGAGGTTTGGGGGGAACCCAGGCCCACCCTCTACTCCAGGTTCCAACCCAGGGCCCTGTGAACTGCAACTGTCTATAGTGCCTCCTGTAACAGCTGCATGACAGCTACAACTCCCTGGGCTACTTCCCCATGGCCTCCTCCAAACACCTTCCTTATTCTCACCACAGGACCTTCCTCCTGGTGTCTGATAACGCTTGTGCTCCCCAGTCCTCCAGCAGCACACCCACACCCTCTCCCTCTCCCTCTCAGCTCCTTGCACCTCTTGCTCCCAGCTCCTCACACTCATACCACAAACTGAAGTGAGCTCCTTTTAAAACCCAGGTGCCCTGATTAGCCTGTCTTAATTGATTCTAGAAGCTTCTTCTTAATTGGCTCCAGGTGTCCTAATTAGCCTGCCTGCCTTAACTGGTTCTAGCAGGTTCCTGATTACTCTAGTGCAGTCCCTTCTCTGGTCACTCAGGGAACAGAAAACTACTCATCCAGTGACCAGTATATTTGCCCTTTACCAGACTCCTGTAACCCCTGGAGGAGGGAGGGCAGGGCCTGAAGTGTCTGCGTGCTCAGGTCCACGTCTTCCGCCTCCAGGCCCTGCAGAGACTCCTTTATGGTGCAGGTAGTCCGGCGTGGAGCGTATTGGCGCACGCCTTCCTGCGCCGCTTCTGAGGGCTCCGATATGACCGGCAGCTCCTTTGTCTCCATCCGAGAGGTCTTCCGCGAGACCTCTCCGGGCTGCCGGTCTTCTACCAGAACCTCCTCCGGACCTGGAAACTGATCTCAGTGACCAGGTCCGTGGCGGCCACCGTGGGGGCAGATCTCCTCGCGGAGCCCCTGCTACACAACCCCCAGCTCCGTGTGCAGGTGGCGGAGTCCCCCATGGTGCGCCAGAGATTGGTCCTGGCAGAAGTCACCAAAGTCGGAGACCTCCTGGACTACGACCGGGGAGATTGGCTGGATCCCCTGACGCTCGCTCAGCGCATGGGGCTCTCCAGACCTCGTACTCCCCAGCGCGTACTTCAGGAGGTGAGGGCTGCTTTGCCGCCCGCTGCTCGGGACTATCTCGACCGGGTCCTGCGAGAGGGCACGCCCCGCCCACCCTCCACTCCGAGCCCTCCAGATTTTTTCATCGGGCCCCTGCCCCGTGGACCCAACCGGCCCCCGCCCCGTCCCTTCGCCATGAGCCGGCTGCACGATCTACAGCCGGTTCTGTTCCGGACCGCGCCAAGGAAACATCTATACACACTTGTGCTCCATGTTCTTCATGTCCTCACCCTCGTGTCCCGCCCCAATACGAAGTGGCGGGACCTCCTGCCACCTCTGGAGGGTGAGGAGCCCCGGTGGGCCAGCCTTTATTCTACTCTGATCCCGAAGCCCACCGGGGACATCAGTTGGCGGCTCCTTCACGGAGCCGTGAGCACGGGCGTGTACTTGGCGCGGTTTACCCCTATCCCAGACACCTGCCCCTTCTGCGGCGTGAGGGAGACCCTGGTGCATGTTTACCTGGAGTGCGCCAGGCTGCAGCCCCTATTCCGGCTCCTCAAGGATATTTTGTTAAGATTTTGGTTGCACTTTTCCCCTCACCTTTTTATTTATGTACTCCCTATCCGTCGCCCCACAAAGTCACGGGACCTCCTGGTCAACCTCCTCCTGGCCCTAGCAAAACTGGCCATCTATAAAACCAGAGTGAGGAGGTTGGCCGATGGAGTCTCCTGTGACTGTGGGGCCTATTTCCGGTCCTCCGTTCGTTCACGTATCCGGGCAGAGTTCCTCTGGGCGGTGTCCACTGGCTCCCTTGACGCCTTCGAGGAGCAGTGGACACTGTCTGGGGTTCTCTGCTCGGTGTCCCCGTCTGGTTCCCTTCTTTTGACCCTTTGACCTCACTCCTGTCCCTGTTCTTTTATTAGTTGTCCCCCGTAATTTTTTGGTCTCCAGGTCCTGTGGACCCCCCTTAGGCTGGGGGGGATCCTTTAACAGTGGGCGGGCTTCGCCCGCCCACATCCTGGATCCCAATAGGACCAGACTCCTGTACCCCACTGGTCTGGGTCTGTCACACTGCTTACTGAATGCTCCAGTCATGGATCTAAATTTTAAACATAATAACAAATTAATGTCTTTTTTTTATGGTTAGCAGCTAGACGTTGTATTGGATGTTACTTGAAGTATGTAACTCCCTCCCCCTATGGAACTGTGGAGTAGTAAAATATGGACTGTCCTTGTACTAGAAAAGCTTTCTAACCAAGTACATACACAACAAAAAACACCAGAAATGGAGGATAGATATTTGATCACCCTTTCTAGCGAACTTAGAGGAGGACTCCCCTGCCAGCAAGCCAGAATCTTTAGCCAGATTCTTTTAATATTAACCAGATCCTAAATAAATAATGTATGATATTGTAAGTTAATGTTTTATTGTAACTTTGCCTTAATTAAAATTTAAAAAATAAACTGCTCCATGTTTCTAGTGTAATATTCCAATTTAGATCCATTTCCCAGGAGACATTGCTAAAAACAAATATCTAGCAATGTATATAGGTTGATATCACACATTAATTTGAGGCTAACTACTCATCCTGTGCACAAAGCATGAGTAAACAGGCTTTTCACGGGAAATCCAGGCATGAACTGGGTGAGGTGACTTTCCCACCCTTCAACCTGGAGCAAAGATATGTAGTAACTGCATAGCCATTCCATGGCCCCTTAAACACCGCAAAGCTGGTATTTTGGTTAGCGGATAATACTTTGCAGACCCACTGGCTACTCTATGAGTTCTACACACGGAAGGCTTGTGGGTTTGGGCTCTACTCCTTGTGAACCCAGAAAGGGTTAACCACTTCACTGGGCAGAAAGGAGGTTAGCCCTTTTAGATTGCACAAGCTGCAAGATGGGCAGTTGTGGCTTATTAAACTTCTAGGAGCTGGAACTGACAGCTGTGCTGCCTAAGTGGGGGAAGTCATAAAAAGGAAGCAGAAGGCCCCAGAGGGAATTAGCTAGCTGCTTTCTAGCTTCATCCTGACTAGGGGAAAGGAGTAACTAGGGAAATTAACTTCCTGCTTGAACTAAGGAGGCCTATACTACTGCCAGAGAGTGACCACAATAAGACTGTTTTTATTTGCTTGTTAGTTGAAGTAAATGGAAAGAAGCTGCCCTGTGTTCTATTACATTTATGATTATAGCCAAGAGAACTGCCCCATCACTGTTATTATTCCAAGGCTGGGAGTGGAATGGATTTTCTATTTTTTGTTTTTAATATAATTTAAAGGGACTGTGACCCTAACCCATAGTGGTAGCTGGCATTCTTGTTCCTGGCTTCATAATAGCAGATTGGGTTTCCTGCTGGAGAAGAAAAGAAAACTGGCAGTGTTCAAGTTGAAGCATCAGAGTCATATATGCTTATAGAGTTATTAATACAATTTTTTAATAAATCAATTTTTAATATATCTATATCTTCAGAAAATGTTAATTTTGCTATCTAAGTCATTGGTCTTTGAAATTATGCTTATCCATGTTCCAGAGCCATTTGAAATTTCTTCCAGTGCTATAGGATACTGGGAATTCAGGAACTTAAAAACATATCTGAGAAAGATGCTAGATAGTCAGGATAAGTAAAATGCTTATGCTTGTAAATTTATATGGAAATTATTACCGACTATATACAGGGAAACCCCGCTATAACGCGCCCCACAATAACGCAAATTCGGATATAACGCGATCATAAGGTGGCTCCGGCCGCCCCAAGCAAAAAAAAAAAAAAAAAAAGCGTCCAGAAGCACCAAAAAAAAAGAAAAAAGAAAAAAACAGCTGGAGCGCCGCGGAAGCGCAAAAAAGAAAAAGAAAAAAGAAAAAAACGGCCAGAGCGCCGCCGAAGCGCAAAAAACAAAACAAAAAAGCGGCCGGAGCGCCACCAAAGCGAAGAAAAAAAAAATGGAATGTGCCTTCCCCACTGCTTCTTCCCCCCTACCCCTGCTTCTCCTTTTGGCGAGAAGAGCCATTCTCCTCCCCAGCTGCTCCTCGCTCTTCCTCTGCCCCTTGCACGTCTCCCCTGCTCTCCCCAAGTGTTGCCCTCTCTCGCTGCATGGCTGAGAGCCCCCACTGCTGGAGCTGCACCGCTTACCCTTTTGGTGAGAAGAGCCGTTCTCCTCCCCAGGTGCTCCTCGCTCTTCCTCTGCCCCTTGCACGTCTCCCCTACTCTCCCCAAGTGTTGCCCTCTCTCGCTGCATGGCTGAGAGCCCCCACTGCTGGAGCTGCACCCTTTCAGTTACAGTTATGGGCAGTTCGCAAACACAAGTCGTTTTCTGCCCAAGAGAAATTGACCGGCTTGAAACTGACCGGCTTGAAATGGTAAACCTCGCTATACCGCGACCCCGCATTTATCGCGATCTAATTTTTTGGACCCCAATCATCGTGTTATAGCTGGGTTTCACTGTACATTTTGTATCTGCCATTCCTAAAAGTAAAGTGATTACCTCTCTCTTTGTATTTATTAGGTGAAGGGAACAGAGATGCCCTGTTTTCAAAACATCTCATCTTATTCTGTTAAAGCAGTTTTCTTTAAAATATTGAATTGTTTCACACACTTGTAGGTTTCATTTTCCTTTCTTTAGAAGACAATTAATATACAGTTTGTTTTCACCATATGATAATGTGTTTTTAAAGAATCACGAAGAGATTCTAGAACTATAGTCAAGCTTTAAAGTATCCCAGCTTGGCTACAAGTGACATGTGCTCAGACCAATTTATAAAGAAATGGAACAATTTATAAGCATGCTCCAGCTGAAATTAGTCTCTATGGCAGCTGGCCCAGGGAAACTCTGTGGGCCTTCTGTGGTTTGCAGCTGCAGAAGATAATTGCAAGTCTTAAGGGGAATTATCACCTTCCAGTAGCCAAGCAAAGAATTACTTAAGTCACTTAAGAACTCTATGATTTCCCCCTTCTTCAAGATAGAGTCCTTAACTCACCCATCACAATTGTCCTTATTGACAAATAAAGCTTGTCTTAGACCATATGCATATTGGGAAAATACCATGTTAGGAAACATTCTAACATGCTCCACTGTGATGCTAAACATAACTTAGCAACTAATGTCACCAGGAACAAGTCATGTTTAAAAGCTGGTTAGCAGGTCATGGTTAATATCAGCTTCTCTTTGGCTGGTGAGATGACAGCCCTCCTCCTGTTTCAATCTGCTCTAACCACTATTGAAGTTAGTCAGGGACAGCCAGTCATTAGTACAGTATTGGTGGGGAGAAGAGACAACTGCCCAGAAGCACCGATTGAGAATATCCTGTGCCAGATGAAGAGTGAAACAAAAACTGATACAGACAGGATGAAACACAATGAATTCTTCCAAGCCTATGCTGAGGCTGTATTACAGGCCAAGAGAATCTTCCTTTCAGCCTCCATTGAAGCTCCCAAATCCCATCCCAAGGAGCTATCCAGGGTGGTGAACCATTACACTAATCCTGAGTGTCTACAGTCTGCATCAGAACCAACTACTAACAGCTGCAAAGAACTATCATCCTACTTCACTGAAAAGAAAATGCACATTTGGGAAGGCTTCTCAAACAACCTGGATCCACTCCACCTGCACCCACCAATCAATAATATGCATTCCAAGAGTTCAGTATATTCACTCAACATGAAATTCTGGACTGTAAGAGAACCCTAAAGGAGTCTCAACCCAAGACTTTTGAATCTGATCCATGCCCTTCCTGGTCTGTGAAAGAATCATGGACAATTGGTGCCACTCATGATGAAATCAGCCAATGCCTCCTTCAAGGGAGGAATCTTATCTTCCTCCTTCAAACACATAATTGTATGACCAACACGAAAAAACCCCATCATGGATACATTGGTTCTAGCCAACTACTGCCCATGTCAAATCTTCAGTTCCTTAGCAAGCTCAAAGAGAAGCTAGCCAAAGGCCAACTACAATCCCATCTTGTACAAGACCAAGTACAATCTGGATTCAGAACAAGACAAGGAAGTGAAACTACTTTAGTGGCACTGATGATCTGCTATCAATGGATAGAGGGCAGACATCCATTCATATTCTCTTGGACCTTTCTGAAGCATTTGACTCTGTTGACCATAAGATGTTGCTATCTCACCTGAGTGCTTTGAGTCCTTACTGAAGGGATGCATCCAACAAGTAGCAATGGGAAAATATCTCTGCCACTAGACTGATCACTTGTGGAGTCCAAAAAGGATCAATTCTCTCCTTGGTCCTATTCAACATCTCCATGCAGCTACTAGGTGAACTAGTCAGATGACATGGCCTCAATTGCCAGCAATATGCAGAAGAAACACAGCTCTACCTATCCTTCACAACATATGACCTCACCACTACCAAGATGACCCAGTGCTTGGAGGAGATCAGTTCATGTCTGAAGAACTGGTTGAGGCTGAGTGGGACTGAGCATATGCTGGTGGGCATAGGAAAGCATTCTGAAGAGTTTGCAGCCATGGCACAGTTGAAGGTACACACCCACAACAGGTCAATTCAGTCCATAGCTTAGGAATGCTCCTGGATTCCTTGCTGACACTAAGCTGTCACCTAGCATAAGTAAGTAAGGCTTTCTGCCATCTCCCGTTAGCTATCCCATCCTGACAAAATATGGCCTCAGTTATACCTTTATCACCTCTTGTCTGGACTACAGCAATGCAATATACGTGGCCATGAAGGCTTCAGTGCTTAGGAAACTCTAACTGGTACAGAATACTGCAGTGTGTCTCCTCAGCAACAAAGGCTACTGCAAACACAGAAGACCTGTCCTCCACTTTACACTGGCTTGCTATAGAATTTTGAATCACGTTCAAGATCTTGGTCATTATCTTCAAGGTGTTCCATGGCCTGGGCCCAGGATATCTAAAAGAAACAATGGAAATGAAGATTGTGGTTAACAACTCTGTTCCTTTGGACAAGGGAACTTTCTACAATAAGGATAAAACTCATCTGTCCAGGAAACACGGTTTTCTTGGGAACTAGTCCCAGACTGTGGAACAAACTCCCACAGAAAGCAAGGACCATCACAAATCTCACCACCTTCTGCTCCAAGTGCAAGGCACATTTCTTTGACCTTGTGTTCTCTATCATCAGTGTATAGGAGTGTGTGTGTAGTATTATGTGACTTTAACATTCCACTACGCACACTTCTCCTGCTGGGGAGAGGATGACTCATGTGACAGCTTTAGTCACACTGCTTAATGCAATATTGGAAGGCACTTTTGTCAATGAAAGTAACGTCGGTGTAAAGCCGTCAAAGTTGTTATATCTGCCATTTGTGCATAGCTTGCTGCTTGCATCGGCGTTGCACGTATTAACTAAGAGTGCATGTGTCAATGCAAAGTTTTGTACACCATGGGTAAGCATCCCAGTGTGCTGCATGCTGCCATATGGCACAATGCCTTCTGGGAAGGTTTCACAATGTGTTGTGGGATAGAAATGACTTGCCTAGGAATCTCTGGAAGCTAGGGGTCACGTTCCCTGAGTGCAACTTTCTGCAGCCCATAATGCCATCCATATCCCATAAATTTTCTTGCCTTTTTTTAAAATCCCACAAACCTGTGCAGCCCTCCTTGGTGTCCACCATCTTTCTCCATAGCATGGAGCCTGCACAGCTCTGCACTATTTTAATGAACATTGCAAATATAGTCCAAACAATCCTCCAGTATTTTCAGACCCACAGGAAGAACCGCAACAATGGGAAACATGATTATTTCTTCGAGGACAGACTATTAAAAAGACATAACAAAAACAATTCAAGGTTATTGGTGGTGTTCGTGGAGCAGCTGCAGATAGTAGAGAATTCCTTCTGGGCCAAGGAAATGAGCACTGACTGGTGGGATCACATCATCATGCAGGTTTGGGACAATGAACAGTGGTTGCAGAACTTTCAGATGCAAAAGGCCAGATTTTTGGATCTGTGTGCTGAGCTCACCTCAGCCCTCGTGTGCAGGGACACTAGAATGAGAGCTGTATTGACAACTGAGCAGTGAGTGGGGATCACGGTCTGGTAGCTTGCAATGCTGAATTCCTGTCAGTGGGAAATCATTTTGGAATTGGAAAGCCCATGGGCGGGGAGGGGCGTTGTCACGCAAGTGTTTAGGGCCATTAATTATGTCCTGGTATACAGGACTGTGACTCCTGGCAATGAGGACATAGTGGATGGATTTGCAGCAATGGGGTTCCTAAGCTGCAGTGGGGAGTTAGCACTCATATCTCTATTTTAGAACCAGCCCTCCTTACCACAGAGTACACCAACAGAAAGGGCTACTTTTTTATGGTTATGCAAGCATTGGCGGATCACTGGGGATGCTTCACCGATATCAGTGTGGGCTGGTCAGGGAAAGTGCATGATGCTTGCATCTTTAAGAACACAGGACTGTTCAAAAAACTGCATGCAGGGACATTCTTTCCCAACCAGCAGATTATCATTGGCGATGTTGAAATACCAATAATAATCCTGGAGCTCCTGCCTACCTCTTGTTCCCCTGGCTCAAGAAGCCATATGCTGACCACATTGACAGCACTAAGGACTGATTCAACTACCAGCTCAACAGGTGCAGAAAGACAGATAAATGTGCTTTTGATAGAATGAAGGGAGGTTGGTGGTGTTTACTCACCATATTAGATCTCAGTGAGAAAAATATCCAAAGGGTTATAACTGCCTGCTGTGTCCTGCATAGTATCTGTGAGGCAAAAGGGAAAAAAGTTGCTCCTGGGTGGAGGGTAGAGATAGAGCAGCTGTCTGCTGAATTTGTACAGCCAGACACAAAGGCCATTACAAGACCTCAATGTGTAGCTATGTGGTTGAGAGAGGCTTTAAAAAGCACTTTAACGGTCAGCCACATTAATGTGTTGTTCTGGACTGTGCTCTGGCCTTGAAGATTTGGGTGCTGTTAAGAACTGTTTAGTGCTTGGTGTACATTTTATACATATAAGACTGTTTTTAATAAACCTATGAATTATGCAGTGCTTGCTGTACAATTACACATATGAGGTGTTTTCTTGAATCTCTGAGTTCTGTGGTGCTGTACACTTACAACAACTGAGTGCTTTAAGTATTGCTGTACATTCTGCAGTATGTGTGGTGAACTAATAAAGATTAAAATACTTTTAAAGAATAGAATTTTATTGAGTGACAAAAGCAGTGCAAAAAAAAAACAAAACAAAGCTAAACAAAACCAAAACAAATGTGCAAATAAAAAAGTACAATATAAACTTCGATATAAATTAATGCAATGGAACTTTAAAATTAGAAAGGCAGCAAATATTTCTGTCCATTTCAATGAATGTGGTCCATTTTTGCTACACATGCACTTCAGCTTGGCGTGGTAGAGGTAAGGATGCCCAGGAGTCCATGTAGAATGTTGGGGATGTAGGGAGCTGCCACCATGGAGTTCTCCAGGGACCGCAAAGGTGGTAAGACCATGATTGCTGGATCTGCAGGTCAACTAGAGTCTGCAGCATCTGTGTTTGCTGCCTGACAAGTCCCATTATGTCCTGATGCATCTTCCTCTCATGGTGGGAGTCCTGGGTCTTTCTCCATTTTCTTCTGTCCCGCTTCATGCCATCTGCCATGTTGGACCACCAGGATCTTTGTATGCAATCTGATGCAACACTGCCTGCAGGATCTCGCTGAACATATCCTCCCTAGTGGGCTTCTTTCTCCTCCTCCTCAGGATCAGGGATTCTGTGGGTGTCAAGGGGCAGTTGCTACAGATAAAACAGACAGATGTATGATTGGATTTACAGCCACAATGGAAAGTGAAAGGTAAGTTTAAAAATGGCCTTCCTTTATTCCTATAAAAAATGTAAGACATGCTTATTGATGCTTCACTTTGGAGTGAATCTGCACAGCTTTCCAGACCCAGATACGGTGAGTAAGGCCTGCAAGAGGCAGCGGGGGTAGGATAGGAAGAGGGCATTAGATTTTCAGTTGCATAAAACAATAAAATTTCAGTCCCTATTTCCATGGGTATGAGTATAAGGTATGAATACTGGCACTGTTTTCCACAGGCAATGGTGATTTTAGCCGATAACTCACTCCTGAGGATAACAAAGGTACAGAGACCACAGCTGCTGCTGGTGTCCCCAAGATGCCTGGGCTCGTATGCTGCTAACCTGTTTCATGCAATGGTGCCAGCCAAGTTGGCCAACCTCATTGTGGAGCGTTGTTGGAAAGTGTCCTATCACAGAGGAAGAAATAAGGCAGCCAACCTTAGGAACCTTTGGGAGAAGACTACAGAGTATCTCCAGGAAAATTTCATCAAAATCTCTCAGTAGGATACAAGGGACATCCCTGGATACGATAAACAGACTACTCTGCTTTCTCTCCACCCCCTGCCTAACCCTATAGGGAAATGAAAAGCAGATAATAACTCTACCTCTGTTTATGGTACCACTACCTCTTCTCATACAAGTAAAACAATGAAAAGTTGATACCTGAGTCTTGTTAACTTGGGGATAGGCCAGGTGCCATCTTCACATGTAAACATTGTAAAGGAAAATGCATGCACAGGTTTATCCGAGGTTCCTTCCCCTTCATTGGGTTTGGCAGGAAGGACAGGCTAGACTGCAGAGCAGTCTCGACTGGTTCCTCCATGCCACATCTCTCCTCCTTCTTGTAGTTCACGGCATGCCTCTCTGTCTCAGGCTCCTCTAAGGTATGCATGGTGATCTGTGGGGTCTCCACCAAGTATGGCATACAGCTTGTTGTAAAAGTGGCAGTTCTATGGCTCAACACCAGAATGAGAGTTGGCCTCCCTGGCCTTGTGATATGCCTGCCGCAGTCCCTTTGCTTTCATGCAGTACTGCTGCTGATCCCTGTCATACCCCTTTGCCTGCATCCCCTGTGGAATCTTTTCGTAGATGTCCACATTTCTACGACTGGTCCGTAGCTGTGCCTGGACAGCCTCTTCCCTCTGTAGGTCCAGGAGATCCAGTATCTCTTGTCTACTCCAGGCAGGAGTGCATCTAGTACATGGAGCCAGCATGGTCAGCTGGGCAGCTGTGCATAAGAAGAGAGAGTTGCTAGGTGAGCTTGTGGGGTGTTTTAAGGGTGGGGGCTTCCGGTCTCCGTGACCCTTAGGCAGTGGAGTTCACAATTGTGATCAGAACAGTCACTGTCAGGCATTGTGGGAGGTGTGTTAGGGTTGACATAGAGAGATAACTTGAGTGGCACAATATCTTTTATTGGACCAACTTCTGTTGGTGAGAGAGACAAGCTTTCAAGCCACACAGAGCTCTTCATAAGGGTTGACATAGGTCACACAGTGTCTACACTTGCACTGTGTCAACCTCTATCACTCAACCATGCCTGATTGCTGTTCAGGGAGGCAGTTAGGTTGCGTAAATTGGGTGCTTCTGTTGGCCAGAGATAAATATGAGCGTAGACTCATGGACAAATAGGTTGACATGAGATGACTTACACTGACCAAACTTTGTAGTGTAGACCATGTCTCATATACTATGGTGATGAGTGTAGTATCAGAACCTACAGAGTACAGAATAGCCGCTGGGTGCTGAGCTCTTTTAAAAACTGGCTCTAACTTTATTTTTAGGCACCTAAGTAAGTGATCTGCTTTTTTTCCCAAAAGTGCTGAACACACAGCAGCTTCCGTGTCTGCAATAGCAACTTCAGGCACCTGTTTTTTGGTGGGTTTTTTTGGTGAATCTTGTTTTAGGAACAAAAAGGAAATAGTTAGAACACCTCTCCATATGCTCCTACATAACTTTATAATTTAAGAAAGAACTGTGGAGAATGAGCTGTGAAGCCCTTGCTCTTCCTCCTTCCATCCCACCCTCTCTTCTACCAGAAACTGCGAAGATTAGAACACAGAATAAAGTCTAACACCTGTTTGGATGCAAGTGGGATGGAGAATAAGCACCACTGAGTTATCTGGCTTTCATCTTGATTAAACTTTCATATAAAAGATGAAAGTTAAAGGGAATTGGAGAGGGTGAGAGACTCAACAATTGGTGGTTGTGTATGCAAATTCCTCTAGATTTGAGCTTCCATGTAAATCTGGTCTTTTTGCTCAGTGATCAGCCCATGAACAAAGCGAGATTTGCAACATTCCAGATCAATATGTGCAGTTCAGAAGGTGGTGGATACCTCCACCATAAATACATTAACAGTGCATGCTTAACCTGTACAAGTATGTGGAACGTGAACACTTGCTAGAGTTGTAATTAGTGAGGGAGATGTGTGGG